>NC_061865.1:48070362-48392862 GCF_907164915.1 Impatiens glandulifera | reverse complement strand
CCACTTATTAGCACGTCATTGTGCACATTCTAAGGAATCTTAAAGGTGCACTGAACCAAGGAATAATATATGAAAATCATGATCACAAATAAGTATATAGCTTTTAGAATAGTGATTGAACAGGTTGATATGTGTATTATCAATCAACTACGACAAATTGTGTCTGTTAGGAGGCAACTTGATTGCTTGGAAAGCAAGAAACGAATATTGTAACTAGATCAAGTGCTGAAGCCAAATAACGTTGTGAGCCAAATAACGTTGTGAGCCAAATGACTTTAAATTTATGTGGTGCCATATTTGGTGAAAGAGTTTAGGGTCTTGACAAAGGCAAGAAAAGCAAGTTGTGTAATAACCAAGTGTTACATTTATTGAATTATGTAATTGTAAGAGAAGTATAGACATTTGGTACACTGACATTTTAATGGGAAGGCTTGAATGTACTGTTTTCCAAGATATGTCCTACCAATGAACAACTTGCTTATGTCTTCACTAAAACTCTACCAAGAACAAGATAAAGGTGTTGGCAACTAATTGGGACTTTATTGATATCTTGAATGGGAATGCTAAAGCACCATGTTATATGATTAGTATAATTGCAGGGATTAGAATAAACAAAAGAAAAATCCCTAAAATCAGGAGTCTAAACCAGTTTATGTTCATTTTTTGAGAAAATATGGTCATGTTATTTTTTTTAAAAGGTTAACTTTTATTAAAAAGGCGCAAGATACGTTCAAACGTTAACAAAACAATAAATTTAAATGTCAATAAGATCGAAAAATTATCATCCCAATTTATGAATACAACATAATTGCCCACTCAATTACTGTTTTACATGGTTAAATACTAGGTAAAGATTAAATATAATGTAACAATTTGAAATAGAATTAATCGTGACTTACTTGATATAGCTTGTTGCACGCCTTTGCGATAGTCCACGAACATTGTAGGTAAGAAATGGTCTTTCACAAAGTTCTCTACAAATGCTAGCAACCCATCATTCCTATAACATTTGAAAGAGTATGTTGAAAAACAAAGAAAATCAAGAAATAGAACAAGGTTCTAGCAATATAATTGGAGGAAGTGTGGGTAAAAATTCCAACCAGAATAATTTGACAAAGTGTTCTCCACCAAACTTTCAACCAGAATAACTTTTACGGTCCATAAATTACTATTCAAATATAAGCTATCATATCATCCAAACAAAATGAAAACCTAGAGATCATATACTGGTCATCAACATAATACATATACTTAGCATTACTATTTATGCTACATGTCAGCTTGTAGTTGTGAATGTGCAAAGAAAAGGCCAATAATCAGTATAACAAAACCCTACACGCCTGTAACTTACCCAAGTTGTGAGTACTTCTGAGGTAGCATTGAAGCAACCTTATCAGTGAACTGCAATACAACAGGTGGAGTAAGACCGGGATAGCAAACTCAATTAATGAAGGTGAAGTTGACACAATTATGACAGAGCCAAACCTGAAGGACTGGTCGATATATTGATGCTGCTAAATACATTCCTTGCTCAGATAAAACCACTGCAGTTCCATAGCCTTCTTGGAGCATATTAGAACCTTTTCTGTTCCATCCTTGTCGGATAAGTTCAGCCCCTGAATTATATGGTAGGTATCACAATTTTATAGCAGTAAAACAAGAAAATCAACAGAAAACCAAGACTGAATTTGTGAAGCCAGCTGAAATGGGAAGAATTGTGATGAGTGTGATATGACATCTTAATGCTTAAATAGATGCATGGAAAATGTATAGCTACTCACTAGCTCATACAAACTTCATGAGCATCCTCACTTGACGCTAGGATAACTTTTGTAAAAGAGACAATATATACAAGTATAATCCCCTTTAATACATGATGCAATATCTCCTAAAGATTACACATAGTTACATAGAATATTCTGCTATCTAAAGAAGGACGTCAGGGGTATTAGCTTCCTATAAATTAGGAATAATGATAATTAAGCCTAGGTTGATTTCTAAACCGAGACTTGAACTTAAGTTGGGTCGAAACATGGCCTTTGTTAGGATATCAATAACTTGTGGTCGAAAAGGACGTGAATGAGCGATTGATTTGTTTTCATTTTTCTCATTGATGAAGTGTGTGTCAATCTCCATATGATTAGTTCTGAAGATTATGCCTATTAAAGCAGTGAATGAGAGAGACAATACCAGAGAGAGAGAGAGACCTTAATATGTTGCTTTTGTATATTTAGTCAAATGAATATAAATATATATATGGGACATTGTATATACACACTATCTTAAAATTTATCCTGATTTTAAATGAGTCCTCTAATTGTATCTCAACATACACATTCCTTAAGGGATTAGTGACTTTAATTCTTCAAATTCTATCATCATATGAACATGATTTTTGGCAATAGTATTGATTGTCACATAAATTTTGAATAGGATCCCCCGTATTGAGATCATTTAGTATCCTCTTGCAGCCAAATTCCTTCACATATGCCTAGGGTTAATGCTCGGGATTCAACCTTGTTGTGGTTTGCTCTAGGTTGCTAAGTTTTCCAAAATGAATGAGCCTTTTCAAGATATAGATCTACCGTTGAGTGATCATGCCCAATCAACAACAATATAGACTTCTAGAGTTCGATTACTCGTCTGTTTTAACCAAAGCCCATTTCCCAAATCCTTTATGAGGCATTGAGGCATGATGGTTGATCATGATCAGAAGGAGAGGGTTGATCATTTATGTGCTCACGTGATGTGATGAGGACGATGGTATGGAATCAGCCCTGTCAAAACAGAAATACAGATTGGACTAAAAAAGGAACATGGATGCTCGATTGCAACCACATTGATACCCAACGGATTCTTAAGACAGAATTAATTTTGAAAAGGAAAATGTATTAGTGAACAGATGGGAGGATATCAGCGGCTTCTGGGGCGCCTTATCTATCTCTCACACATACTACCCCGCATTGGGTTTCATGTTAGTGTGGTAAACCAATGCATCGACAATTCTACTAGAATATATGAATGTAGCTTACACAATTTTGGGATATCTAGAGTACTCCAGGAAAAGGGTTGTTGTCCAAAAGAATGAGGAGCCCTGCATGGAAGTATACTCAAACACAGATTGGGATCAATGATGCAGATTCAGCTACTCAACCTATGTCAGGGGTAATCTGATTTGGAGAATCAACAACGCGTATTTTCAAGAAGAAACGCTCAAACTAAACTCAGAATTCTTGCTCGCAAAATTTGTGAAACAATATGGAAAGGATACTAAGTGAATTCTGAGTGGACACCTAAATATTGCTAAGAATCAACTTCAATGTGATAATCTGACAACCATAAATAAAGCTAAGAATCAACTTCAATGTGACAATCTGACAACCATATATATAGCTAAGAATCAAGTTCACTAGGACATAACAGAGCACATCATCTGATTACACTACATCACAGAAAGTTGGGAATGGAGTCGCAGAACTAGCATTCCTTTACGAACACAAATTACAGAATAATTATGTAAAAAATAGATATGAACAATTTGTACACCCACTACTCAACTTGAGGGGAGCATAGAATGTGTAAATGAAATGAGGAAGTGGTGGATAAACCACCTAACGGTCGTGGGAAGACCATCTTACATTCTTTCTCATAAACTTAAAAATCTTAAAAACATTTTTTTTTAAATAAAGGGTAAACTTTTCATTAATGAGAAAATTGTTGTGAAAAATCTTAAAAACTTTATAAGGGAATGGAGGAAAACCAATTTTGGTTCCCTTAGTTCTAATATTTCTAACGTTTTCCATGATATTGATGATATTGACAGGATAGGATAAACTTCTATTTTAAAATCTTAATCACATAAAAAACTTAAAATTCTTAAAAATATTGATCTGTTAATGGCTTCCAGATAATGAACTATAAGCATTTTGCTAGGAAGGTAGAACATTATACCAATAGGACAATTATGCCCAAACAAACCTTGATTAGGAATTGATATAGTTGTATCCATTAGTCGAAAAGCAAATGTAAGACCATCTTCTGAGCCATCCCTGTAAGGAAAACATAACAATGCTTTAGATCTTTTAAGATGGAAAGAAAAAGGCAGCATAAAGGTATGCTTATCTTACTTCTGACCACTATCAACTATAAAAGAGTGACAAGAATTAGTCAGACAATAATATGTTCATAGTAAAAAATATCCACAAAAAACACATTAAAATCAACGATAATCATTTGTGACAGTGGGCTTGGAAAGACAATTTTCCACTTCAGACAGCATTGCTAGCAAAGGACAAATAATTGTTCCCAGGAAAATAAATGGTTTCATAAACAACAAATTATTCTTTATTTGAGCAAACAATTCAAGATGAAGTATTTACTTACTTCTTATCTTTTGAAGGAACTTTATTTGCAAGTCTAGCTGTTTGCACAGCAGCATCTGCTGAAGCAGCTTCAGGAGTGGCTCGTAGAATCTCACATATCAGTTGTTGACATTCACTCTACAGTATTAAATCATGTAAAATATCAAAGAATCAGTCTAAGGAATTATACAGTTTTGTGCCTAAAGCATTTCTTGACAAATCTGAACTTTGTGCTTAAAAGCAAGGCACGATACCTGTAAAACTGCCAAGGAAAATCCAATACTATAGCCACCAGTTCCATGAGAGGATTCATTGTCTGGATTCCAATTAATTTCTGCGGCCTTAGGTGCAATATTGTTAGTATGTGAAATTTTTGATTCCAAAAGCTCACCCACAATGACATGATTCCCTGAAAAATAGATTGGTTAAGGTTACTTCACAAAAGCAAAGAAAAAAATTAGACAAAAGAGAACAAAGAACAATGTCCTACCAAATATTCTAACAATGATCTCCAAGATGGAATCAAGAAGCTCTTTAGCAGAAGCCTGAGATGTTCCATTGGGAGCCATCACTGGTGAGACAGGACTAACAGCTATTATTATTCCGGATAAAGAAAACACATTCTGCCTCTTCTGTTTAGGCAACTGATAGTTTTCCAGCTGTCCTCTGAAATAATGCAGGCCTGCCATAGAGGTTTCGCTGACTTGACCCATAACAGGTCTTGAACAAGTAAAATGATCAGCATATGCTTTAATCTTGGAAATGATAATATCGTGAATGGTGGGTCGCAATCTTTGGCTGTTGAAAGACAAATCGATATCAGACAATGACTCTGTAGTACAGATTAGAGAAATTTCCCATTTATGTTTCATATAGTGATCAATAACCACAACATAGACTTCCTAAATAAACTAGTTCTCATTTGATAGTATGATACTCTTTTGTCGGGGATTCCCAGGAAAAAAGAATGATATCATAAAGTAGCCCATAAAACTAGAAGTTTACACATTGTGCCTTCTAAAAAAACTAGGAGTTTTGCATTCCTTGGAATGCATACTGTACAGTAATGCTGCAAGAAGTTGAAAAAATGTAAGAAGAATACATGTTTGATGATAGAGACAAGAAAAGATCATACCACAATAAAAAGCAACAAGTGTAGCATTTAACCAAATTATTTGTTAGCAAATCAACAACATAATTAGTTGTTATATTTTTTTACCAGGCCTCCCATACTAAAACCCAACGTACCATATGATAGCCCCAGCAGCTGCCACCTTTCCAAGCATGTAGAGACACTCAACCATGGTCTGCAAATACTTCACATGTGGAGGTGCGTCACTTTTTCTAATTGCTTCCTGCAACCGATTGTCAATTAATATCAGTGCAGAACTATTAGAGTGAACAATGAAACAACAAAGAGAGTAGAATATACTGAGCAGTGATTGGAATGTTCATACAATAAATTCATCAGGAGTGGAGTCGCAAAGCCATGTGGGGACTTGACGAGATGCCATCTTTATATCCTTTGAATTACCATCACCACCATTCGCAGATTCATCATGGGTCTCCTGAGCACCATCATCTTCATGACCATCAACTGATGAGCTGCAAAGATAAAGTATATAATAGCTTATTACATCCATGATTGAGAGTTTTTTCAAGTGGAAGAATGATGATATTCGAAATGAAACATATATGCAAGAAATATAGATGCAGCCTCCACACCCTCAAATGTAACTTTGACTGCCAATAAAAAAGATAACTATAAAACAAAGATGCAAACAGAAGCCAGAATAGATCCCCAAAAAGGAGAAAGGGGAAAATATAGTTAATTGTCAAGGGGTAATACCACATGTTCCTTGAGTGAGGCGTTGTCACCCTTCAATATTCATTATTTTTCTTAGGACGCTTTCATATTCACCCCATTCATTGTGATTTCTTCTTCTTGAATGCTAGATGTAAGCCCTTAGAATAAATAAGAAAATCCCAAATATATTGCTACTATCACCCTCGTAAACATCTGTGTTATGGGCACACTGTGACCACAAGCATGTGACAAACTGAGAATATTCATTATGGGAATAGTAGGGGATTAGTTGGTATTCAAGATAGAGAATTGAAGTCGACAAGTTAAGTTGAGAAAGACACGTTTGAATCAAAATTATTTCGTTTTAATTGTATTTATGCCCAAGGGAAATATAAATTTTTTTTAAACAGTATAGGTATTATTTCAAGATAAACAAAACAACAGTTTGTGGGTAGTGCACAGCTTCTGCACTCCACCACAGGAAAAGGCTCAAATGGATCAGATGGTATTATTCGATCATTTCTGTAAAAGCAAGTGATTATTTTCTTAGATCACTATGGGTAGTCACTTCATTATCTAATTAAAATATGTAAAATCCACAATGCAGTTAATTATGATAGCAAGCGGGGTGCCCGATCAAATGTCCCAGACGCCCAAAAGAGGAGATTCAATATCCATGTCGACTTTGGTGCACTCAAGTTTTGAGAGATACGTGGAACACCGGTTCCACTTGAGTTTTTATCATGTGTACCATATACTTTGGAGATTATCTTTGACTCAAAATGTACGACAACTCGTGTCATAAATTGTGTTGTAATGTTTATGTTGGTGGTTTTCAGCACAATTTTGCAATCTTCAAAAAATTATTGATCAATGAAATAGTTTATCCTTTCAAAACAAATATTGGGTGGGCCAATTTGCGATGCCCTACCTTCAAATGAAACGGCCTAAACAAGATATGGCCCGAAGGGTTCTTTGTGAGCTTGTTTTCTTCTAGGTGAATTTACAATATCAATCTGGATATAAACCCTAAGGCCCAAATGCAAGAATCAGTGCCTCCTTCGTTCTAGTGCCGCAAGAGAAAAGCAAGCAAATGATGAAGGATTGTGATTCCGTACGGCATGCGAGGTTTGGACGCAGAGTGAGATTGAAACACCGAGGCAATTCAAGGCTACAATGCACGTTGAAGGGGCCACCTCATGTATCTATCGTCATGTTGAAGACAGACAAGCTGAGTACTTTTTTCTTCTTCAATGGAAGAACATGAAAATTTCTTCAATCGGCAATGGCTGAAAAACTTGGAAGCAAGGAAGAGTAATGGGGTTGGGGTTTGGTCTATAGATAGAGATTGAAGCATTGCAAAATAAAATAAATTGATAAGACGATTGGAGCCCTCCACTAACGGTTACTCTAGATATTGGCGAAGCAACGGAAGATGTGCGGTTTTGCTCAAAAAACATTAACACTGCTTAATACAATGTAGCATTTTGCAGTGAAGATGATTTTTTCATATTTTTATTATCAAACAAATACATGAACGTACAATATATAAGAAATACAAAAGAAACTAATTAAATGATAGAGAGCAACCTCCTAGATAAGCATAAATGAGCCTTTATTAGGAAGACAAACAACTTGAATCACTTTGAGTAAATGTCCCTTTGAAAGGTAAAGGTGTGATTTGGAATGGCATATCAATAGTCCTAGGTTGATATTTCCACACAAAATCTGATTGTTATTAGGCACATATAAGTGGCCTAAGTCATTGCTTTTTGTATATATATATATATCATATACGATTGCTTCCTAGTAAGCCATTCTTGTCATTTTTTAATGTTTTTGTCTTTGAGAAAACTTGTCATTTTACTTGTTCAACACATACTTCAATAAAGAAAATTGCAAAACAATAAATAAGGACGTGGAAAATGGAATCAGACTATTATCACAGCCAACAACTACGCTCTAGGAGTAACGATCTTCTACACTTAAATCTTGAAAAGTATCAAACATAATACATCTTAGCTTCTCATGCATAAGAAAAGAATCTACAAAACGATTCTCCTCTTGACTCTTGTACAATCAATGGTGTTTGATAGATAAACATCAGCTTTTGCAGTTCAACAGAGCAAATGGAACAATGTCTGTATTTTCCACACGCAGAGAAAGATGGCAATCATGAATAGGAGGTTGGTCAATTCTTATCATGTTAACCAGAGTAGGTTAGTGTTAGAGTTCAAACTCATAAGCCTCCTATATATATTAGGGTAATCTTAAATAATCGATAACTATAATACTAATGATAATTATCCTATGAACTACTTAAGCTAAATAACAATAGTAAAATATAATCAAAATAATATTATTAATTTGGCGGTCATGATTCGTCAGATAATGGCCCTTTGGAATCCTAATCTTCATTCTGTATCAATTATATATGATTAAGACAGAAAATCAAGGATATTTATTTAGTGTGGTTCTGCTATATGAACCATTTATACAACTGCACTTGAAAATGCAAGGGCCAAAATCACAATACAGACAAAATAGGCAGGCAGAAAAAGCAATAATAGGAAATATTATGCAAAGTTTCAAGTAGAAGGATACATATGAAACTTGGCTTACCCTTCATCAATGGAATTAGGCCTAAGAAATCCATCTCCTGTTCCATAATGACCACTCTGGTTATCACCTTTCATCGACCTGGTTCTTCGAGATAGGGGTTGCGAACTATTAATCGACAAGGAAGCAACACTAGTTGTGGGCAATTCGTCATCCTTATCATTTAGACCTGAGATAGCCAAGCTGTCGAAGAAGTACATCAGCTAAACTTAGATATTTCTTCAATACATATATAAATATATATAGTGATACATATATAAAAGTGAGAGCACATATCACCAACAGAGATCATAGAAATCCTTAACCGTGGAAATGTGGGATTCACATGAACACAAATAAAGGCACAACATCTAGAAGTACCAGAGTTTCAGAAAGGGCATTTTACAGAAACAAGAATACAGTCTTCTAACATCACAATGTACTTGATGTAGTATAGCTTAGCATTAAGATGCTTAATACAATACAATGTTGCTTATAGTCACAATACTGTCTTGTGAAAATAAATGTATGGAATCAGTTATATAATTGAACTATAAGCTATTTGGATGAAATTATTGGCTATATTGGTAAAGATATGTGGCTTGTATTATGAAGATAGTATTAAAAAAATTATTTTAGGAAGCTAGCACAACCCCCACAGTCATGGTCCCCACTTCTTAATACCTTTTTTTGTATTATGAAGATAGTTAATAATGGACTACAATTTATACTTAATTTCAAAATCCCTAGAATAGAGATGTTTTCATTTTGCTGCAAGGAATTTGAGGTTAAAAAGATTGAATCTCCCAATTAGGAATCAAACAATAAAACATTAAAGCTAGTTTTAGCAATAAACAATTTTATATACTTATCTATTAAATATAATTTCCCGTATTTCTTGGGATTAAGAGTTATCTTAAGAAACTCATGTGACATGTATCTAAAAGGTACAACTTAATGGAATAACATACACATTCTTCCTTCCATCTGCTAATCAAGAGAGAATTGTGTTATGTACATAGATTATAAAGAGTAATCTAAAATTAAATCAGATACCATTAGACAACAGCTCAAACATCCATAACTGGACGCATCTTTGAACAGTTCTATGAAATGATACATACGCAGTTTCAAATATCCATTCAGGCCACAGAATTTTTTGTGGGCAACCTAGGTCAGTTCCTATCCACTTACACCTCAGTTCTTGTGTTGAAACTCAACAATAGAACGGGGTTGTGACGCAAGAATCAGCATGTTTTGTTTATCTACACCTCAGTGTAGAGAAACAATAAAGAGTAACCTAAAAGTAAATCAGATACCATTAGACAACAGCTCAAACATCCATAACTGGACGCATCTTTGAACAGTTCTATGAAATGATAAACACAGTTTCAAATATCCATTCAGGCCACAGAATTTTTTGTGGGCAACCTAGGTCAGTTCCTATCCTCTTACACCTCAGTTATTGTGTTGAAACTCAACAATAGAACGGGGTTGTCAACGCAAGAATCAACATTTTTTTTCTCTAAGTTAGTACCATTAGATGAAATCAAATCAGTCGCATATCCAAAAAGGAAGATAATACACAGAAACCTATGTAGTAGGAATGCTGAACATCTCAACAACTGCAATTAGTAAGCTATTCAAGTTCAAGTAACTTCTAACTTCACAAGTTAGGGATAAATACCTATATTCACCCCTATTGTATAGATGTGCATTCAAATCCTCCAAAACTTTGTAGAAAAGAACTCCTCGCAACTTTGTCAAATCGGACCTAACATCTTGAAGTGCACCAACCTACGCCAATATCACACAATCAGATCATGTTGGGATGATAAAAGAAAACATGTAATGGAGCGATACAATGAAGAACTATAGAGAAATATCTGAAATGAAATTTAAGAAAGAATGACACCTACAACCATTGCTAGTAATAAATATTAAATGACATGTACTATCACCAGCAATAAAACGTGAGCATGGCATAGTAAACATATACAATGAAGCTAATATGATAAATGGCCAGTGATTGAAAGACTTAATTAGATTATGGAAAACTGATTTTATTTTTTTTGTGGGAAAACTGATATATTTAACCAGGCGCAAAGTTTGCCGTCTGACGGGCTCGAACCCAAGACCTCTCAAGGAGGCTGGGGATATCCACCTCTTGTTGCCGCTAAGCTAGAAGAGGGGATGTTGGCATTCAATCTTATCCATTGGCATCAAATTTTGACAATAAGTACAACATATATTGAAAATGAACAATGAAATGTTGTAAGAAGTTAATTACTCGTACGGACCGTTTGAAGCCCCTCCCTTTCAAGCATCAAACTTGATTGAAGATGCAACTGAACGGCAGCATAAAATTGTTTCTCGGCAATTAGTTTCTCAATACGGGCAGGAACCTGCAACATTTTAAATCATGTATGACAATACAACATCCAGTTCACCAGAGTTAGACCCCAAACATTAACAAAAGCATAAATGCATCAACATAGAATAACACAAATATGCTACAACATACAGTGAACAGAAGAAGGGAATAGTCCTCATTTAATCTGTTTCAATTATTGAACATGATATGGAATAGTTCGTTTAACCAAATTTGTCATCACTGTGAGCTGTCCAGAAATGACAATCCAGTCTAACACGGTCATGCAAGCAACAGTTTCCAAAGACCATGAGAGCAATTAAGAGTTATGGAAGGGATATAGAAATTGTTGTAGTTGCAAACATGCAGAAGTATGAACACTACCATACTCGATTAGAGGCTCTAGAGATAGTTTTTCTGTCTAATTGTTTTTATTTTCATGTATAGTTTGTAATAAGGAAAGATGTCGTGAATTGCAACTTCATACAATACAAACGGTAACATAGACAAACTGTTAGAATAAGACGGAAATTGTTTTTATTTTCATGTATAGTTTGTAATAAGGAAATATGTCGTGAATTGCAACTTCATACAATACAAACGGTAACATAGACAAACTGTTAGAATAAGAGAGAAAGATGGTGTTGAATGATATATTTAGAGTTACATAGATTATGTCTAATAAATAGACAATAGATTAGAGTTATAAGGAAACTAATATAATATAATAATATAATATTTATATTATCACAATTTATCATATTGTGATAATATCTTACAAATATATTATCTTTATATTATAACACAAACATCTCAAAAATTGCAGAAGGATGGTGGAGAAAAGAAACTAAGAAAGAGGGAAAGCCTCGTAATGTAGCCTTCAAGGATGGAGGGTATGAATCAGAATCTAAAAATAACAAACAAGTTGCATGCCAAAGTTGAACTGAATAATAGATGTAGAATCATCAATAACCAAGGCAGACTGAACACCATTCAAACCCCACAACCATCCCTAAACAGACTTCACATAATCAACCTCTTCCTTATGAGTCACCGTGTCTTCAATAATATTCACTCCAATTCGACTTCTACCCTATCATTCCTTTCTTTCCAGATTTAGAATCATAATTAATATCACTAAGACTTATTTTATTTTCTTGCTCCAACTTAGACATAATCTTTCGTTTTAAGCCTTTTGATTGTCCTTTTACCAATCCTCAAACAATTTAACAGCTTCTTAGAATCTCACTTTTCTGTTTCCATTACGAGCCACACAGCCCGCGAATGCATACCCTCTAACACGGACACTTATTTTATTGTATGCCAATTCATATAAGTAATCCCTAGACCACATAATCCTCATCAAGTCCATCCCTTAATTCAACCATTGATGAAGATATCATCATAAACCTCAACACTACCAACAAACACAAAATCCTCATGCGTATCATTAGTCACAGGGCCAACATTAATGATGTGTCCTAGTACTTCCACCTTTCCATTAGCAACAAATGATATCTACTTCTACGGTAGACCACCACTTAACTCTGAATAATTTAATCAAAAGACAATCCCGTTTATAGACCACCCCCTAACTCTGAACATTCAACTCAATTCCACCCACAATTGAGATAAAACGATGAGTTCTTCCTTAAAGAGAGACATCATATCAAACTTGTCTCTATCAATACAATATGCCCATGTACTCCACTAAAGCTTTCAGGTGTGGGCCGAAATGCTTGCCTATCTCTTTTTTTAAAGGTCAACTTTTATATTAAAAAGAAAGAACGTAAGGTGTGTTCATGGGTTACACAATCGGAAGTTTAGTATACTTGGAAGAAAGAACGTCCGGAATGCTTGCCCATCACCTTTGAAAATTCAGCTATACTTGGAAACTGGAACAGCAAGGGGCCCACCACGAAATAACACGACGAAGCTGAAAAATATCTCATGTCCGTATCAGAGAACATCTTCCCCATATGCACCAGCTTCCTTAGCTACACCAACTAGTACCCTTTTTTATCTTGACCAAAGCCTCATTCCCGCAGCATAAATGAATCTCTACTAGGCTTATGGCTCACAATTGAAACCTTCCCAGAATAGAATCCAAATCACCCTCAGCTAAGCTCATCTACACCTACATTCCAAATTTAAACAGTAATTGGGATTCAAACTCTTGCCCGCATCAACCTACTTTGGGAAAACACCTTTCTTTGGTTTATTGATCTAGTTTCTATCCATCAGGAAATCCACAAAAGTGTAATCTTCACTTCCTACTATATCCAAAGGAATGAACAAACTTTTCACAACAGGAGAATTTCCAGAAACCTTAAAACAAAGAATGCATCCCTTATATATTTCCCCAAAATCATAAAAGACTTGTTTTTATCATTAACATCGCCTACACAACCATTTTTTTGACAATTGAAATCAAGATCAGAAATCGTAATCCCCACTCACACACACTCAACATAGTCCAATGCCACAAATTTCAATTTGCCCCAACCATGCTCATAAATTCTAACTCTCATGGAATTCGCAGCATTAATCGTAATAAAATTCATACCGTGTAACATCGACTCATAGAAACCATCGCCACAACACCATGCCCTCTCCCTCCAACCATTACCGAATCCCCGAAACATCATGACCAAAAGCCATGACGGCTAGGAAGTTTAGCAAAGAGCATGAGGTTCATTCTCTCTCTAGTTTTCCCATTTGTAGAAGTAAATCCAGGTTAATTAGAACATGAGTTAGTGATCTAATAGTGTAACTTCCTATCTAGGAGTGTGGAAACAGACAAAGACTGAAGAAGCCTCATTTGGAAACAACATTTTTAATAGATTTCTGTCTTAGTGTGGATCCAAGTGGGTTCAGATTTGGAATCATGGTGTAACTCAACTTATTCGGACACAGATTCATAAATTCATTGGTGATTTCTCTTTCTCTGTCATATTCGGATCCATATCCGGATTCGGAAACAAAAGTGTTTCCATATCGGGTTTGTCCACCTCTAATCATCAATTATACAGGATAGGTGGATCAATTTATATAAAGACCTTAACACTCGAATAACTGTTTTTCGTCAAAGAACTACTAGAACATACAGGATAGCGTTCTGAACCAAAGGGAATTTCTTTGCAATTAAAAATGAGTCCATTAGGTTGGATTTGTATAGGATGTTAGGGAGAATATTCACGTCCTTCAGATTTTTGTATTCACAGATTGATGAAAGATTGAATTTTAAGCTTTACAAAAGGGAAAATGATAGTCTAATCAGTGTATTTAACATCAAATTCAAGTGGTGTAACAAATTTAGCTACTAGTCCTAATATTGTATATCCTTATCCGTAAAGTTGAAATTTCTTTTTGGCGTAAAATGAGTTGTAAATTAGCAGTTTTCCAAAAGTAATAAAATTCTATAGCCTAGGAAAACAAAATAATTATGAATTAATAAAATACTTAACCATGAAACAAACACCTACGGACAATACTGGAATAGACAAGTCAATGTGATTCACCACTAAATGGAGTAATAACAAAGTAAATGTCTTCCATAACAAAAGTAATACAAGTGTAGCTAACAAGAAATGTCTTATTTTGTTGTTAAATGTATTTCTTTGTTGAATGTATTGTTTCTGTAAGTGTTGATAGGATATACTTTTTTTATTTTAACAAAGGCACATTGTGTCTTCAAATTAGAACCTACTCAACATTATCAACTAAAAAAACTATAAATTCTATCCTTGAACCATGGGAAGGTTTTGTGACCCAAATAAAAGGAAACTTTATATGAATTGCACAATCAAGATAGAGAGAATTGACCTTTGCAATGCTCTCAATTTGGTCCAATAGAGAGATTATGTGACGCAGTGTAACTGATCGGTACCATAATTGGTGCAATTGCTTGTTCCTAGCACCAAGAAGCTTCTTTGCATCCGCCAAGTCACCTTTTAGTCCATCAATCCGTTCCGTAGATTCACTAAACAGTCGCAAAATCTATAAGAAATGAAAACATAAGTAATAAAATAAGATCAAAGTACAAGAATTGCAAATATCAAAGTAAAAAAATATAAAATCATTTATTAAAATAACATAGGGAAAAGAAAAAGAAGATCAAAGTACAAGAATTACTTTGAATATAACAAACAAATATCACCTTCCAAAAACAAAAAAGAAACAAGTAAAGAATTTAGAGAACACAAGAAGAATCTCAAAAGTGTACAAAGAAAGAACTAATTGAAATGTTGATTGTCGTAGTTGGATATTCTAGACCATATTGTGACTGTTTGAAAAATTGATGGCAAGATGTGTAGTGATTTCCAATCAGATACATATCATGACACAGTATTCCTAGGCATCATTTTTTTACCGCATAATTTATGTAGCCACTTACACAAGTGACAAGAATTCACATATATAGGGAGGGCAACTTATAGCCAAACGTTGCAAATTTTACATGAAGTACACGTATACATGAAACAACAACTTGTCTTGTAAGATTTGGCATGAGAGACATATTCGCGTCTTGGAAGAATAAGAAGGAATGAAGAGCAAGTACTAGAGAAACTTTTCATTTGAGTTTCATCGTTTTGTGTTGCTCTAGTACAGTTTTCAGGGACTTGGATCCCCTTTTGTTTTATTTTGTTGCATCTCTTTTATGCTGGGTGCATTGCTTATGCAAGTGTGGTTGGCCTTCATTCTTTTATTTTAACACATTAAGAAGTTATCATAAGTAAATCACAGCAATTGCATCATTTCTAAGTAGATTAGCTCTTGTATTAGCAGTACTTGACCCAACAAAGTAATTAAGGAAAAATTAAACATATGCGATAAAGAAACAAACCTGGGAGTAATTCTGGATTGCTTTGTTGAACCCATTATGATAAGCATGTACCACTTCATCAACAACATCTTCAACAATATCACTTTGTTCCTTCAATATCCGAAGTTCACCTTCACGATCTTTTGCTGTCAAAATCTTTACCACATGTGGCAGTGAATCAAAACGAGCTGCAGTCCAACTTTCAGCTATATCCAGAAGGTCATCTTTTAAGTGCTGTTAAGAGCATAAAATGTAAAAAGATCAACCAACCAATACCCAGATGAGTAAATCTTTAAGACGTCAAACAGGGAAAATTACAAGTATTATCAAGTTGAAAAGGCATTGCTGAATGCAAATTAAACAATTAAAATGAGTGGCAATTGACAAACACAAAATGCATTTCAACCGAATCAGGATTCCAAAATTATGACAGGAAATGCATCTATAATATATATGAACAAGGTGGATCCAATTAAAGTTAAGAGTTATATTAGACTAAAATGTATTCTACAAATTGGCGAAAAAACGCACCGCCTTATCTTGGGAGATAGGTAATCCATCAAACATTCCCATCCCCGGAAAACCCAGCTCGGCAAAGTCACACAACTGTAAGGAAACAAAGGAAAACGGGGAAGTAGAAGAAATTGTAAATGTAAGAGACATTAACGGAGCAGATCAGAGTACAGAACGAATGAATGAGAAAGAGTACCAGAGATTCGAACTGTGATTACAGGTTTAGCAGCGAGGGAATTTAAGGTACGAATCTTGCACCGCCGATTAGAGGGTAACAATTTCGGATTGAAATAGAGTTGGTGCTGATCGGAAAATTCAGAATGGATCGAGATGAAAGATGAGTGTGTGACCAGGCAAACCGGGGAGTCAATGCGTGCCTAAACCGTGTTCCAAACCGGAATCTTGAAAGGTTGTCCCTTCAAACAAACAAAAAAAAACCCTTTTTTTCTTTTATTTTTTTTTACTAGACTAGAAAACAATAATAAATATATGAATTTAACTTGGACTTAAGTTTAATTTTTAAAATAATACAATTTTGGGAAATCGAGTCATGTTATTAAACTATAAATATTTCAATTCTTATTCACATAAAATTTACTATCCAAAACATTAATCCTCATTTGATCCACGCTTATTAAGAGTTGTGCAATGTTGGTCGACACAAAAGGGCAAATGAATTAAATGAGTTCAACAGAAATCGGAGTAAAAACAAAATGAATACAGGACAATAAAAAAAATAAGAGATAACAAATGACAAATGAGAATTGAGAATTGGAGTACAATCATGAACGAATTTAGCCTAGGTCACCCCGAAAAAAAAAAAACAATCCTCCTTAATCTTTAATTTGTTTTAAATTGAAATATATATATATATATATATAATAAAATAAAATATAACATTTTTATGTATATTAACCATATATACCTTAATCTTTTCATATATCTTCTTTCATAGTTTTACCATATCTTAGATTTTATTCTACTAATTCTCTATTCTCTAATTATTTCATCAAAATTCTCATAATTTTTTTTAATTCCAAAACAGGTAAAAATTATTTATTTTTAATTGTATTATTTTAATTCTCTTTATAATTTTCATGTTCTTAATTGGTATAATCATTAATTTAATTATGTATATGAAATTTATAACTAATTATATGTATGTTTGATAATGTAAAATTTTGAGAACTTATCATGTTAGAATTACTTAATTTTTTCTTCCACTTTTTCATCATCGTATTCTAACTTTTCGATTAAATGTTTACTTGAGTTTTTTAATATTTTTTCAACCTTATATTCAATTGTTTGATAAAATACTTGATCTTGAAAATTATGTATATAAAAAATAAAACATCAATTTGCTGCAAAGAAAATAAAGACATTGATATCTTCATTCTTAAAAAAAGATAGATCGTCAGATTAGTAAAGGTTTTTCAACTACACCTACGGTCTCTACAATCCAAAATTCATCTCCTAGTAATTCTTTAGACCCAAAAAAAATCATCGACTCATTTAATAGTGATGATATTTGTAAGCTTGCAACGAAATTTTACCTTGAAGATTTTACCGATGAAAACATTATTAACTTTGAAATATGAATTGTTACATCATAAACTTGATGTGATGCCAAATTTGAAAGTTTTTACACTTGTTGAGTTGTGTTAACAATTGACTAAGAGTGGGTAAACACAAGTTTATGTTATGTTGACTAAATTGATTATTGTTTTAACATTGCATGTTTTTACCACTACTATTGAGCGAACATTTTCAACAAATGAAGAAGGTGAAGACGGAACTTCAAAATAAAATGAATATGATTTTATTACTCAACTTATTTAAACATTTTATATTTTTAATATATATAATTTATTACAATAAATTCTAGCCCACCCCAACTTTAAATCCTAGATTCGTCCCTGAGTGCAATGAAATAGTGATGAGGGTGACTTTCTCGTAAGCGATGTTCTAGTTTTGACAGATTAACTTATTCTTCTCGTATGTGAGAATATGCCTCCACATTCGGATGAGGAAGTTACCGTTAGTGATAATATTGTTTCAGACTGTATTTGTATTGTTGCAGACTTCTGAGAAGGCTTTAGCGTTCCTCTCCATCCAAATGTGATAAACAATGTTGGCGAAGAAACACTTGAAGGTATTGGAGCTGAAGTCGTTACCCTTGGTCTTTGTGATGGCAAGGTCCTTAATGTCGGTCCATTAGTTTAGGAAGCTGAGGAGACTTATTGATGTGGAGAATCTGCGCCCAAACAATGAGGCGAAAGGGCAGTTCTCAATGAGGTGTTCAATGAACTCCTTATTTCCCAAGCAAATGAGGCAATTAGGATCTGGGATGCTCATGTACTTCTTGATCAAATCACGAGTATTGAGTCTCTCGCGAAAGGTGAGCCATAAAATGAATTGGTGTATGGGGATCACTTTGGTAGACCACACTAAGTGGGACCATGGGACAATGTCCACATGATCACGAACATAATCTCAAGCAGACCCCGAGTCGAACCTGCCATTATTCTCGACACTCTAAACACGAGAATCTTCATGGTTATTTAGATGATAGGATGAAAGTGCGTCAAGGATTCTCGCACCTTCTTGAATAGTCCTTAGAATGTTGCTCCAATCGCTGCTCTTGACTTGATGAACTATTGCCAATTGACATTTCCGCCTGATTTAAGTGATGGAGAATACATTATTATAAAGGATGGGTCTGTTTTTGAACCAAGGGTCATGCTAGAACAAAGTGTCATTACTGTTTCCAATTTGAATGTTGATTATCTTGTTCGTGCTGTCTCAAAGGTTTAGAATCTTTTTAAGGGACCACGCCATCTCCATTTTGATCTTGCATGTCCAGATGTTGATGTTTTTTCTAATGAACCTTGAGTGTACCCATCTGACCCAAAACGAGTCTTATTTCTTTTCCAATGCCCAAAAGTGTCTATAGGTGAGAGTATTGTTCCATGAGACACTACCATTGATGTTGATTCTGCTTTCGTCTTTGGGCTTGCATGTGTCCGTTCATTTGATCTTTTTCCCACCATGCCCTTGAGTCCCCCAAATAAAATTCCTCATAAGTTAATCCAATTCTTTCATGACTTTCTTCGGGAGGATGATATGATGCGCCTAGTATCCGATAATACCCATAACGACTCTAGTGATCAGCTCAATACGACCTGCATAAGAAAGTCTTTTTGTAGCCCATCCTAGAATAACATTCTTTACCTTTTCAATCAGAGGTCGGCAGTGCGAGATTTGGAGTTATTTAGAGTAGAGTGGGATGCCCATGTATCGGACGGGGAGCGATCCTTCTTCAATGCCCATGATCCCGAATATACTGGCTTTGGTTTCTTCATTGACGCCGCCATAGAAAGCAAGGTTTTTACCCTAATTAATGCTGAGACCTGTAACACTATAATATGTTGATACCAAGTCTTAATCAAGTTGACAAAAAAATAAAAAATAAAGAGTTAATTTGGATACCCCACTAAGATAGTTCAAGTGACATGAGTGATTTTTAAGAAATTAATGTCACATTTCAATTCTCACTTAGAACGTTTTAGATGAAAGTATAAGTAATGAATGTGGGGTGTCATGATGTCTTTAACATAAAAAAATTAATTCGGGTGATTGATTTTGATTAGAGAATGAAAATTTAGTTGTCATTTCATTGATATAAGTAGTGATACACGTCTTGAGATAAATCACAACAATTGAGAGAAAAATAATAGAGAATATGACAAGCAAATTTGAATTTATAGTTGCCTAACAATAGATGAAAATGACATTACACTACTAGAAATTTTCATATTAAGCAATTCTGATAACAATTGTATATTATTGAAATTAAACTAATTCCATTAATTAAATGTAATGATATTTGACAAATGAAATTCACACAAAATTCAAATATGAATTAATGATGAAATTTAATCCAAATAAATTTCACACCAAATTCAAATGTGAATTAATAGTGAAATTTAATTCAAATGAAATTCACACTAAATTCAAATATGAATTATTGTGAAATTAATTCAAATGAAATTCACATCAAATTCAATGTGAATTAATATGAAATTTAATTCAAATTAAAATGATTTTGTTAATTGTTACAATTAACATTAATGCCTTGAATGAGACAATTTACAAATGTTGTTAATTGCTATTGTAACTACAAAATATTTATTAACTGATTTAACTTGCAAAGATAATGAAAAGGCAAGCAAGGATAATCATTCGATAGATGGATGATGGATTAATAGTTGTTAGATTAAAGAATTGATTAATGATTTCACGATTTAATTTTCAACTATATATATCCATTCACCTTATGTTCTTTTCCAAACATCATCTTATAATTTCTCACTCTAGAATTCCAAAAGTTTTTCATGTTCTTTGTGAGCGTTCTTCGAGTTATTGACTCAAATAGTTCTCTTGTAACTCGGTAATTATGATTCAGGTAATTTGTCTAGTTCACTATTGTAGTGATTTTTCTGTGCTAAACCATTGTAGGTTCCGTTGTACTCTGGAAAAAAGTCATCGATGAAACTGTCTAGCACAAACAGGAGACAATGAAACTATTTTAAGGGAACTCTGATTTCACAGGTCTCAATGCAAACGTGAAGACTTTTCTTCATTTTCATTAAATAATCTATTGTATTTTTTTATTATCATTGTGTTGTATTCAATAATATTTACGTGTAATTGTTACTGGATAAGATTACCAACAATCTTAAAAAATTTATAATATTACTTATTTCGGATTATAACACATTTCTAGTTTTGTTTCAGAAATGACTATTGAAACACTTACTTCCAACATGAGGATGTCAGTTTCCGCTAATCATCTAGATAAGTTAGAAAAGTTTGATTGCTCAAACTTTAAAAGATGATAGCAGAAAATGTTTTTCTATCTCACGACATTGAGTCTCGCACGATTCCTCACGGAAGATCCTCTCACTCCTAAGATTGATGAGTCAAATGTGGCTTCATCACCGAATACAAACGTGCATCCGAAAGTTGATGTGCAAGCAGCTTTGACCATTGATGTTTGCCATCATTCATATTTCTTTTGTAGAAATTACGTACTGAATGGTTTGTGAGATTCATTGTACAATGTGTACAGTGAAAAAAACATGGCTAAAGAACTATGAAAATCTCTTAAATGTAAATACAAAAATGAAGATGCGGGTGCAAAAAAGTTTATGGTTGGTTGATTTTTGGACTACAAAATGGTATATTCAAGTCCAGTCATTAAACAAGTTCAAGAGATCCAAGTTATTTTGCATAAATTTCATGTTGAGGGAGTGAAGGAGAAACTTTCCAAGTAGAAACTATTATTGAGAATATGTCACCGTCTTGGAATGATTTCAAGAATTACCTTAAGCACAAGAGAAAGAAGATGAAGAATTGATGATTCATCTACACATTGAAGAGTAAACAAAAGTGACTCAAAGAAATAATTTAGTCAACATATAGTTAAAAAGTAAATGTGGTGGTAAACACAAGAAGAAACAATTTTTTTTTGTCTAAAACTAGAACCTTAATTATAAAGGCGGAATTTCTAAGAAGTTCACGGGAAAGTGTTTCAATTGCAATGACATGGGCTATAGATTTTCTGATTGCAAAAAGCCGATATGAGTTTGAGAGGCTAACTTAACTCAAGGATTGCCATATATGGATCTATATGCGGTGATATCTAAGGCTAACTTGATGGGGTTTAATCCACAGGAATGGTGGGTTGACACAGAAGCTATAATACATGTTTGCTAAAACAAAGAAATATTTGCAAACCTCGAAGAAGTGAAGAATGGTGAAAATTTGTTCATGGGGAATTCTGTCACTTCTAACATACAAGGTGAAGGAAAAGTGATGTTAAGGTTGCCTTCAGGGAAAGACTTAACTTTGACTAATGTGTTGTATGTTCCGGAGATCCGGAAAAATTTGATATCCGATTCTATTTTAAGTAAGCATGGTTTTAGAAATGTAATTGAGTTGAATAAAATTGTTTTAACTAAATGTGGAATGTTTGTAGGTAGAGATTATACTACCGATGGGCCTTTTAAGCTCAATGTAAGCCAAGTATGAATGAAAATAATAATTTTTTTTATTTATTTGTTGGAGTCTTCCATTTTATGATATGGTAGGCTATGTCATATTAATTATGATTTGATGCATTGATTAATAAAAATGAAAAGTATACCTACATTCGAAATAAATATAAACACAAGTGTGAAATTTGTGTTGAAGCGAAATTGACGAGATCATCCTTTCGAAACGTTGAAAGATGTAATAGACCACTTGATTTAATTCATACAGATGTGTGTGATTTAAAAGGAATTCCAACACGTGGTGGAGGAAAATACTTCATTACTTTTATTGATGATAACATAAAATATTGTTATGTGTATATTATTAAAAGTAAAGATGGAGCCATGGAGAAATTCACTCTTTATAAAAATGAGGTTGAAAACCAACATGGTAATAAGATCAAGGTGTTAATAAGTGATAGAGGAGGTGGATATGAATCACCTTTTATTGAACTATGTGCTCAACATGGTATAATTCATGAGATGATAACATCTTATTCTCCTCAACAAAACGTATGTCTGAGAGGAAAAATAGAACATTAAAAGAAATAATGAATCCACTTCTATTAAGTTATGGTCTACCATAGAACATGTGAGGAGAAACTATTTTGAAGACTAATTACCTTTTAAATAAGGTTACACGAAAGAATCTAGATAAGAGTCCATATTAGTTATGGCATAAATAAAACATCATCTGAATACTTACGAATGTGGGGTGTCTAGCTAAGGTAGTCGTACCATTACCTAAAAATGTAAGAGTTGAACAAAAAACTGTTGATTGTATATTTATTGGATATGCACATAACAATAGTGCTTATAGTTTTCTTGTTTAAATTGGATATTCCGAATATTCATAAGAATACGATAATGGAATCGAGAAATACATTGTTCTTTGAACAGGTACTTCTATATAATTTTAATGAAGAGCAACGTTCTCCAAAAAGGTTTCTTAAACTAGATGAACAATACAAAGAGAATGAAGTTGAGGTTGAACATAGATGAAGTAAACGAGCTAAAAACGGAAAAATCATTTGTTCCAGATTTTATTACTTTTATGATGGAAAGTGAACCTCAAACGTATAATGAAGCAATAATCTCATCTGAAGGGCCTAAATGAAATGAGGCAATTAATAGTGATATAGAATCTATCTTGCAAAACCATATATGTGAACTAGTGGATCTGCTTTTGAGAAATAAACCACTAGGTTACCGATGGATTTTCAAAATAAAAATGAAAGATGATGGATTAATTGATAAATATAAGGAAAGATTGATGGTAAAGGATATCGCCAACGAGAAAGTCTTGATTATTTTGATACATATTCTCCGGTTACGAGAATAACTTCTATTCGATTGATTTTTGCGACTACTTCTTTGCGCAATCTATAAGTTCATCAAATGGACGTAAAAACAACTTTATTAAATGGAGACTTGGAAAAAGAAATTTACATAGATCAACATCAATGATTTTCTACTCAAGGGAAAGAAAATAAAGTTTGTAAATTGGTTAAGTCTTTATATGGCTTAAAACAAGCTCCAAAATAATGGAATGAGAAATTTGATCATGTTATGATCTCAAGTGGATTCAGGATCAATGAATGTGACAAATGTATTTATATTAAAGATACAAAAAATGATTACGTCATTTTATGTCTTTATGTAGATGACATACATATTATTGGAAGTAATGATAAAATGGTTAAATCCTCAAAAGATATGTTAAATTCAAAATTTGACATGAAATATATGGGA
Source organism: Impatiens glandulifera (assembly GCF_907164915.1). Lineage (NCBI taxonomy): Eukaryota > Viridiplantae > Streptophyta > Magnoliopsida > Ericales > Balsaminaceae > Impatiens > Impatiens glandulifera. The sequence goes on along the minus strand of NC_061865.1, from coordinate 48,368,540 downwards.
TTGGCTGATGTGATTATTGGAATACCATTAGACAATTATCTCAATTGATTACGTAAAATCAAAAGATAATATTGCGGATTCGCTAACCAAAGCGTTAAATCTCTAGTTGGTGTTAAAATCCTCACAAGGAATGTGACTTTTTTTAGAATGATGGGTTTCGTTTCTCCTCCAGAGTGCGACTAATCCCCGCTCGTTAAGCACATAGCCTACAAACCTACTTGATCAATTAACAAGGCGAGCAGAACTTGTCTCCTAGAGGGCTCGAACACAGGACCTCCAAGGAGGCCGGAGATATCTATCTCTTTTGCCGCTAGGCTAGAATAGGGGATCACAAGGAATATGACTTAAGACTACAAAAAATTAGTATGAAGGGAAACTCAACCTATGATGACTAGAGATCTCAAGAACTAGGTTCAATGGGACAACCTAACTATACTAGACTTGGTAGATTTCTATGGGTAAAAATCCTACGATAAAATAGCATTTTGGGAAAGGATAAGAACACATGGTTTTAATGATTCTTTATGAACAATCTGATCACCTATGTGAGAGAGAAGTGAGTCCACTTGGAAAGAATTGCACGGCTTAATTTTCGACCCTCTCACTAAACTATGTGAGTGTTCATGGCCAAAACGAACACAATCATGAGAACTAACATGTATCAAGAAGAATTCTATGCGAAAGTGTGTAATCGTTTACATAAGAAATAGAATAGTTCAAAGACATCGAGTCTAGTCGGTTAGTAAAGTTATATACTTTAATAAGAGAAGATTTAAAGGGTTGCACTTACCTATCCCATGTAGGATTCAACTGTTAAACATTTCACCAAGTTAATAATTCAATTTCCATTAATGTGGAGGTGTTGGAATTAAACTAATTTCTATTAATTAAATGGGAATGATATTTGACAAATGAAATTCACACAAAATTCAAATATGAATTAATGGTGAAATTTAATCCAAATAAAATTTACACAAAATTCAAATATGAATTAATGGTAAAATTTAATCCGAATGAAATTCATACCAAATTCAAATATGAATTAGTAGTGAAATTTAATCCAAATGAAATTCACACCAAATTTAAATGTAAATTAATTTGAAATTAATCCAAATGAAATTAACACCAAATTCAAATATAAATTAATTTGAAATTAATCCAAATGAAATTCACATCAAATTCAATGTGAATTAAGATGAAATTTAATTTAATTCAAATTAAATTAAATTTATTAATTGTTATAATTCACATTAATGAGTTGAATGGGGGTAATTAACCAATGTTCTTAATTGCTATTGTAACTACAAAATATTTATTGATTGATGTAACTTATAAAGATAATGAAAAGGTAAACAATGATAACCATTGGATGGATGATGGATTAATGATAGTTGAATTAAAGAATTGATTAATGGTTTCAGTGTTTAATTTTCAACTATATATATCCATTCACCTTGTATTCATTTCCACACATCATCTTATAATTTATCACTTCAGAATTTCAAATGTATTTCTTGTTCTTTGTGAACTTTCTTCGAGTTATTGACTCGATTGGTTCTCTTAAAACTCGATAATTGTGATTCAGGTAATTTGTCAGGTTTGTTGTTGTAGTAGTTTTTTTTGTGCTAAACCATTGCAGGTTCCATTGTACCATAGGATGTAGTCATTGACGAACTCTCCAGCACAAACGAGAGACAATGAAACTATTTTAAGGAAACTATGATTTCATAGGCCTCAGAGCAAACGAGAAGACTTTTCTTCATTTTCATTATATAATCTATTGTATTTTTTCTATTATCTTTATGCCGTATTTAATAATATTTACGTGTAATTGTTACGAGATAAGATTAAAACATATATCCTCTATTTAACTTGTCCAAACTCTAAATTTTTGGATTTTGGCTATTTAATGGGAGCTAAATAAAATAGATAAAGCTAAAATTTGAATTGAGTTAGAGATAATCATATCTCAAGTGAGGCCACTAAAAGAACATTCCAATTTTTTCAGTTCTAAACGTTCCTTGTAAATTTTTATGTATCTTCTTGTAACTTGAAAGTTTGATCCTAGAAAATAATCTTGTTCTGTCTTGGCAAATAGATGTAGACATTTTCTTAAACCACTATAAAAAAAAATTTGTGTTTTCTATTTTTTGTTTGGTTCATTTCTTTTATTTTTAAAACATAGCTTTGAAAAGATTGTGATAATAGATTGTACCTCCCTCAATATATTATATTAACATTTTTTAAAACTATTATAAAAGAAAAGTGAAGTTGATTTTGCAAAAGTAATTCAGTCTTCAATTTGACACTTATTCCCTTAATTTTATCTTATAAATTCATAACCAATAACATTTTAAATCACTTCTTATCTATCTAATAATTTATTTCTCTCAAATTTTGTAGTCTTTTCATACTTAAATCTCAATTCATATTAAGTTTACTAACTAATAATATGTTCCCCTTTTAGTTCTAAAAAATGTTCACAAAAATCTCAACCAAAGAAGGAAAATGTTCAATGGATTCGGAGCAGGTCACTAATATGACAGCCAGTTACAAGTCTTCATTAATCCTTAGGATAAATGTGTACTACCCATACCCTTAACAATTTACCTTATTAGCAAGGTTTGAAATTATTTTACTTAAACTATTATTAATGTTTTGAAAGAACTGTATCCAATTATTGTATAAAAGATTAGTAGTAGTATCAGTGGAAATGAATGATTTTCTTGAGTTGAAATGAACTATATGAAAAATGAATGGAAAAAACTATCAACCTTAAATATACAATTTGTTCTCTTTGGAATTTAGTTTGTTATCTTCACCAAATATATTAAAATAAAATATATTAATTTTATTAATTTATTAATAATAACTCAACCACTAACTTTCTATTTACATGTTATCTTTGAGATTAAAATGGGCATATGTGTTTTTCATAAGGGCGAATTATTTAACCTATTACATGAAAGTTTTATTCAATATTCTATATACAAAAGAGTAATTTCATTAAATTTAGATAATGCAAGTAATAATACAACTTTAATTAATAAAATAATAAATTTAATTAATCAAGTCTTAAACCTAGATATATTTGTCATATATTAAATCTCATTGTTAAAAATGATTTCATAGAATTATCCAAAATTTAAAAGAATTTGTAAAGAATTAAAAATAAAGCCTAATAAATTTTTAACATCTCATTTAAAATTCATTCAACTGATTTTATAAATCTCAATTTTAAATTCAAAGTTTATTATTTCATAATTTGTTGAAGTTTATAATGCGGTTTGAAGTCGTCAAACTATTATTAACGACAATATTTAATACCACGTAGACATTAGTGTACACTTATCTACGTAGAAAATTCAACTATGGTCGTTTAATATTTGGTCAGAACCGAATATTTGTCTGAATTATAATAAACCGAACTCAAATTTTATTTTTGATTTTGAATCAAATTTTAAATTTATTCAAATTCGAATACGTTATTCGATTTGGTTTTCAATTCAAAAATTAAACCGAATTCAATTTTTTTATTATATATTTTATTAGTTATTAAATTAGGTCTAACTTATCTTTTAGTCCTTTCTTTCTACCGTCGTCACCCACCCTTAACCTTTATTTTAATAGATTTAATATAAAAAAATCAATCATGAATGCAACCAAAATCAAATGTTATTCACATTGAAACAAACACTAAAAAAACATGTCAAACAAACACGTTAACATAAACAAGACAATCAAAATGAGTTTTGAAAAAGAAGAGAAGTTTAAAATAAAAAATTTATATCTCGTTCGACTTACTTTTCGAAATCAAATTCATCACTAACTTCAACAAAAATAAAGAAAATTATAGTTTAATATCGTGTGAAATCCTTAACTATTATTCAAAGTGACGAAGGACAATTCAAATGATAGTTTGACCATCATAAATTTGTTCGAACTTAGATTCTTTATGCTTGAACCCCAAATAATCCAAAAACAGGAATTTCGAATATCAAGAAATTCCGAGATTCATACTTGAATTCTTCTAAATTCTTAAATATTTTCCTTTACCTAGTTTAGCAAGCAAGGTGAAAATTTATTTTAGGAAAGGAAAAACTAGTTATATAAATAATTATGTTGCAAATAAAATAAATAATTATGTTACAAAGCAAAGGTCCTAAATAAGTAAATAACCGCGTTAATTAAAATTTTAAAAGGAAAGGGGAAGAAAGAAGAAGGAAACCTAATCTTTACGAACCAGAATTGATAAAGCAAACCCTAATGCTAATCAGGGCAGATTTGGCTGTAATTCTGAAATAAGGAGAAGCTGCCAGCCTGCCATGGAAACAAAAGCAAAACGGCAGCCATTTTGAAAGCAAGAGAATACAAAGGTTAACTGAGGAAGAAACGGGTCTTACTGTTTTCTCTTCCTCTCTCTCGTTCGCGGCACTTTAAAATCGACTCAGCCTTCGTCGAATCTCCTCTACACAACAAGTATTATTCTAAATTTGTATTTCTATTGATAATTTATGTGAATGCTTTAATTAAAGGTTGAATTGAATTCATATAGCAGGCCATGAATCTTGTCTCTCTATTTCTATGTTTTAAGGTTTCTACTTGTATGGAAATGTCTCATTCGAATGAGAGATTACTAGGTCTTTTTGATCGTTGTTGTTACGCCTGATTGAGGGTTATATTCAAATATTCGTTTTTTTCCCTATAATCTGCGTGCTTCTTGTGAATAATTTTCATATCTTTAGTGAGGGTTGTACTAAGTTTTTATTTTTTTATTTTTCTAAACTGAATCAAAATTGCATTGTCAAGACTCAAGATACTAAGACTATAGAGAAAAGATATTCCTGCTACCAAACATTAAGAATAAATAGTGCACCAAAGGTAACACACAAGGAAAGATAGTAATGTAACACTATTAATTATAAGCAGACAGACATTATTGAAATCGCCGCATTCATGAGTATGCAATTGTGACCTGAACCCCAGGTTTAATGGTTATAGAAGTGATTTGCTTCACTACGTCTGGTGAGCTGAACAGATCAATCACCCGCTTTTGGACTCGAAGCTCAGTCCCATGTGTGGTTCCTTCACCAGTCACCACACAGCGACTTCCTCGTTGTGATGCGCAGAACCTTGGTAGGGATTCTCACGGGTCCTTTAACCCGCAATCTCTTGTCCTTGGCACCTTTCACCAAATTCCCACAAACTTTCTCTAGGTTTTTAACATTCTTAGAGGTGATGATGATCCCGATCTTGTGGATCTGTTCTTGGGTTTCTTCCAAACCCGGCTTCGTCTGCTTCTTGGAAGGAGGAGCGTAAGTCATTGTTTCTCAGATCTTTTCTTCTTCTGAGATACGTGATGAAAATAGCAGCCTCCTAGTCACGAACCCTTCGCTTTGCATGAGGGTTTTACTAAGTTGTGTTGTTTGGCATGTCCCAAATATCAAGTTTACAGACTCTACTCCATTGATTGATAAGTTTAAGAATAAGTTGTAAAATATAAAGAGTTCTAGGTTAATGATTCATTCAATATGTAGCTTTTGAAGGATTTATGAGTCTCTTTTAGTTAGATCTTGGCAATTGTTATAGATGATATTATAGAAGCAATAGTCAAGGTCATATGACTCGTATTTATATTTTGATATTTGAATTAATTTTTTTTATAGTAAATTATACTTGTATTGTAAAGGGTAAAGACAAAATGATGAAATAAACTATGCTAAGAGGGCCAATGTCTTCTATGTGTTGAAATTTTAATGTTTATTGATATAGTGACTTACAATTGGGGTAACTAATTTTTTATTTTGAAAAAAGGTCAACTTTTCTATAATTGGGGTAACTATATCCTTTGATATTCATAGTACCAGTAATAACTTCTATGTGTACATGGATTGTAACATTTAAGCTTTTGAGTACTTATTTTGGCTGGCTACAATTGCGCAGTCCTTAAGATTGCCTTTCTCTATAGTGAAAGCGTGTCGAGTCATAACTGCGCTATAGAAACTTCATATATGCACACTATTCTTATGATTCATGTGTATATATGCTCTGGGTTACCTTAATGGTCTTCCTTTTGGTAACCTACTGCCCCCATCTCCATAGTCATTTCATTGATCTCGATGAATCTATCATTTCTTACAGTTTATGGACGTCATGGTTTATAATATAGCTTAATGTTTTCTTATTATATCTATGAATGCTTTCATTCAAATGAGAAATTCTTAACTTCTTTTATTCGCTGATGTTTTTGACTTGGCCTGATTGGGGTTTACATTCAAACATATTTTTCTCAATAATTTGTGTGTTAATCGTTTTCTAATTGATTTGAGTTGGGTTGAATTTATATTATGAGTATTGAATTATAATGTATGTGGAAGTCAAATTAGATTGCAATAAACAACTTAAGAGGGCTGATGTCCTCTGTTTTCTATAATTTTATTGCTTATTGATATACTGACATGCTAATGAAGGTATCAAAATTTTGTTGTTTGTTTAAGGAAAAAATAATTTCAGTCAAGAACTTAGATTAAGGAACTACAAATGTTGTGTGTATATGATTTAATAACTTAATAGAGTTAATCAAAAACCGTCCAAAAGAAGTTATTTGAGACATGATGCAATGCAAATTGAGGAAACATAATGAACTTTTTTATGCTTAAAATAATGTGTTATTATTATTAATAATAATTGATATTGTCTAATAGAATAATTTATCTTATTTGTAAAAGTTGTAATTTATCTGACAATTTGGTATAATTATTAACTAAATATAATTTTAATGTATTGTGTGTATTTTCAGAGATCTCTACCTATGAAGAAGAAGAAGAGTGAAAAGTCCAAGCATGATGCTGCTATTGTTTCTGTCTCAGATATCAAGTCGCTGATTCGCGAAAATGCTCTCTTCTTTGATAATCTAATCGAACTTATTCCAGCCAAGTTTTACCTTCCGAGCGATGAGCCTAAACCATGGTTCCAAGGGTTAAGCAAAGCTGCCAAGGCCTCCGCGAAACAGCAAAACAAAGAGCACAAAAAGATTATACGTCGCGAACGCCTCGACCCGGAGAAATCTCAAACCACCACCCTAGATTTGCTTAAACAAAGCATCGAAAAAGAACGAGAGAAGAATGAGTCAGACAATGAAGAAGAAGAAGATGATGATGAGGAGGAAGAAGATATCAAACCAATTAAGAATTTTGGTGGTGGTGATGATAAGTCGGTTACCTACGACGAGCTCCGTCAGCGCCTTCACCGTAGGCTTGAAGAGATGAGAGGGGACCGGTTTGGTAGTGAGGAGTCAAAGGCTATAAGGAGAGAGAAGAAAGATATCTATTTGATGAATAAGAGGAAAAGAATGTCTGAGAATGGAGAGAAGAATAAAAAGGTTGTAGCCAAGGCGGAAACAGAGAAGCACGTGGAAGAGGCGGCTAGTGGTATTCAATTTGGAAAAGTGAAGCTTGGAGGAGAGGATGAAAGTGAATTGAGGAAGAATAAGAGAAGGAAGTTGTCGAAAGAAAAGGAGCTGGAGAGGGCCATGAGTTTGGCAGAAGAAAAGAAGGACCCAGAGAAAGGGAAAAAACATTCTTGGACGGCTGCATTGAGCAGGGCGTCTGGAGTGAAGGTGCACGATGATCCGAAATTGCTGAAGCAAAGGATGCACAAGGAGAAGAAGAAACATGAGAAGAATGTGGAGAAGTGGAAGGATAGAATTGAGACTAAGGATAAGATGAAGAAGGATAAACAGAAGAAGAGGACAGATAATATAAGTGGCAAAATTCATGAGAAGAAGATGAAGAAAATTGCAAAAAGAGAGAAGAAGCTCATGAGGCCTGGTTTTGAAGGAAGGAAAGAAGGTTACATCACTACTACTACTGAAAATTGAGGTGCCTATCTTTCTCATCTTTAAATTGTAATATGATCTATCATCATCATCATCTTCATTATCTGTTCTCCTTAAAACATAGGGCTTGAAGAAGTGTCTTGATCATCTTTTTTTTTTAATGTTTGTTGAAGATTTCCTAGGATTGATTACTCAGTTACTTTTTGGCCCATATATATTTTTCAATTAAACATATGTTGTGTTATTGTCTCTGTTCTTCCCATTTTTTAAAGAATTTTCTATTCAATGAATGCTTTTTTCACATAGAGATGCATTAGAGGGGCAGATATGGGTTATGGAAGCCAAGTCTTTTATGGGTTGTGGAAGTTGCAAAAGTATTTACAATCATGATACATGTTAGGGTTTAAGTGTAATGTAGTTGGTTTCAGTGGGCCTTTGGACTAATATATCGTTAGTTTATTTAGTAACATTATAAATAGAACAGTTAGGTGATGTAAGAGGTCTCACCTAATAGTTGGGCATTCCCCTTCTATAATATTGACACCTTTTGAAATATTAGGAGAAGAGTAAAGAAGTAGATGAGAAGATATGTTTCATTAAGATGAGAAATGGAATGCCTTGGATATTAGGGCTTATTCATTCTATTTTGGTTAATCCCTTGGGTAAATTGCACTTTATTGTCCTTGAATATTGATCACTTTAGTCTTTGGGATATTTAAACAACCAATGAGTCATTTAAATAATCTTATTCATTTGGAATTATAGAAAAGTGAGTTATTTGGGTAAAAAACTTTATATAATGAATATTTTTTAAAAAAAAGAAAAGAAATAGAGGGTATTTGATATTTTAATTGATGATTTGAATAATACGATTAATGAAAAGACCCAATTCAATGAGGCCTGAGATTGGATTGAGGTTGTTTGATTTAGATTTGGATTAAAATGTAAAGCAAAAAAGAATATTTGAAATCAACGTTTTAGTTAAAAAAAAATCATTTATTTTGAGAAATGTATAAATAACTTTATAGTTTTCTTGATATTTGTTAAATAAATTGGTGGTTGCATCTATATTCCTATCATCTATTACCTACAATGTTTTGGTGAAAAAAAATTCAAATATCTTCTTACAATTGCTAAGAGAGAAAATGAAGAGAGAAAATGAGTTCATGAGGCCTGTTTTTTTGTATGAAGGAAATAACTACTACTGAAAATTGAGATGCTCTATCTCTCTTATCTTTAAATTATAATGAACATCAGTTGTTTTATTGGTTTCTATTCTTCCCATATTTTTACAATTTGTGTGAGCATGATCACAATATTGAGTTAATCCTTGTTTACATAATGTTTATTTTCTTCAAACTTATTCTCATTCTCTATTATACACTATTCCATATGGCACAGGGTTTTCACTATCATTCCTGTGACCAAAATCATCCTTGTCCCTCACAAAGGAGGTGTAATGATTAAGAAAATAAAAGATTTTGGTCATCATTCTTTACATAGGGATGCATTTATTGCACTATATAGAATTTTGGGGCACACAAGCTAGGCATAATGCACTTTTTTTATATGGGTTATTTGAGATTTTTATTTTATTTTGTAAACTCAAATATAAGCCATCAAAGTATTTGTCAATTTAAGTTCAACATTAAACTATCAATTTTTTACAAATCCCTTCACAATTTTGAAATCTTTTTAATATATTTTTTTAAACAACAATATAATAAGATTCTATAAGGACAGGACAATATCAGTTGTTATCAGTGTAGTAAAATCTGAACAAATCGAAACAATGAAAGACGGTTTATTAACATGCTGGGGTAAATTTAATAGTTGTCAAACTGAATATAAATAAAATTAAAAAAAATATATATATTTTGTTAGAATTTATAGTTGTACATAAAATTTTATCTTATTAATTAAGTTTTCAACCTTTCAATTATATATATTGTTCTTATTTGTTTTTTAAAGTAAATATATAATTGATATTTATTTTTTAAAGTAATTTAGATATAATTGTATTATTTAATATATTTTTAGGAACGAAAAAATCTTGTACTGATAAAATACACCGAATTAATCCTCTATACTAAACCGATCAATAAATTGAAACCGTCGACGGTTTCAATGTGTATTTCGGTTCAATCAACCGAAGCTAAACCTTTGTCTTCAAATCAGCTCTATTCTCAAACATGACGCAGTTGCTCCGCTATATTTTTAGACAATTGTTCATTCGTCTCTTCCATCTTTCGATGTTGTTTGTTTGTATCGTGTTCTTAAAATTATCTTATCAAATTAATATTGCGGTTGAATGAGAGAAAATATATCATAGTAATATAGTTATTGCTTTAGAAAAAGGTGGTTGAATGTTCATTTACACTAATTATTGTCTATTCATGTCTTTTCATTAGAGTTCTTTCTACAAGTTTTTTCTAAATTTTAAATTCTCTCACTCACATCATTTTGTTCTTTAACATATTCACTAATCACTTTGTTCCTTTCACATATTCACTAATCACTATCTTTCCCTCATTCATGGACTCTTTTCGATCAATCCAAAAAAAAATAAAAGCTTAAATCCATGTATGAGAAACTCTTGTTCTATGGTTGAAATCTCAACACTATAATTAATTTAAAACCATGAATTACCTAGAGGTTAAATTATGTTGCATTTTTCAGATTTATGTTAGGACTTATTTCGACTAACAAATTAACTAACTTCGTATTCAAATAAAATTACATTCACCCCACTTCTGATTCATTTTCATTAAAGGGATAACCGCCCATTTGGTGTAGGTCCGGTCCAGTTGACTGATTCAAAACATATTGCGGGTTTCGTTGTATTTCATTATTTACGTTATAAGAGTTGAAACGTATCTTGGTTTCATTAAAAAAAATGAATTTTGAATTATTTGAAGTGGATGCATACAAAGAAGATGGAGGAAAGGAGGTGCATTTGAAGATGATCGATCTTCTTCTTAATCTGGAACATCGTTATGTCACTTAAAACATTTAAAGCGCAGTATAATTTAGAAAAATAAAAAATGGATATGTCATCTATATGAAAATTTGTGCCTATTTTAATATAAATGTATAACATTTTAAATGATTTTTGATATTTAATGAATAAATTTAAACAAAATTTCTAAATTAAGTAAAATTAGATAGAGTATTATAATTATTACCCAAAAATTAATATAATTATCAAGTAAAATTGAAATCATTTTTTTAATTTGAAATATAAAATTGGATTAAACTTTTCACTACAAACAAAATGTGTCAAAAGCTGTCCAATTGTTTGATTGTGCTATCCAAGATTTTTTAGAATAATATATATTTCTTTAAATGCATCTTTTATTGGTTTAATAATATATATTTTTTCATTTTTACCAAAAAGATATATATACTCCTATATGTTTGATCAGACTCTTGACAGTTTAACTTAAAAAATTACATTATCCATAAATCATCTACATGTTATAACCACCATCCATTACCTCCAGCCCATTTGCCAGATGGATTATTCTCTTGCTGTTATTATTAATTAATATATATATATACTTTTAATAATTTAAAAAAAATTAAGAAACATCTGCATCGTCCACTATCATCACTTAAATACATATAAATAATAGTCTATGAAGAATAAAAAAACCTTTCTACAAGTTTGATAAAGTGGTTTTTGTGTGTTAAAATTATTTGGCTACCTAGTACATTAGGGTAGTTTGGCTTACCCCAGGACTGTCCTATGCCTAAGAAGTTGTTTCCTCAATATTGAATGAAATTTTGTTTTCCATCTACAATTATCCTCTCTTGTGTTTACATCTAAAACTATTCTATTGTGTGATGTTACAAGTTATAAAATCTTACTAAAACAATTGATTGATCATACCTTAACCCTAAAATACTTCATGCTTTACTTACACATTACAGATTTTTAATGTAATTTTCTAATAAGGGACATCACGATATGATAGAAGTTATATACTTGGTGGTAGTGTTTGGTGATGTCACGTGACGAGGCTCCTGTGAATTTGATTTAATATGGGACGAAACATTGTTAGTGCGGTAGGCCTTTCCACATATGCGATGTCACTCAAAATGCGGTTTGACTCCTTAATTAAAAAGAAAACCGGGGGCTATTCTATACCGGCATCGTTTCCCAAAACCACATGATTTTTCATCCCATCTCGAAGCAATTATTTGTATTATTTTAAATATATAATTGACCCATTAATTTTATGTAAGGAGATTAGTTTTATTTTATTTGTTATTCATTCTTTCCTTCACACATTTGATAAATCTAAAATCCCACCCTGAGGGGAATAATCAAATATATTAATGTACTATTCCATACAATGTTTAATGTTAAACATATCATACTTCCAAGAAAGGAGTTCCATGATCATAGTAAACAAAACTAAATACAATAAGTTCTTGTATTATTAGTATTCTTATATAATCCTCATTTTCAATAAAGATTCCTTACATAAATTATCATATCTCATGGCCGACAAAATGACGAAGAATCATCTTTAGATAAATCAAATTTGACTACAAAGTTCCGCATTCTTGTGGATAATTTAAAACGCTCCATGCGAGTTACTTCATATCTATTTTAATAAAAAGAAATTATGTTTAACACGTAATCTATATTTTGAAAATAGATAAATATTTTATTAATACACCATGAACTTAAAAGTCATCTATTTTCTCTTATACATTGGTGCAGGTGTTCGATTGGGCTAAGAAAAAAAGAAATATTTGTTTATATAATAAAATAAAAGGGGTAGATAGATCATAAAAAAAAGAAAAAATAAAGAAATAAAGAAGTAAAGCAAAAAGTTGAAGAATCTAACAACCACATAATTACATGAAAATGGTACTAGGTTGCCGGCCACGAGTACAGCACTTTGCCCCCACATAAATAAACAATTATGCTAATCCATCATGTGGTGCATGATAGGTGGATTAATAATAATAATAATAATAATAATAATAATAATAATAATAATATATATATATATATATTAAAATGTTCATTTAATTATGTATATTAAGAACAGAACAAACTACATGAAACAAAAAAAATTAAACAAAAACAAAAATGTATCTGTATAACATTTTATTAATTAAAAAAGGAGATAAAACACAACTGTCATAAATTAACCTCACTTTATTTTTCAATATATCTGTATAACATTGTATTAATTATTATTTTTAAAAATGACTTAAAATAATATTTAAAAATTAATTAAAGAATAACAGTGAATAATAATTATTTTAACTGATATTAAGATCAAAGAAAAAATATTTATTAAAATATGAAAGCGTAAATAAAACTAGTTTGGATATAGTATTATTAATTAAAAAGACAAATAAATTAGTTGGTGTATATTATAAATTTATAATTGTAAAAGGACTTACATGAAATTATATATTAATTAATAATATTAAATAGAGTAAAAAGTTTAATGAAATATGACTGTAACCCTTATAATCAAATATTATTATGATATAAAAGAAAAATTAATTTAAAGAATATGATTTTTTAAATTATTTATATAGGTCAATATTAACAATCCTAGGTTGTGGGTGCATGTTACCATATCATGTGCAAGAAGTTATTTGATTGTATTATAATTAATTATAAACATAACAGTGACCATGAACCACATTTTATATTATTGAGTAACATCTGGATTTTTTTATTTATAATTGTTCATATATATAACAACATTTGGAATAAATTTGTAACTCAGCTAGTCTAACCCTCATAATCTATAAATTTATTTTGAGAAATAAATATATTTTATATAATATAATATTTTTTTATTTCTTAAATTTATAGTTATTATGATTTATTTTTGAGAACGCTGGTTCCGCTTCTCTTATTGAGTGCGACTAATCCCCGCGGGTTAAACTAATAATCCGCAAACACATTTAACCATTTAATCCGGCGCAGAATTTGTTGTCTGGCGAGCTTGAACTCATAACTTCAGGAAGGTTATGTATATTCACCTCTTATTGTCGATGAAGTAGCTAATTGATCTAGAAATTATATCCCTATAAAAAAAATATTTTTATTTATCATGCCTAAGTATTCTTCTTACTTTGTAAATTCAAAGTCACCACCTCTAACTTTTAAATTCTCAATTTTCAGAAAAAGTTTTAAAGTTTGTTTGATGTTGTTTTTTTAGAGATATTTGGGATTTATCATTTTGTTTAGAAATTATCTCTATTGTAAATATTGTTCATGGTTAAATTTTGACATACCGACAATTATAAAATAATAAATTTCATTTCATTTCTCATTTATCTTTAAGTTGTGAAGCTCTTTGATAAGAAATGAGTTTTCAAATGACTCAATTATAATTGTTTTTGTGTACTATTTGATTTGAGAAGAATATGATCTATTTATTATAATTTGTTTTTGAGTACTATTTGATTTGAGAGGAGTATGATCTATTTTGACAAATATTAAAGACTTGCTGTTGATTTTTTTTAACACTTGTCGATGTTCGACAGGGAGATCATTTTTAACAGTTATTCTGAGAATTATAGAGCTCAAATAGTTTATTGTGCTTATTAGGATTTCTTTATTTTGATCAATTTTTGCTATGAGTTTTTTATGCTTGTTTTTTTTAATATAAAGATGATATTTAGTTAGAAAATTATAAAATGATAATTATTTTGATTGATTATGGATTTTCAAGATTATTCAATTGATATTCATACAAAACAAAAAATAGAATTATAGCTTATAAATAAGTACCTATAAACTCATTATAACTTTGTTAATACATTAATATTTATAGATCTAACAAACCAATAATTTCATCAAACACCAACTTCTCAATTTTAAACATTCATATTATTAATAAAAATGAATAGAAAATTTAAATGACAAAAAAAAAAGACTTTGGAGTTGATTTGAAATGGGAGGGCCGGCATTATTGATCCTTTGGTGAGCATGACCATTTTTCATTTAAATATATCTTTATTTATTATTATTATTATTTTAATTTCCTTTATAAATGACAGCTCAATGATACTACCTGAGCCTGAGATGGCAACTTTATTTCTTTAAAGATGCCAGATTTTGTATGTACTAAGTAGGGTTGAACAAATGTAATCATTTTTTCCCTAAAATAATAAACTCAAATAAAATATTTTATATTTTAAATTGAGAGAACCCATAATAAACTCTCAAGTATTTTTCGATTTTAAATTTCTCATTCCTTAAACTATCAAAATGCTTTGATATTATTGCATTTTGGCTACAATTTTGAACTGATTTTCCCCTTTTATATATATATATATATATATATATATATATATATATGATATTTTGGTTGATTCAAACATTTTAATATATATTTTTACATCTAAAATAGGGCCGTCAATTTTGGACCGGACACGAAAATGCGACCATATCAAACACAAAAATACCTATTTAATTTTGTTCGGGTCAAAATCAGGTCAACCTATTTAACCTGATTAATAAACATGTCAAAATCGGGTCGACCTAAAGTAGACCTGATAACCTGTTTACAAGTTTTTTTTTTTTTTATAATTTTTTTATAAGCGAATTTATGATTTAACTTAAATTTTGTTTTGTGTTGATGTCATTTTAATTTGAAATAGAGATATGTGAATTAATTAAATCGGGTTTGGTTCGAGTTGAGTTAGGTAAATCGGGTCAAACGGGTCAGGTTCGGGTCAATCACAAATAAACAGACCAAGTTTAGATTAGAGATTTTAACTCAAATTACTAAACTGATTCGATTCATGTAAATATCGTTCAACCCGTTAACCTGACAACCTGAGACTGACTCAAATTGTCACTCATAATCTAACCTGTTTAACTTATAAAATAATAATTATTTTAAATAGAAGTTGATGGATAAAAAATAAAATGGCCTTCTAAGGAAAATCTCATTTAAAATTATGGCTTGAAAATAGTTTGTATCAAAATAGTTGGATTATATAAAAACAATAGCTTAAGATTATATTTTAAAATTGAAGACTTGTATCTATAAGTTCTCCATTAAGTTTATGAAAAATGATTGAGACACATGTTCAAAAGTATAATTCTTTCTAAAATATTTTAAAAGTATTTATAAAAAAAGAAATATCGTGTTTATACCTAAAGTTAGTAAAAATGTTAAATTTATTTATCTATAAATATGCTTACATGAAATTAGTGAACGAGTTATATTTATCAAAATAAATGTAAATTATTAAATGAAATGAAATTTTAAATACTTTTACAGATGTATAATATCAAGTAAATGTCAATGTCAGCTAATTTTTTTCTTCCTCAATTCTTTTATTTTTCCTTTCATGCATTAATTCTCTAGACTAAGTTGTACATATTTTTTTTATTCATAAATCCTAATTTATGATCTTAAAATAAAAACAGAAAAACAAATGATATTTTTTTCTTTTTTGCACCTTCTTCTTCTTGATTCATCCTTAAATGGACACTCAAAAATTGAATATGAACCTAAATAGAAAAATCCAAGAGCAAAAATTGAGTTTGATAATGAACAAAACCACTAAAACTAACTCTAGCATATTCTATATCTATAATTGAGTATATAGATTCAGTATAACGGTAACTTAATGTTGTTTTACTTAAGAAAATGAGAATAAAATATGAATGAGTTTTGTTCTCATCTTCTAATATTGATTTTATGAGCAAGGGATGCGGTAGAATTGATTGAAGGTTTTATCTATGTAATAATAATGTGCTATAATTTTACCAACAGCGATAAAATTAGCGACAATTGTATTATCCATCACTATGAACAAAAAAAATAAATGAAATAATCACACGAGGAAAAAGTGTCGCTAGTTATCAAATTACCGTCGTTGAGATCGATAGCGTCAATAATTGATCTGTTATTGATCCTAGCTAGTAGTTGCTTTGCTTTTAACTATGATAAATATTTATTAAAATAACTTTTTTTCTTAGGATAAAAACGTTACAATTTAAGTCGGTATCGTCATAGTTTACATTAATGTAAATTATATATTAAATATGGAATATTTACTAACTAAAATAAAAATATTTATTTGCTATGAAATTTATATTAGTAGGTTGCATATTTCAAATATGTTGTATAAAATTTCTTTACTAGTAATTAATTGAAGAAGAAGTTTGAAGTCTTAATTAAGTAACTCTATTCTTTTTATTTTGTAAGAGAATGAGTTTGTCTTTACAACAAAATTTTGTGAGATTTGTCTTTTTAAGTAAACATTGCTATTTAATTTAAGTAACAATATTCTTTTATAAAGAGATGTATCAATTTTTACTTAAAAACGTTTTAGGGTAAAATATATATCATGATTAAAATTGACGGCACTATTACTAAATTTATAAAATATTTTAATTATTTTGATTTTAGCAATAACAAACATATCAGGGCAAAATAATTTTAACATGGTATTAACTAGTCAAATTTATAAAGATGGGCACATAATGTAATGGCTAAATCAAAAGATTTCAAATATTTTAATGACAACATCACTTTATTCTTAACAAGAAATGAAAAAAAAAAAAAAATCTGACTACAATAGAGTTAGGATTAAAATCAAATATAAACAAAATTTAGGAGCCAAAATATCAATTCTCATTATATTTGTTTTTCTTATGTTCAATATTGGATGTTTGATTTGTATTACAACACTATTGGAATATAATTATTATCAGACACGAATAAGTTATTGGATCTCTTCTATCATAAGTTACTAACTATTTAATATTTTTATAACATTTTAATCTGACAAAAATCATTCATACTCAATTTCATGTCTTATATGTTCAGGCTTTATTTGTGAAAAGTTTAGAACTTTTTCAACCCCAATAAGCAAATTAATTTGATATCTATAGCGATTGTCACCACATATTTATACATATTTATTAAGATGAATTATGTTAAAGAGAAAATATCTTATATTTGTTTAGATCACTAGTTGTTATAATCTAGGTAGGTAAGTATGAAAATATAACCTACCTTAATTTTATAATAATATTATTAAATAATAATATTAAAATAATATTTTGAATTTTTAAATTTAAATTTAAATTAAAAATAACCCAAAAAAGATTAAAAATTAAACTAGGATTAATTATTGTGATAATTGAACCATAATTAGGAAAATTAATTAAAAATCCAAAAATAGTTTTAGATTAAAATATTGTATTTATTTTACCCAAAATGAAACCAAAAGGGGTTAAAATTATTTAATCATTATTTTAAACATAAATTATGTATAATTTATGGTTTAAAACAATTAAATAAATACCCAAAATAAAAATAATGAACATAATTTTTATTATGTTTCCAAAAATATTTTTTTTTGTAATTTTTGGTGAAGAAAAATGCAAGAAATGGTTTAAAATTCAATTTCAAATAACCCTTTTATTAAAAATATAAACCGATAATCCTGTGTAGCCAAAATTATGTTTAAATATTACAGCAGGATTTAGCGCCAACGGATCAACGCTGAATTATTATCTAGCGCTCAGAAAGACGCCACACACCCCGCTGTAGCAGAAGCAAGCGCGCGCCCAAACCACAACATAGTAGGAGACATCCGTTAGCCAGGACGCCAACGAAACGCTCCGTCGCCAACGGAACGCTCCGTCGCCAACGGAATGCTCCGTCGCCAACGGAACGCTCCGTCGCCAACGAAACGCTCTAGTGTTGTACAGAACGCCAACGGAGCGACCAACTAAACGAAACAACGTCGTTTCATTCTTCTTCTTCGCAAACTCCGGAGGCCCGCGACGGATGCCAATGACCTTCCAAAAGGGATAACTTTATCTTTTTCTCAACCTTATCCTCTCATTTTTTCACCCTCGTGCACGTCTCTACCTAGCCATCATTACCCCTATAATTTGAATTCAAATCCTACATACTAAATAGGCTGTCGAAGACGAATTTGAAATCAAAGGATAGAATTTCGATAGCCAAATTGAAGTTGAATTAGGCTAGGATAACCGACCTAGTTGAGTATAAATACTCTCTAAGTGATCTTCTTCCAATCCATCAAACAACAATCACATCTTACAGTCCAAATCGATGAATCAAGACTTTCAGCAAGACTGAATTTTTGGTAAAATCCTCTTCGGCAATCAAGGCTTCGATCCAGGCTTCGGGAAAGCTTCTAAAACTTCGTTGGAGTGTTCTCCAACTACTAGTAAGCTTCCAAATCAACTATATTTCAATTTATGATTAAAAATTGAATTTCTTCAAGTTTGATCGGCTTGATCTGTTTTAGGCTCAATTTTGTATTTTCTTTGTTTAGAATCACTCCCTAGATGATGTATGAACTTTATGTTGAAAGAAATTTGATCGAATCAACCTAAAACGAAAAAACAAAAATTTGGTTTGAAATTCTAGATTTTTTGAATTTGATGTTCTTGAGCTTTTTGGCTTGAATTTTGATTCAAATAGTTGTCTAAGATGTTTGTAAACATGTTAGGATGATTTCCAAATCATTATATCAACATCACGATCATGTTTGATCCAACTGAAATAAAAAAAATGGATTTGAATTTGTTTTCAAAAGTTGTTATAGAGCTGCTATGATGTTCTTATTTTGGTTGTGTTCGACTATGTTCATCATTTCAAAACTGTTGGAACAAGAATTAGGTAATGAGATGACCTAATTCAAAAAATCCCAAATTTTGACCTAAAAGCTGTTTTGAGAAATTGATCTTTATAGAGATCGATTGATCGTGATTAGCGTTTGGACTTTTAATCCCCATAATCACATGAGTTGGTTGCAACTTACAGATCATGATTTCATGATTTGTATCAAAAGATATAAGACCTGAAATTTCTGACCAATTCAAGAAGTCTCGGTTCTCTTGGACCAAGGCAAAGGACCGAAGTTCTTAGCCTGGGACCGAGACCAAGGACCGATGTTATTGAGTTAGGACCGAGACCAAGGACCGATATTCTTGAGACCGATGTTCTTAAGTTAGGACCGAGACCAAGGACCGATATTCTTGAGTCATGACCGACACCAATGACCGATGTTCTTGATCTAGGACCGAGACCAATGAACGGTGTTCTTGAGAAAGGACCGAGAAATTCGACCGAGGATTTTAACATCAGACCGAGAGATTAAACCTAAGACTAAGACTCCCAAGTTCACGCCGAGGAAACTAGGCATAGGATCGAGCCTCCCAACCCTTAGACCGAACAGTCCGAGTTCAGAACCGAGCCCTCCGGTCCCTCGACCGAGCAGTCCGAGTTTAGGACTGAACCTCCCGAACCTAGGACTGAGCCCTCCATATCCATGGACCCACGCTCCTTAGTCTTGATCTAGACCACCTCGATCTAGACCGAGCCCGTCCGAGCCCAGATCGACAAAAACGGACCCAAGCCCTAGGACTCTAGTCTCCTAGTCTGTTTGGTTCCACTTTTCAAAACCCAAAATTATTTTTGTAATTTTGGAACTCCAATTCATTTTCAAATAACCCCGAAAGGTCATAAATGCTATTTAAATATTTTCGGGATATTTCTTAAGCAAAATATTTTGGTTAAGTCCCTGGTTGGAATTTATTTTTAAATTTTAACACTTTTTTGATATCTTTTAAGTGTTATAATTAATCTTATATCAACGCAATCATATATACGTCTTTTTTAAAATAATTTTGTACAATTATTTACGAAATTTAAACATATCTTTGTTTAGGACCCCCAAACTACTAATTAAAGAAAATAAAATTTATATATAGCCAAACTTTTATTTAAAAATATAAAACCTTCCTTTGACGGGAAGGACATAGCACGAAATACATTTCCCGAGCGTAACCAAAAACCGAACTCTTTATAGAAACTCTAGTATAAAGTACGTTTATACATGTATCCTTACTTATTTTTCCTAAAATAATTTGGCGACTCTGTTTTCAAATAAATAATCTTTTAAATTAGTTATGTTTGATTAATTTAAACTGGGTTTTAATCAAATTATTATTTGGTCCCTAAATTATTAAAATTTGAATAAAATTAATTATTTTTACATGATTAATTTTCAAAGCTCCTAGTTATTTTCAAAATCTTTTCTTTTAAAAAGATGACTGACACACAAACCAAGGTTGAAACACATCGAACCTTGAGCCACATCGGGTCTACCCTCATATTGCGACATGTCATCCAAACACGTGCTAAGCTAAGAGGGGACTATAATCTCGGGGGTTACAACATTCCTGTTGACTCTAATGGGGAAACCAAAATTTTAATTTATAAAATAAACAAAACTTTGGATATATATAAATTTTATTTATAACATTTAAAGAACCTTCACAATAGTCCACCTTAAAGGGTCTATCACCCCAAAA
This sequence comes from Impatiens glandulifera, assembly GCF_907164915.1. Classification (NCBI taxonomy): domain Eukaryota; kingdom Viridiplantae; phylum Streptophyta; class Magnoliopsida; order Ericales; family Balsaminaceae; genus Impatiens; species Impatiens glandulifera. The sequence continues at coordinate 48,347,340 of NC_061865.1, read as the reverse complement.
GGTACCAAGGCTCTATCCTAATAATTTCCAGAAACCTAAATGAGTATATCACTCGGGATTACATAAAGAGTCTATGACCAAGAGATATTGCGAGAGGAAAAACTAGGAACCTATAATGGATCCCTCATTTCGACTTTGAAACATCAATTAGGATGCAATCTTAGCGATGGTGGAGGAGAGATTTTAACCCAAACCTCGACTAAACCTAGCACACAAAACATAGTTACTTTACCCAACCGTCGTTTGACGTACGCAAACAACAAAGCCTCGATAAGCGAACTTGTACGTGCTTATTTATTATACATGCATACATCTATAATAGATTATAATAAACATTTATAAGCATATTTGCTTTATCAAAATCAAACGACATGTTTGTCAAGTTAATTATACGATCACATAATGTCTCTTTTAGAGAACAAAGTGGATCTGACTTCCAACTCATTTTTTTATGAAAATGACTCATGCTAATACGATTAATCTTCCTGGATCATTTAATGACCCAAGAAAGGAAAATGAGCCCAGAGCTCAAAATCCGGGCGATAGTCTTCTTTCTCATCTAAAGAAGACAAATGCCAATATTTCCATATGGGAAATCCTGATGTATTCCATAGAACACAAACATACCATGCTAAATGAACTAAGAAAGGCTAGTATACCAGCCAACACGACTCCTAAAGAATTGGTTATAATCATTTCCGCCACTTCGTAGTTCAACATGATAAGTTTCGAGGATAAAGATTTACCTACTCCAAACGAACCCATGTTAAGGCACTTTATATTTCTATAAAGATGGCTGATAAAGTCATTCCCATGACTCTAATCGATAATGGTTCAACACTAAACATATGTCTATGGAAGACTCTTCAAGAAATCGACATTTCTGTTGATAAAGTTCTTCTCTCAGACTTGAGAATTCGAGGTTTTGATAATTCTCGTCGTGAAATTATGGGTAGCTTCCGAACAACGATTTACCTAGCCGATACACCATTTGAGGTAGAATTCTTCATAATCAATATGCGACCATCATATAACCTAATCTTAGGAAGACCTTGGTTGCATTAGGCTAAGGCTCTGACCATTATAAATACGATTCATGGCTAACGGTAAACTCATCACCATAAAAGGTGAGAAATACGTCACGACCATCGCCGATTCAACCCATTCAAGTAACCTAGTGGTTGAGTTAAATGGATTTGATATATGTCCTAAGGGCTAAGATTCATCTCATTTTCTAACTTTGCACCATATAGTGTCATGTGCATGTGTCTCATGCTAAAAATGGGATATTTCTCAGGAATGGATCTAGGACCAAATGCTACTAACATGCCTTCTTTTCCTTGGTCTTATTACGACTTAGATAGCTCCGGTATCGAATATACTCTAATAAGATATGAAGGTTCTAGGAAAGGTAAAATATCTAAGCAATACATACCTATTCCTCCAACCCTAAATGGACAGTTTGTGCGAGAAGGAGAAACCACACTATGTTTTGATTTCCCCGAGCCATTCTTCAATCAAGTTTTATAAACCCGCTCTCCAAGTTTCAAAATATTTTTATATTTTCTTTTAATCCTAATTCATCTGTTAACATGATTAGGAAAATGACTACTTATTGGCACAGAATATTGGATAAGCGTGTTAGAGACAATCCCCCTATGACGAAGGAAGGCCTAGATAATGAAAGTTCTTGTGAGATGGACTCCACAAACCTACCAGCAACTAATAAAGCTCTTGTAATAAACTTGAGAATTGACTATGAAAACACTCTCCTTTTGGACTGTGAAAAAGTGTCTGATGTTGTAATCAATAAAGAAGTCCTTAACAACAATCCTAAGGGGATATCCTCTTCTCTTTGTAATAAAGCGCCCAATAAAATATTAGAGTACAGTTTCGAATATCTGTCAAATGATGATGTTTCTTTTTAGTTTGATATTAATTTCGAAATGAAAAACTTCTTAGAACACGAGGATGAAATCATTTCCGCAGCTGGAACTTTACAATCAAAATAAACCTCAATACGACCGATGATCCTCAAATTGTATTAATTGAACAAAGCTTGAGCAATGATGAACGTCATGAAATAATAGAATTGTTAAAAGCCAATAAAGACGTGTTCGCCTGTTCTTACAATGATATGCCCAGAGTAGATCCTGTTATTGTTCAACATCAAATTCCCCTCTTTCTAGAGGCTAAACCCGTCAAACAAAAGTTAAGGCGTATGAAAACTGAGATTGTTGACAATATTAAAGAAGAAGTTCAAAAACAGTTGGAAGCAAGATTTCTCGAAACTGTGGACTACCCCACATGAATAGCCAATTTGGTTCTTGTCTTAAAGAAAGACGGAAGAATGCGTGTATATGTAGACTACCGCGGTCTGAACAAAGTCAGCCCTAAGGATAATGTTCCTTTACCTCATATCGACATCCTAGTCGATCATGCCATTGACAATCAATTGTTGTCATTCATGGATGGTTTTTCATATTATTACCAAATCCTAATCGCTAAAGAAGACAAAGAAAATACTACCTTTATTACAGTGGTATGCACATTTTGTTTAAGGGTCATGCCCTTCAACCTCAAAAACGCTGAGGCTACTTACCAAAGAGTAGCCATTATGATCTTGCACGGCATGAATCACAAGGAGGTGAAAGTCTATATTGACGACATGATCGTGAGATCTAAAGATCTCCAGGGTCATATTCCCAACTTAGACAAGTTCTTGCAGAGAATTAGGAAATACTGACTTCGACTAAACCCGAAGAAGTGTGCATTTGGAGTCACCGCTGGTAAGATGTTAGGTTTCCTTATTACCTAACGAGGAATAGAAATCGACCCATCCAAGATCGAGGAAATTACGGCTATGCCTACATCTCAAAATGAAAGAGAAGTCCGAGACTTTCTTGGCAAAATCCAATTCATTAGTCGGTTCATTAGCAAACTAACCCTCACCCGTGATCCCCTCTTCAAATTATTGAAAAAAGATGAGAAATTTCAGTGGGATAAAACTTGTCAACATACATGTGACAAAATCAAAGAATATCTAAAGTTACTACCAGTCCTTATGCCTCAAAGGCCTGACGTTCCTTTAATTCTCTATCTCATAGTAATAGATTCAGTTATGGGTAGCATGTTGGCTCAAGAAAATAATAATAAACTTGAGATTGCCATTTACTACCTAAGCAAGAGAATGACGGGATGAGAATTAAACTATGCGATACCTGAAAAGGTGTGTTGAACACTTGCATGGGTCACCAAGAGACCGAGACATTATATGCAAGTCCACCCTATCAAGCTAGTATCTAAGTTGGATTCGATCTATTATTTATTTCAGCGAACGCTACTGTCGCCTAGATTCGCTAAATAGATGATGATGATTTCCGAATATGATATAACATATATGGTTTAGAAATTTGTTAAAGGAAGCGTTGTTGTAGACTTCCTTACAGATCAACCCATCACGATCGAGCCTTCTTATGAACCCGACTTTCTGGATGACACCATAATGTCTATTACGTTAGACACATGTAAATTAATGTTTGATGGAGCTTCATCAAAGAATGACTATGGAATTGAAATTCTCTTGATAGATACCAAGGGAACCTATAATTCCATCTCTATTAAGTTAGAATAGTTTGTAACCAACAATGATGCTGACTGTGAGGCATGCCTCTTAGGTCTCAAAATCGCATACGAAAGAGGAGCAACTAAAATAGACGTAGTTGTCGACTCTAACCTAGTTATATCCCAATTTAACAAAACATGGAAAATACGAGGAGAAAATCTTAAACCCTATCACACCTACTACTCCAGTTTATCGACAAGTTCGATCACGTGTCTTGTGCACGTGCCAAGAAGCCAAATTGCTTTACCGATGCTTTAGCTACACTAGCAGCCATAATCCAAATCTTTGTTGGAATAAAGGTCAAACCTTTGAAAATTCTGTAGAAATAGAAGCCGAATTTCAAAATTGGAGTGGTAGCTTCCATTCAAGTACCCACCAAACCATGATTCGATATTCTTCAAAATACATTGAGTATGGAGAGTATCTGTCCCATTTTCGAGTTATGGACGAAGAGCCATGCACCAATATTCCACTAACTTTTCTTGGATAGCTAACAAGCTATATAGATGATCTTTTGATGGTCAAAACATGTTATGCGTTGATGGTCTCAAAGTACGACGGATCATAAAGGAAGTACACACATGAGTATGTGGTTCTCATATGAATGGACTTGACCTTACCAAGAAGATACTTCGTCTGAGATATTATTGGCAAAATATAGAATAAGAATGTTTTAAGCTATGTAAAAAGTTGTCACCAGTGTTAGATCTATGTCAATCTAAAGCATACTCCAGCATCTTTACTTTACAATATGACATCACCATGACCCTTTTCTACATGGGGCATTGATGTAATTGGGAAAATTTATTCCCACGCGTCAAATAGAAATGAGTTCATACTCGTAACCATCAACTATTTCTCTAAATGTGTCGAGGCAACATCATACAAGATTATGAAGTCTACTCAAGTGGAAAATTCATCCGCATCAACATCATCGCAAGATATGGGGTACCTCATGCCATTATTTCAGATAACGGATGACACTTTCAATGAAAGGTTTTATCATTTCTCAAAGAATTCAAAATTAAGCATCACAAATCATTGCCTTATCAACCCCAAACTAACGGCGCTGTCAAAGTGACTAACAAGTATGTGATTAGGATTATCAAGAAGATAACCAACACGTATAATAATTGGCATGAAAAGTTGCCATTTTCCTTATCGAGATATCATACAACTACTCGGGCCTCGACAAACGAAACTCCTTATCCTCTTATATACGGTATGGATGATGTACAACCTATCGAGATTGAAATCCCTACATCGAGAGTCCTTTTGGAGTTCCAAGTCATTGAAGAAGACTGGGTAAAATCTCGTTATGACCCATTGATATTAATGGAAGACCATAGATTGGATGTATTATGCAAAACCAAGGATTACAAAAAATGAATGTTCGATACCTTCAATAATAAGTTCAAGCCCAAGAACCTAAAAGAAGGTGACTTGGTGCTCAAGCGAACCCGAGAACTGTTAGACCCTAAGGACAAGTTCCCACGATGGGAAGGACCCTTCCTAATTAAGAAAATCTTCTATCGAGGTGGAGTTCGTCTATCCACAGTTGAAGGTGAAGAATTTATTACTCCAAACAATCTAGACGCACTAAAACGATATTATGTATAATATCAGTCTATGCAAACAACGACTCTCAATCCTGCCTTATCAGGATTACGACGACTCACAATCTAGCTTTACTAGGATTAAAACAGGTTTAGTCCCCAACCTGGAATGGACTAATTGACCTCTAGTTTTGTATAACTACACATAATTGCGTTGGGATAAAAAATCTCACTGGGACCTTGAGCCACCTCAATACCAAGAAAATACTTCAAACGCCCCAAGTCCTTCATATGAAAACAAGAATGCAAGTAATCCTTAAAATGAAAAATAAGCGTAGAAGAACTACCAACCATAATTAAATCATCAACATAAACCAACACATGGATAGAATAGGAATCTCGAATAAGGCTAATAGGGAATAGGAATCATAAGATTAAGTAAACCCATATGATCGCAATGCAGTAGAGAACTTAGTGAACTACTGGCGAGGAGCCTAACATAACCCATAATACATGAATACGTTTATCATTAATATATTACTAATGACATGGAATATTAGGGTTAAATGACCCTATAAAGAGGAAAGTAAAACTGGAACACGAATTTCATGACATGGAATATTAGAAGGAAGTAAAGTTAGAACATCTTCTTTTCATTAATGAACTTAATGACATTAAATATTAGAGGTTTAAATGACCCTATAAAGAGAAGAGAGGTTAGAAGAATAGCAGAAATGAATGAAATCACAGTATTTGGAATTATTGAAACAAAAGTCAGACAAAATCAAATAGAGAACATTGTCCAGGGTTGCTTCAAAAAAGAATGATAATTTATTCATAACTCTGATGGGGTTAAAAGAAGAATCTGGGTAGGATGGGATAAAATAAGGGTTGAAGTCAAGAATTCTTTTGAAAGCAAATAAGTTATTATGACAGAGGTTATCATTCTGGTGACAAGGGTAAAAATCTTCTTTGTAGTAGTCTATGCAAGCAACTCTAGGACAGAGAGGAAGACACTTTGGAATGATTTGAGAAGAAGCATTACGAACGATGACCTGTGGGTTATTATGAGAGATTTTAACGTTACAAGATTCATGAATGAAAGAGAGCATGAGACAAACATAACACAAGACATGCATGATTTCAATGAATTCATTCGAGACATAAACTGCATTGAACCGTCTTCTTCAGGTAATCTATTTTCATGGTCAGCTTCAAGAGGGGCGGACAACATGAGAAAGAGAAGAATTGATAGAGGCCCTTGTGAATAAAAAATGGGTGGAGTTTTACCCAAGAAGCCAAATCCAGGTTTTGCAACCAAGTATCTCTGACCATTTCCCTTTGAAATTCTTTTGGGAGAGAGAGAAAAAATTGAAAAGACCATTTAAGTTTTTCAACTTCTAGATGAAAGATTAAGAATTTAATGAAATTCTTAATGAAACTTGGAACATTAAAATTAATGGAACAAAGATGTTTAGGTATTGTGAGAAACTAAGATTATTGAGAGGGAAGCTGAATAAGCTAGACCGGAAAAAATATAGTGGGATTTCTAAAAGAGTAGAGGAAGTCAGAACGAAACTGGAGGAAATACAAAGCAATGCACTAAGAGCCCTGAATCTACTTTATAACAGGGAAGAGGAAAAAGAGGCTCTTACGCGATTTAGAGACCCCTATTCTAAAGAGGAAAGATTTGCTAAGCAAAAATCTAGAGAACATTGACTTTCATTAGGAGACAATAATAATTCTTTCTTCCATAAAAAATGCTTATCAAGGAATTTAAAAATCAGGTCTTAAGGCTTATAAACTCAAATAGAGATATTTTACAAGGACAAAAGGCAATTAATGAGGAAGCAATAAATTTCTACAAAAGTCTAATTGGAACAGAAATAAGCACAATAATAGAGGACAGCCGAAGATTGCTTCAACAGATTATGCAAAAGAAAATTAGTGAAGAAAGTGGTAACCAATTGATTACAAGAGTCAGTATGGAAGAAGTCAGAAAGCAGTATTTTCGATGAAAGGGGATAAAAGTCCAGGGCTCTATGGTTTTAACTCGAACTTCTTCAAAGAAAAATGGGAAATAGTGAGTAAAGATGTAAGCGAAGGAGTTTTGAAATTCTTTCAAAAATAGGAAAATGTTGAAGCAATGAAACGTCACAATGTTGAATTTGATTCCTAAGAATTCAATTCCGGAAAATAATCAGGACTTTTGTCCTATTTCATGCTGCAATGTTATTTAACAAAATTATTTCAAAAATTATATCGCAACGTTTGAAAATAATTATATTAATAAGCCTATAGGATTAGGGCAATCAACATTTATTCCTAAACGCTCTATTTTCTATAACATCCTACTCATGTAGCTTATTGAATGGATATGGCAAGAAAAACATATTTCCACGTGTGAATTTCAAAATTAACATTAGAAAAGCTTTTGATTCGATCAGATGGGGATCAATCCACAAATTCCTCCTTGCTACAGGTTTTCCTATTATTTTCATTGATTGAATTATGCAATGTGTTTCCACTCCTCACTTTGTTGTGAGCGTGAATGGTATCCATGGAGGCTTTTTTAAGGGTGAAAGGGAAGTAAGGCAAGGAGACCCTATATCTCCTTACATATTGTCACGGTCCACTTGTCTTCCTAACCCAAGAGGCTTAATCATCATGAAGGCCCAACCCAAGGAACCTTCTAGAAGCCTTGCAAGAAAGCATATCATGCTCTACATTAATGGGCCATTTAATGTAGTGGTTGGTTGGTAAACTATTAAGGGGTAGTTGGGTAGTAAGTCATCAATATAGTAGTTGGATAGCACACAATTAATGAGGTAGTTGAATGTTATGTAATTAATGCAGTAGGTGGGGATAACCCTATAAATACCTTTGAGGTATTCCTTTGTAAAGCACCAAGTATTCAAGTTAGATAATATTAATATTCTTTGTAAGAGTTTACTCTCTCTCTAGAATTCTTGTGTCAATTCTATTAAACGTCGAGTGTTGCGTCGAGAAAGGCTGACTAGTTACTCATTCTTGCGAAGATCATAACTAGTGTCGCACGGATCGTTAGTGGAAAGACTGAGCCCGTGACAATTGGTATCAGAGCTGAAATGACGAAGAGATCAGATGAAAGTTCAAAGGTCGTGGATGGAGTAGAGAATCTTCCCCACGGGATCGGAGAAGATGGTAGGATCTCCCGCAAAGTTCAAACGTGAGGATCCAAAGCTACCAAAGAAAGAGAGAGATCAAGGGATGCTATCGTTGACATTATCGTCAGGCTGAAGAAGGCAGAACTCACTATGGCGTACGGACAAGATAATGCCGGGGACCTAGAGGAACGCATTGCCGAGCTCGAGAAAGAGAGAGACGAGCTCCGAGAAGGAATGCAAGGTGCCTTGAACGAGGTCTTGTCCAAATGTCAAGAGCAAACTCAGATCATGGAGCATACCTTACTTGGCAAAATCAGTACCTTGACCGAGAAACTCGAGGTAATGTCATCTAAATTACAAGCCACTGAAGAGAATGTGGCGTTACTCAAGAAGGCGGTTGCGCAAGAGTGCGGACGTGCGCCTGTAGGAATCCCAAATCCGTCAAGGATAGATGTTCCAAGGCCTAAAGCGTATTTAGGTGAGAGGAATGCGAAGGAGATTGATAACTTCTTATGGGGTCTGGACCAGTACTTCAAAGCACTCGGCCTGGTAGAAGAGGCGAGGAAGATAGATACTGCCACGACATACTTAGAAGACACTGCAATGTTGTGGTGGAGGCGAAGGAGTAGCGACATAGAAAGAGGTACGTGTTCTATTAACACTTGGACCGAATTCAAGGAAGAACTCAAGAGGCAGTTTTATCCTGAAAATGCTATTCGAGAGGCAAGAGCCAAGTTGCGGCGACTCTCACAAAGGGGGAGTATCAAGGAGTATGTCAAGGAGTTCATCGCTACTCTCCTTGAGATCCCTAACTACTCAGACGACGAAGCCTTGTTTGCTTTCACAGATGGTCTACAAATGTGGGCAAAGCTTGAGTTGGAACGGCGTAGTGTCCAAGATCTCAACACCGCGATCGCTGTTGCTGAATCTCTTGTCGAAATGAGAAGACAAGAGAAGCCAAAGTCGACTTATGAGAGGAATGACGAGGGGGAAAATGGTGGAGACCATTTTTACAGCAATGAAGACCCAACTAAGAGGACGAAGCCCAATGGTAGAGGAGATCGGGACGAGAAATGTGGAGAGAGACCCCGGATAAAGTGTTTCTTTTGTGAAGGGCCGCATAAAGCAAGAGAGTGCCCTATGAAGAACAAACTCCGCTTTGATGGAGGAGCAAGAAGGCCTTCACGATGAAGCTCGATTGGGGTCGTTAAATCTCCTTAGTGCCGTTAAAGCAAAGTTTGAAGGGCCAAAGACGACGAAGAAAGGACGATTATTCGTGGAAACAAAAGTAAAAAGCCATATGGTTAAAGCTTTGTTGGATACGGGAGCCAACAACAACTTTCTAGAGGTAAAAGAGGCGGAAAGACTAGGGATTAGGTACACCAAAGAAAAGGGGTGGCTTAAAGCAGTCAACTCGGCACCAAGTGCAACTTATGAAGTTGCTCGTAATGTAAAAGTCAACTTGGGGGAGTGGACTGACCTTCTGGATTTCTCCATTATTGACATGGACGACTACAAAATGGTTCTTGGAATAGAGTTCCTAGACAAGGTAAATGCATTTATACTCCCTTCTGCTAATGCTATGTACATTCTAGAGCAAGGACATACTTGCACAATACATTTAACACGAGAAGGCAACAGAGAAACTAGGCACCTCTCTGCCATGCAACTCTCAAAAGGAGTAAAGGAGGACTATTCATCATCTTTTGTTACTTTGAAAGAAGATGAGAAAACTGTGGTCCAAGAGAAGACACCTCCGAAAATTACAATTGTCCTAGAGAAAGTTCAGGATGTAATGTTCGCCGATTTTCCAAAGAAACTCCACCATGAGAGAGAGGTGGACCATAGAGAAGAGTTAGTCAATGGTACTAAACCATCGGCGACAATCCTTTATCGCATTGAATCTCCCAAATTGGAGGGATTGAAGAGACAACCGGAGGAGTTGCTCTCCAAGAAAGGGAAGTGCGAAATTGACAAGACCGCCAAGAGAATGAAGATATGGGAGGACAAGAAGAGAAGACACTTGGAGTTCGGAGGAAACCGAGTGGTAGTAAAACTTCTCCTCCATCAAGAGAGACGATTTTCCAAAGTTCACAAGGGGTCTGTGAGGCGATACGAAGGCTCTTTCTTAAAGAAGAGTCAGGTTAGAAAGCTAACATATCGCTCAAAACTTTTGTCACATTTGGAGACATCATTTAGACCTACAAAGAGGATGCGACGAGGACGTCGCCGGAATGAGTGGGGGAGAATGTCACGGCCCACTTGTCTTCCTAACCCAAGAGGCTTAATCATCATGAAGGCCCAACCCAAGGAACCTTCTAGAAGCCTTGCAAGAAAGCATATCATGCTCTACATTAATGGGCCATTTAATGTAGTGGTTGGTTGGTAAACTATTAAGGTGGTAGTTGGGTAGTAAGTCATTAATGTAGTAGTTGGATAGCACACAATTAATGAGGTAGTTGAATGTTATGTAATTAATGCAGTAGGTGGGGATAACCCTATAAATACCTTTGAGGTATTCCTTTGTAAAGCACCAAGTATTCAAGTGAGATAATATTAATATTCTTTGTAAGAGTTTACTCTCTCTCTAGAATTCTTGTGTCAATTCTATTAAACGTCGAGTGTTGCGTCGAGAAAGGCTGACTAGTTACTCGTTCTTGCGAAGATCATAACTAGTGCCGCACGGATCGTTAGTGGAAAGACTGAGCCCGTGACAATATTCGTCTTAACAATGGAAATTTTTAACTGCATTTTTAAAATTCTTCTAAGAAGTCATAATTTCAAATTTCACCCGTACTGCAAAGAAGAAGCAATAACCCATATATGTTTTGTAGATGATCTATTTTTTGTGGCTTATGCGAATGTTGAATCTATTAGTATATTCAAGGTAACTTTAACAATCTTTTCGAGTATTACAGATTTATACATCAACGAGGACAAAAGTTAGGCTTTCTATTAAGGGGTTAATGAAGAAAGGAAGGAAAACATATTCAATATTATAGGAATCAAGGAAGGTAAACTACCATCAAAATACCTTGGAATATCCCTTTTATCAAAACAACTTCGATATAATCACTTCAGAGAACTAATAGAAAATGTTAGAAATTCTTTCTTGGGTTGGGCTACGAAAAAACTGTCTTATGCAGGTAGAATCGAGCTCGTTAAAATAACCATCTTTGGAATTATTGGCTACTGGGAACAACAGATAGTCATCCAAAACAATGTAATGACTGAACTCGATAGAATCATGAGAGATTACATCTTAGGAACACAAGGAAGATGAGGCAAAAAAGTCAAATGAGAGGATGTTTGCACTCCCATAGAAGATGCAGAATAGAAATAAAAAATTGTGTTGAATGGATCAAAACCCTCACCATCAGGAACTTATGGGAGTTGGAGTAGAAAGCGGACTCCCTGTGGGTCAAATGGGTGAATACAAGATTTACGAAAAAAGAGCAGAGTATCTGGACACGAAGAATCAATGAAAGAATGACATGTTCATTGAAGAAGATCCTAAAAACAAGAAAAGATTCCTTTCAAATGGCGCAAACCACAATTGGAAATGGAAGAGGGGTACTATTCTGGCATGATCCTTGGCTGGATAATATTCTCATTATATTCAAAGAAGAAATGCAAGAAAATAAAGTTAGAAGAGAATGCATCAAGTACTCATTTAGAGACGTCTATAAAGGTAAATGTGATTCACTTCTGAGGTGTATTCCAGAAGGTGATAGAATCCTAAACCTAATGAGGCAAAAGAAATTCAATGAAAGAAATAATGAAATATGCCGGAAAACAGAAAGCAACGAGAAGTTCATTACATAAAAGGCATGGGAAATTGTTAGAACAAGAGGACAGGAGGTAGATTGGAATAATATGGTATGATCTCCAAAGATTATTCCTCGTCACCAATTTATTCTCTAGCTGGTATACAGGAAAATGTTGATAACAAAAGACAAAATTCGAAATACATAAACATTCCTTGTATCAATTGTGTCTAATATTCGGGAGTTGAGGAAAGTATAAACCATTTATTTGAGAAATTCTCTTTTGTAATACAAATTTGGAGAATGTATGCCGCAAACATGAACATCATTAACTTTCCAGGAACATGAGAAAAAATCCAAGAGTGGATGAAGAATAAAGAAAAAGGAAAATCCTTCTATGTAAGTATGCTATAATGCTACTTTGGAGCAGTAATCTACAATATCTAGAAAGAAAGAAATTCAAGAACTCACAATGGAAGAAGTAGAATTGCTGAAGATATTTAAGGAGATGTAAATTCAGATGAAATTACACTCATTCAATCCTGGAGAGGAATCGAAAAGAATGAAGAGAATAGAAAGCTCTACCAGATATGAGATATTTCGTTTGAGAAAGTCACAAATAGAATCAAAATAAAAACTCTATAAGCGTTAATTGATTGTTGTTGTTGTTGTCTGTAATTCAATTCTTGTTTTATTGTTAAATCTGGAAATTATCTAGATCTGATCTTAAACTTTTGTATTTTTCCCCCTATTGAGTTTTTTTTAATGAAATGACACTAAGTTGTTTTCTCCAAAAAATAATCATCAACAAGAGTAAAAAATAACGAGCTCCACAACTCGATAAAACTTTGTTTTGTCCCCAAATATCACAATGGACTAAATCAAAAACAATAGTAGCACTGGTAAAACTAACAGAAAAAGGAGCACGTGGTTGTTTTCTCATAGAATAAATATGACAGTTCGTAGAACAACCTTATTCAAAGTTTGTGAAATAAAAGGTAAAGCGAAAATAACTTTCATAGAGGGATGATCTAAACGCTTGTTCCATAATACATCATATCCTTTTATTAGAAACCGTATGAGCTTGAATTGTTGGAGCCGCAATTGGGTGAAAAATATAGACCCCTCTAGATAGCACCCCCAGTCCAATCAGGTTTCTCAAAGTGCGGTCCTGAATACACAAAGTGTATCAGTAAAAATAATAATATAATGGCGGGCAACATTGAGTTGAGATACCGATAATAAATTACAAGTCATCGACGTGACATAAAACACATTATCAAGAGACAATCCATCAATCAAATCACTACAAATTGTTTTATAGAGATCACAACACTATTAGGTAAGCCAACACTAATATTAATTGAGATAGTGTTTGAAAAAATAATTAAGTTACCCATTATATGTTTCGAAGCCCCAGTATAAATAATTCTATTATTAGAAAAGACATACCCGATAATTTGTCAAAATAAGCATTGATTCTATTCACAGTTTGCAACAATTGTGACCAATACTCATCGAAAATAGATGAAAAATGTGCACGAGCAATCGAACTAGTAGACACCTCACTAGAGGAGGTGGATGCCATGTGAGAGTCAAGGCTACGCCCCAAAGATGTGGTATTGCGGAGAGGAGCAGCCTAAGATGTGCGACTAGGTTGTGATTATTGTCCACCATGACCACCGTGAGCACCACTTTTAGCACGATGTTCTTGATCTCACTCTAAATAGACATAAATCCCAAAGCAAATATCCTTCATATGCCCCATTTTTTTTATTACAATGGCTACAAACCCGCTCATCCGAGCCATTGTCGGACTTGTTAGGATGCCATGAGACTACAACATTGGCTGAAAAACCGATAGTCTCAGTCTTAGGTAGATTTCCCTTCCGAAACAATCTATTTTCGTTCCTCAGCAACAACCTTAGCATATGCAATATTAAGTGCATGCAATGGATCCATCATTAGAATAGAGGAGACACAATTACCAAATTTAGTAGCATCCAATCCCATACAAAATTGATGGAGGATAGCATGATTCTGAATCTGTGTATACTAATCAAGTGCAGCCACACAGGTGCACTTTGGCAGCTTCTCAATCGTAGCTAAATCATCTTGTAAACGGCGCAATTCGGAATAGTATTTAGAACAGACTTATCATGTTGTTTACACTCAAGAATTTGAGACTTAAGCTTCAGAATATGCGGTTCATTGCCCATGGGAAATTTCTCATGAAGATCATCCCATAAATCCTATAAATAACGAATGCGGCTCCGGATCGATTCATCCAATGTATTCACGATCCACGCATTAAACATCGAATTAACGTGATGAATGACTGTTGGAGGTGTGATATCACCATTAAGGAAGCCTAGTTTGTTCTTCGCACGAAGATTATTATATATGACGCCTCCAATATTCATAATTATCACCGGTTAATATAACCGGGCTAATAATCGAGCTCTTACCTTCACTGGGATGAAGGTTAATATGGAGAGAAAGGCTCATAACGAGCAGCAAAGGAGGTTGCAACAGTAAGTTCAAATGTCATGAATTGGGTTTAGAGCCGGCTAGGGTTAATCATGATGAAGAAGATGCTGGAAAAAAAATCAACGTTGCAAATTTTGAAGAAAAACGAAGTCTCTCACCGAGAGAGCTCTGATACCATAATAAGATTGAGAAAAAAATATGTATATTTTCTTGATTTTTGCATTGTGAAACAACTCATATATAGTCCTAAATTATGCTTATAATTACGTCCATAATATTGGACCAAATAATACAGCTAATATAAACATTGTTGAGAGCTCTCTATATCATTTTTATTTAAAAAATAATAATATAGAAATAATATTTTAACGTTAAAAAAAACTCAGCTTTGTTGGTTAGTTACGTACATGTGAAATGTTTAAACTTTGAGATAAATATATTTTTTTAATTTATCACGGGACACACTAAATTTGGCCTGAATATGATCGATATGTGTTCTCTTTCTTTTTCTAAACAAAAGATCATATGAAAATCTATTGCCAACCTATAAGTTGTATCGATTAGCAACCAAAAAATAGAACAAGATCTCTTACTTAGACATCAAACAAACAAGACTCAGTTAATTAGGTTATTTTGATAAATAGTAGATTATTTTAAATAACCACGTTTGGTTGAATATAGTAAAACAAATCATTATCTAAGGGGCATTTTTCTTCCTTTCAGTACTCTATTTATCTAAGGGGAATTTTTTAAAATCATTATACTCCAATTTAATTTATTATAAAACTAGATAGTAGAGTAGTTCAAAACCACTTGTTATTATCCTTTTTTTCATTATCAAAATTCTATCTTTTCTAGAAAAAGAAAGGATTGTTAATTAATGCATCTCATGATAGTGGACACTTGAAAGTTTTTTTTTTTTTTCTTTCTAAAAATCATTTGAAGTTGTATATGCAAAGTCATCTACAAAGAGGATTTTGTTTTGCTAATTAATTGTACTTAAAAGGAAAAAAAATTGAATTTTGTATTCCTAAATTTGTTGTTCCATATATATATATATATATATATATATTGATTACCATGATTATAATTTAAGCCATTTAATAATTAAAATATTTTTATAAAATACATATTTCTTAAAGAATAATGATCTACTCTGTATAAATAAACTAGTATTGAGAAAGTTACAATACAAAGAACATTTTTTAAAATAATATATTAAGTCTGTTCTATTTTTTTTTTTAAAAGTTAGCACGGTTTATGACTTCAATTAAACTTAAAACATTTTTAACGAAAATCAAACTCAAAATATCTGTACATTTGTTTAACATGAAATATGATTAGTTAATTAGTAACATTCAAATTAATTATGTAAGATATTATTTCAAAATAAAGGCTGGCCCCAACTGTACTTTTTCCGTTATAAGAGAAAATAAAAAATAAAAAATACATAGCAATATTAGTGATAATAGTAGAGCTGCAAAAAAAAAAATTAGATGTAAGTAATTGAAGTCTTGATTTAGATTTTTGTAGAATAGGAATATTCTGACTAATGAATATATATATATATATATATATATATATATATATATATATAATATATATATATATTTTTTTGATATGCTGATCCTTTGTTCATTTATATTATGTGATTTTTTAAATTTAATTTAATATAATATAAATGAGAATAATTTAAACATAACAATAAAAATATTACAAAAACACAAATATCTCCATACAAAATACAACAAAATTAATCATTTAAAAAATAATAATAAAAACATAAACGAAAAATACTTTCACCAAATAAACATAACATTAAGTCTAACATAGATATTTATAGTAAAGAGGTAATAAAAAAATTCTCCCTTTAAAAAAAATTATTTAATCTAAATCCCAATAGAAAAGAAAATACTTAAATATTTAATAGTGGATAGTTTTAAAAGAGTCAATTTCATATAATTTTTGTAAAGACAAATTTAGGTCATGAAATAGAAAGAAATTAGATCATGTTTAATCAAACAAGACCTAAAGGAAGTGTTGTAAATAAATATCTCCCACACAAACCCTTTCCATACCAAACTCTTCTTCTTCTTCTTCTTTTAGAGGCCTCGATCGGCCATAGGAGATAGGAAGAAAAGCTCTGCATCTTCTCATCTGCTTCATCTGGCTAGCTCATGTCACTAATATGCAATATATCAAGGTCCCTTATCTTTCTATATATTCATCTTATTATATATATATATATATATGATTTGTTCAACATATAGGCTTGTAAATCTGAATCATTGATCTCTTTCCAGTCTTGGATTTTCAAGTGAACTACAAATTCTGTTTATTATTGATCATGCTTAATATGTTTTCTTCAAGAAATTAATCTTTGATTCTCTCTCTAGATCTACATGTCAATCTTACTAAATATATATAGTTCATGTGTGTTCTTAAATTAAGGAACAAATTCTTAAGGTTTAATTTGAGACCTTAAACATATTCATGTGTATATTTCCAAAACACTAGTAAGCTAGGGTTTTGATGGTCTACCAGGTACTTTTTTTTTATATAATATTTTCTTTATTTTTTTGAGAAGAAAACATTTTATTTCATGTTTTTGTTGTATTTTTCTTATTTTTAATTTTTGTGATTTTTTTTAAAAACTTTTTATTTTTTATTTTTTTCATGTCATGTTTGTGTGGTCGTGTTATTCTTACACGACTCTTATCAATTTGAAAAAAAAATGCTTTTGCGTGAACCTAATAAAAACTATTCATTACAAGTTTCGAATTGGTTACCCCTGTTGTTTTGACAAAAAAAAATTCAAGATTACTCTCTAGTTTTAGTCATTAATTATTTTGATTTCGGTTAATATTGTTATTTAATAGTAATAAATATCAAATGAAATCCAAGGCCCTTTTG
The DNA here is from genome assembly GCF_907164915.1 of Impatiens glandulifera. Taxonomy (NCBI): domain Eukaryota; kingdom Viridiplantae; phylum Streptophyta; class Magnoliopsida; order Ericales; family Balsaminaceae; genus Impatiens; species Impatiens glandulifera. The sequence goes on along the minus strand of NC_061865.1, from coordinate 48,329,843 downwards.
AGTACTCCTTGAATGAGCTGTTGATGGTTGATGTGTCTGAATGTTATTCCACCAACAGTAACATGGCCGGCCCCTAATTGGGTTTCTTCTCTTCCGTCTCTTTGTGCTGATTTAAAAAAAATAAATTATTATTTTTATTTAAATGTCCTTTATTCTCATTTTGCCATTTAAAGCCTAGACTTTACTTCATTTTCAATTTCAAATATTATTACCATCTAAATAAATATGAAAAGAGAAAAAAAAGACATTATTTAGGTGTAAAATAGTTTGTCGTTGTGTTGTTCGAAAGAGTGTCTACCATCGGTTTTCATTCGGTCACAAACTTCAACACTTGTAAAGATCAGCTTGTGATTGCGTGTGCGGTGTCATCAAGATTCACGTCCAATCGTAAACTTACATTAATATGTGATATACCTTAAAAAGACGAGAATCTTGATGATGCTGCATTCGCATTCAAACGGCTTGAAATGACAAACAAAGCTAGCTACATGTACTCCAAATCAAATGAGGTAAGCCATATTTAGTTGTTTTATTTATCTTTCAATATCTATAAGCAAATGACATTTTTTTTATAGAAAATATATAGAATCTAATTTTAGAGACTTTATTCTAATGTGAACTGTCAGGAGTTTATTTATATATATTATAATGGAATCTGAACTCCCTAGTTTATATTGTAATCATGCATGGGGATGAGCACATGTATCCATAGTTAATTAATCATTTATGATGATGCATTCTATATATGTTTATATTTTTTGAAAAACATTGAAGATGAATAACAGCAAGCTGGTATAACAATGGTTGTTTCTCAATAGTTAAGATTCCATGATTATGATTAGAGATTTGGATGTCTGATGTTTTTATTATAAGAATTGAGGATTTAATCATCTATATATTTGAAAACTTGATTTTTGATTCATTTCATATATATTGCAAATTTCAACTATTAGAGTGTCCAAATGAAGTCAAGATCAATTGGATTCATTACATCTATAAATTATAAATTGGGTACATTTTGAAACACTCACCGAAGATGAAGTTGAAGATAAGTTTGGACAAAAAAACGTTGATAATATTTTCTTCTGTTGCAATATTTGGAAGGCCAAAAACATAACATTATCATTCTTTTTTTACATCAAAATGCAACAAAGTACATTCTTTTTGAAAGAGTATGACATGAACAACAACTATAACTGGTTTTTATAATCTTAAAAGCGATCATAGTATAAAGACTCGAACTCATTTATGTTCCTGCAACCAACTTCTATAGCCTAAGTATGTCTTTTTGTGAAATCTCCATTTCTTGTACAAAACTTGATGCATTTCATCCATATGGCAGATGTATTAATTGAGATCCAATACCTAAAAGAGCACTCAACCTAAATCATCATCCCACTAGCAAATAGATATGTACAATTCTCCATAAACAAAGTCTATTTGAGCATGAACTGTGGCACGAGGTCTTCAATCATTGTGCAATCCAATCCAACTCAAAAGAATTGAAACATCATAGTAGAGTGACTAATAAATTAAGTGCTCAATCAATTACATTTGAAGAATAATCCAGAATAATGATTTATTAAGTGATAAGTGGGCCACTAAATATATAATGTGAAAGAGAGGTGTGATATTGTTTATTTTTACTTTTTTTTTAGTACTAAGTATTTTTCCTTTTATATTTTGAATGATAAATTATAATAATTATTGTCAAAATTTGTACAAATAAATGATTATGTTTTTTTTTTATCATGATAATCCAGATGTTCATTCAAATTGATAGATTTTAAACGTTTTTAAGTAAGATGTATGTTTCTCGTAATAAAAATAATGACTTTTTCGTGTTTTTATAGGAACTTAATTGAAGAAGAAAATGTTCGAAACCACTTCATAGACAATTGAGAGACACCAAACTAACTTAGATGATAACTAGCTAGGTGGGTTCATATCATTGAAATTTGAAGAATATCTTTAACGATTATAAAATAATTTTGGATACCAATATTTGCACCGATTTTGGGGTCAATGTTAATGTCAACAATCGTTTAACCGTTTATTAAGTAAAGAATTTTATCAAGATTGGAATAAACAATAATAGCTAGGTAATGAAAGAACGTAGAAAAAAGAAATCAAAAGTGGAAGTAGAGCTATCAAGGGTACATTGTAGAATCAAATATGAATAGGAAGTTGCATCACCAAAAGGGTTTCAAGTATTTGTCTAAAAGTCAACCTAGACAAAATGATAATCTCATTTTTTTAATGGCATCGATCTGAGTTTAATCGAATGATTATATTGCTAAGATTTTTTATGGAAAATTTAACTTCCTATGGATCATTTGAGGCTATTGATCCATGTTTTACACTCATGTTCTGAATTGATGTAGAGGTCTTCTAGCTAGGTTGGATTGGTATATGGTTTAATTTCTTGATTATTTATTGTGTCTAAAGGGACATAATTACACTTTCAATATTTATTTGTCTTCTATATCTTTTATTTTTTCTTTCAATATCCCTTTTCCTTTTATTTCTTTTTCTTTTTCTTTTATTATGTGTTTTACTTAACAAGGTACACTTACATTATTAACATTATTGGCATTATTTACAAACACCCCATGTGCATCTTGTGTATTTTAAATGTACTTTTGCAGTTGCCATCTATTAGATTTGACCCAAGTTCAATAATCGTGTCTCTTCGAATGAATAACGTAATTGAAGAGCAATGAGCGATTATTGGTGGATGTTGTGTTCGTTGTTCTTAAACATATAAAAATGGACTTTGTGTAAAAAGTGTGATTTAATGAGATTATTCGCCTCCACAATGGACGTTGAGTTAACGTTCTTACCCATGTTCTAATTCCATTTGCCTGATAAAGGTTGTGTTACAATTCTATCTTTAGGATTGGTTTGATATATTGTGACTTTGTTTATGTTTGATATAGCATGGTACTTCCTATGTGATGAAAAGTACTTTAAATCTCAATATTTTAATTTAAATATTATCACGAAATTGATATATTTATACAAACTTATTTCAAAACAAAATTTAAAGAGTAGAATGAATTATTATTGTACAACCCATGAACATTTTGATGTTTTATGTTCAAATAGTTCTCACACTTTTACTCTTCATATTTACGCTGAAATTGAATGACATAATTTTCGGTAGTTTCATGTTTGCTAGTGGTTATTAATCATACAAACCATCTATGAAAGTGCTTAATAACCGACGCCACAAATAGTTTATGCAGTCAAATATTTAGGACTCGTGAGAGGACTTGTGAGCAGTTACTTTTCTAAGGGAAATGGGAAACAACCGAAAGTTAAAACAAATTACAGTTGTTCATCGATCTATGTAACAAAAATACGTGTCGAATTTGAACAAGAAAAGGGGGAAAATTTCCACAAATAATTAGTTTTCTCCATGGAAAGGCAATAAAGAATCACAAGATGCCATTTCTATGTGGCATAATATTTTCTTTGATTTATAGCCATATAAGTTTAATCTTCATAGAATTGATGTACCAACAACTACTTGTTAATCTGTCCATATTTACCAATATTTAATTCTCACAGCTTCAATTCTAACACAACTTTTATAAATATCGTAAATATAAATCATTGTCAATTTGTTATTTTTAAGGATCAAATAGTTTTCATATTCACATCTTTGGGAAGATGTAAAATTGTGGTAAAAATAACAAAAATATATATATTTTTTAAAAATGGTCAACCAAATAAAAATATTTATAAAGTAAGAAAATTTTAATGTATTTTTAAAAGTTAAATGGGTGTACTAAGCCAAAAACACTATAATAATTAAAATTTAATGTATTTTTAAAAGTTAAATGGGTGAACATCATAGAAGAAATAGAAATACACACACAAAAAAAAAGTATTTCAATTAAAATTATTACATGATGTGTATTAAATTTAATAAAAGAAAAGAAAAAACAAATATAAGACTATTAAGTTTGATGGGAAGATACTTGTGATAGCAGATTGTGTTGTATCCGTTTTTAAATAAATTTAGATATCAAATTACAGCGCAATTATATTTAATATAGACTTTACATCTGACCTTATATCCGACAAATTGGATATATCAAATGTTACAATAATTTATTAATGTTTTTAACTAATTAATTTTAAATGTATTAGTTAAAAAAATTAAGTATAAAAATATCAATACAATAATAATTTCAAACAAAACCGTAAAATTAAGTTGATAGTATATATTTTTGTTAATTATTATATTAATTAATAAATTATGAAGGCTAATTAAATTGGTTTGATTATCAAGACCTTACATTTGGTCCTATAACCGACATTAGGTGTTTTTTTATTCGAATTGAATCGGTATAACGATAAACATTCCTATCAGGTTCAATGTCTCCCGTCAGACAGTAGTTTTTGTTGGAATTTAGCTGCCTCCTATCCATAAGTCATTTTTGTTGGAATTTATGTGGATCACAAGTTGAATTTTAGGTCGATGACTAATAATAATAATAATAATAATAATAATTAGATTCGTTTAGTAATTTGAAATATAATTTATATCCGGCATACTATATCGGTTATATTCAATTAAGACTATATATTTGGTCCAAAATCAACAAATCAATCTTTTTTTGGTTTGAATTGAGTCATTATAAGGGCTGAATAGTTGGAATCAGTATGACTGTCCCCACTATTTGAAGGTAGTTTGGTTGGAATTTAGTTTAATCGCAAATTGAATTTAATATAGATGAATTAAAATTTAATTTGAAAAATCGAGAGTTTACGTAAAATTATTATTCAGATGCAAACTCGTAAAATTTAAAGTTTAACTAAAATCATAAAAATGTAATTTAAAAAATAATAATTATATATTATTATTTATATATATAATTAAGTATTTTATACTCAACTAATTTAAAAAAATATATATTTAAATATAAAATCAATTAAAAATAATAATAAGTAATGATATTATAAAAAAATTATATTTAAAACATTATTTTTATTAATTAATTTATTTGAATAAATAATAACTTTATTTTAAAATTTTAAATATAAATTTGTTTTCTTAAAGTAAAATTCTATAATATAGTAAAATCGAAATTATTTATTAACTCGTAATATCTTATTATCGTAAATATAAAATTGTATGAGTTTACTTATTTAAAAGTTTACTTGAAATCAGACGTGTTTGAACTCATAAAATCATACAAATTTAAAAATTAACTTAAGATTTTAAAAGTTTTCATTCTAACTTAATCTTTCAATACAATAAATTTGTTAAATCTAAAATGATTTGGATGACTTTATTTTTCCTTTTCATGTGTGACTGACTTATTGGGCTCAAGGTGAGATTAAAAAATTGATCCATTATGTTTAAGACTTGAATTTTTATTATTTAATTTATTTTTCACATTGCTTCTAATACATAACACAGATTACTAATTGATGAAGACAACTTGAACATAAACAAGGGTAACAAACTTAACCCCCCAAATGGATTAAACCTACTTATATAAATGCCTTAATCAATTAATAATTGGTACAACTATAATTATGAGTGAATGCGGATCTAAACTTTCACAAACTGATAAAATTGTTTTTTTTTTTGTTGCTATTTGACAGCAGTAAGGATCGAATTGGTAGCAGTACTTTTTATTATTATAAAGAATTCAAAAATATTATTAATAAATAATAATCTACTTAAATATTCATAATTCTACCTTCTTTGAAAACCTTAATCTTTTCCAAAACCAAACATAACTTTAAAAAAAATCTCACTTTTCATAAAATTGAACTTAGATGGTAAATTTTCCTACCCTTCCCTAACTATCTTCTTCCATTTTCACCTCTTGTTCGACTTTCTCCCTAGTCCTAAACTCCCCTTTCGACAAAATGACATATCATCGTGTGTTACTTCTCTTAAGTCATCTTTATCCTATTAATGAATAAAAAGTCATATTTTACTATTTATTGAAAAACAAAACAAAATATTGAATATCTTTTATTCTTTATTTTAAATAAAAAAAATAAAACTCTAGTTGGATTTATATATACAAAATGATATTCTTTATTTTAAATAAAAAAATAAAACTCTAGTTGGATTTATATATACAAAATGAAGGAGAGTGGAAGAATAATAAAATGCATGTGATTATGAATTTTCTTGTATGGATTGTTAACTACAACTTCTATATAATAATAATCAAATTAATACAACAATCTATCTCAATATATACAAGCATTCCAATTTGAAGGAGGCTCTCCATTATTCTTCTCTAACAGTTGCATCATAAACAAATTCTTTACACTTTTTTCCTTATTTTTTTGAGAAAATGTCGAAGATGTCAAAGAATGGATTTTGAGGTAAAAAGAATTTTCCGGGTTAATGATATGCTTGAAGAAGACGAGGTGCATCTTGCGACAACTCATATGAGAAAAAATGCACTACAATAGCGTAGGAAACATGTGGTCATGAAAAAACTTAGCAAAATATTGACGTGGAGAGAGCTGAAACAACTTTTGTGACGTGAGTTGGGTCATGTGAAAAGGACAATCCACGATATATACAAAAGAATGTGCAACCAGAATCTTGAGAGTTAATCGTGGAACAATGTCGAAAAATAACTGACTTTTTAAAATCATGAAGGACCGCTGATGAAATTAAAAGGCAGAAACGAAAGGCCAATGAAGAGATAAAATGGAAAAAGTAGAAAATGATCTTCAAAAATTGATATTTGAATCCGACTAGTTATTGAAAGATTACGAGAAACATGCAGAAGATGTGGGACAATCGACACCTTCCCCATTGACACATTCGACTCCAAACAAAGATGAAACCCCCTTTTGATGACGATTGTTTTAAAGTGGAAGATGCGCCTCCTCTCGACAAATTTTGCTATGAAAAAGAAGTGGACTCTCCACATACTAATGATACAAAACACGACGTTCTCAATCTCGATGAAGAAATTCATGATAACTCAAGCTCTTTGTTTATTCATTTGCATGTCTCCCTAGTGTACGTTGACTTAGAGAATACGAAGACAATTTATGTTGGAAAGAATGATCATTATCGGGTTGACTTGGGAGAAACAGGAATATTTGAAGATATTTTAGACCTTGAAGATATGTTGTTGTCGTTTGATTCTATTTCTTAAGAATACTTAGTGCCAAGTCCAAATTGCGTCCAATTTTTGTGTTCCGCAAAACCACAATATGCTGAATCTTGATTTCATAAAATTTTATGGCATACAATATGGATGAGATGCAAGTACTTATTACGGTTTGAAGAACCACCCTATGCAAAATTTTGTAATTTTTCTTATGGCCTAAAATTGGGACATCTTTTGAGACAATTTTGTGGTTTGAAAAACCTTCTATTAGTCTAAGGAAATAATTTGTGCAATTCATATCGTTTGAAGAGTCACTAGATTCTTTAGAGTTTCAACAGAACCATCATCTATTTTCGTTTATGGACGAACGAATTAAAGGAACTGATAATGATACTAAGGAAAAGTGTATTAGGGTTAATGCCCTATTATCGGAAGCCTACTTGTTTTGATAAGTGACGAGAATGAAGTGACGATATTAATATAGAAGTATAAATAGAATATTACTTCTTAAGACTAGATATAAAATAATTTTAGTTAAATTCTCTTGTTAAAATTTCTCTCTTCCGGACCTATTGTATTTATTCTATTAGTTAGGATTCTATCTCCCTCATTTATTTTTTATTCTCATTTCAATATAATTTTTTTATCCTATTATCCGTTATACTTCTCTATTCAAGATTTATAACCTTTGGAGAAAGCTAAAAGAAAGGATAGCATTGACCCTTTGGAGAAAGCTCCTAGGTTAACAACATTGTTCCTACCAAGGATTGTGCTCAAGATAAGGGCAATGGGTCTGAAATTTACTGCCTACAAAATGGCACTAGAATTCTTTTGGTTTGGGATATGAAGAAAAATGAAATTGCCAATCTGACTGGGTTAAGAAATCAAATCAAAAAGCTGCTAATTCAAATTAAAAGGCAAGAAATTGTTATGGGAAAGGAAAGAAGTGAACAGTTGAATATTCAAGAAGTATTCTCCCATTGATGTTGGAATTTAAAGACAGATTGGGAACCTTATTTGATATTGGGGTTCAATATGAGTGGCGTCCAAACAGATGCTTAAGATGCAATACATTTGCCCATTCCATCAAGAAATGCCCCAGTAATAATATGCAAGGGGTTAATCCGATTAATCCAATTAATCCAGTTATGCAAGGAAATGTTGATGGTTTCTTAAAGAGGATTGTGGAAATTATTGAGATTGGGTAGGAGGAAAACAAATGTGGTAGGTTAGTAAGTGTAAGTTCAATAAATTTTGTTGAAACTAAGGGACAATCTCTGGAGACATCAGCTATTGAGACTATTCTGGTTGATAATGGGGATCTGACTCAGAATACTAAAAAGAGTCAAGCCCAAAAATAAGCTGGAAATGAAGCACAAGTCGTCACTACTATTGATCAAGTTCAGATTGATGTTGATGTTAACAATCAGATGCAGGCTGAGAAAGCTGGAAAATTGGGTCAGAATCAGGCTAAGGTTCGAATTCAGGTTAAGGGGAAAAATGCAAAAAGGTTGGATTGGATTCAGGTTCAAGGAAAAGCTGGAAATATGAATCAGGTCTAAGATCAGGGGAAATATGTTTGTTCATCGGGTCAACATCAGATTCAGGGGGTTAGAATTCTGTATCAGAATCAGAATTAGGATGATGAAATTATGGGTTGTGCTCAAGGTCAAAATGCAGAAATTCTGGGTCATAATCAGGGTCAGCAAGATAAAAGTTTGGGTTAGGATCAGGAACTATTGTTGGGTCACGACCGAACTCAAGGTGTGAAAATATTCGATCACATTCAAGATCAGGGGTTTGAATTCTTGGGTCAGGATCATAGTGAAATATTTGGCCAGTCTCAAATAAAAGGATCTCGTTTCTTGGGTCAGAATCCTTATATTGTCTTCTTGGGTTGCGACCATGTTCAGATTCAGGCTGAAGTGATGAATGCTGGAATTTTTGGATGTAATCATGGTCAAATTCATGCTAAGAAATTGGAAGATGAAGATTTGGGTCGCGACCGAGGAATCCTTGGTCTTCAAGGTACTGACTGCAACCAGGGATCTATGGTTTTCAGGCTGCTGTATCTCTAGGTCGCAACTAGGAAAATCTAGGTCTTCAGAGGCTAAAATTTTGGGTCGCAACCGAAGAACTCTAGATCCTCAGGGTGCTAAATATTTTGGTCACGATCGAGGAATTTTGGGTCTTCAAGGTGCTTTATTGAATCGTGACTGGGGAACTTTGGGTCCTTAGAGTGCTGAATTATTGGGTCGCGACGGGGAAACTCTGAGTCCTCAAAGTGCTGAATTATTAGGTCGCGACTAGGGAACTCTGGAACTTTAGAATGTCAATTTTTAGGTCACGAGCAAGGAGCTCTGGGTCCTCGGAGTACTGAATTATTGGACCGTGGACAGGGATTTCTAAATCTTCAAGATGTTGAATATTCAGATTGCGACCAAAGAATTATGGGTCCTCAAGGTGCTGAAGCTCTGGGTCATGTCATGGAAAATCTGGGTTCTTAGGAGGTCAAATTTTTGGGTCATGATCAGGGTTAAAATATTAATATCTGGGTCTTTCTCAGGGTTAAAATATTGAATATCTAGGTCTTTCTCAGGGTTAAGATGCTGAACTTCTGGATCAGAATCATGGTCATGATGCAAAGGATGGAAATGATGATATAACTATGGGTCAAGACCGAAGTCAGGTCATGCTGAAATTCTTTATGCTGGTCTTATGGGTTGCGACCAATGTCAGATTTATGCTAGTAATTTGTATGCTGAAACATTGGGTCAGGATTAGGGTTAGATTCAGAGGCAGGGTGCTGGAATTATTGGTCAAGCTCAAGGTTAGGTTGATAAAAATTAGGGTAAGGATGTGGAAATTCTGGGTTGTGCTCAGGATCAAGATGCTGAATTTTTGGGTAAGGATCAAGGTTAGGGTACAAAGACAGGAAAGAACACTATAATTATGGGTTGTAACAAGAATCAGGGTTTTACAGAAGTATTGGGTAAGGATCAGGATCAGGGTGTTAAGGTTGAAAAGAAGGATGTAATTATGGGTTTAAGGTTTAGGGTTTAGGGTTTAGAGGCTAAGGCTAAGGCTAAGGCTAAGGCTAAGGCTAAGGCTAAGGCTAAGGCTAAGGCTAAGGCTAAGGCTAAGGCTAAGGCTAAGGCTAAGGCTAAGGCTAAGGCTAAGGCTAAGGCTAAGGCTAAGGCTAAGGCTAAGGCTAAGGCTAAGGCTAAGGCTAAGGCTAAGGCTAAGGCTAAGGCTAAGGCTAAGGCTAAGGCTAAGGCTAAGGCTAAGGCTAAGGCTAAGGCTAAGGCTAAGGCTAAGGCTAAGGCTAAGGCTAAGGCTAAGGCTAAGGCTAAGGCTAAGGCTAAGGCTAAGGCTAAGGCTAAGGCTAAGGCTAAGGCTAAGGCTAAGGCTAAGGCTAAGGCTAAGGCTAAGGCTAAGGCTAAGGCTAAGGCTAAGGCTAAGGCTAAGGCTAAGGCTAAGGCTAAGGCTAAGGCTAAGGCTAAGGCTAAGGCTAAGGCTAAGGCTAAGGCTAAGGCTAAGGCTAAGGCTAAGGCTAAGGCTAAGGCTAAGGCTAAGGCTAAGGCTAAGGCTAAGGCTAAGGCTAAGGCTAAGGCTAAGGCTAAGGCTAAGGCTAAGGCTAAAGCTAAGGCTAAGGCTAAGGCTAAGGCTAAGGCTAAGGCTAAGGCTAAGGCTAAGGCTAAGGCTAAGGCTAAGGCTAAGGCTAAGGCTGGTGATTATGCACAAATGAATGTAAAAATATAAAAAAATGTAATAGCTGTGAGGAGGTTAAAAATCAGCAGAAGAAGTCGGATGTTAGTCATGAACGGACTGGTGGTAATGGTCAAATTGAGATTGTAATGGTCTTGGGAACTCTTGATGAGGTTGCTGATAAATTACAGACTTAGGTTGGTAAAGTTGCTGGAAGTAGACAGATTCAGGCTGGAATCCAAAGCTTGTCCATTGGTAATATTGAGGTTCTAGCTAATGAAAATTATGATAATGGAGATGCTTGTAGCGACCCAATTTCATTGTCATCATCTTGGGATACTAATCAATCTATTTCCAAAGAAGACAACGAGGATAGTGATGCATATGTATATTCAGATGGTGAGGATAGTGTTCATGAAGATATGAAAGCTAATGGGGAAGAAATTCATTTGGAAAACAGTTGGGATGCATAATTTTGAAGGAATAAGGAAATGTAGGAAAAGAATGAAACTGGAATTCAGGTCCAAGCCAAAGAGTAGGAGTAAAACTTTTAAATGCAAGGAGGTCAATAGAATCATTGAAAACTACATGGTGACCATCATTGGAATTTTGGAAACTAAAGTCAAATCCAGAAATGTAAAGAAAATTTGTGCGCTTTGTGTTGATAGCATCTAGGATGTAATACATAATTCTAACTCAAGAACGGGTGGAATATGGGTTTCTTGGGACAACAAGGCTGCCGAAGTTAAGTTGATGCATTCAAACGATCATGTTATCATAATTGAGATCAAATGTAAAGTTGTTGGAAATTATTTTCAACCGACTATTGTTAATGGAAGCAACTCAAGCTCGGTTAGAAGAACGTTATGGGAATGTTTAAGGGGTTGGGTAGACAGTGATTAGTCGTGGAAAATTCTTGGTGACTTCAATGTCACAAGAATCAGAAGTGATTGAAGAATTAGACGTCACACATGATATGATTGATTTCAACGATTGTATTAGGGACATCAGCTGCATTGAGCCTATCAACTCTGGAAACCTCTATACTCGGTCTTCATCAAGAGTAGATGAAAAAGTGAGAAAAAGTAGAATTGATAGAGGACTTATTAATGAGGAATGGGCAATACAGTTTCCAAGAAGTCATATACATGTATTAAATCCAGGAATTTCATATCTTTGCCCAATCAAGTTGTTTAGGGAAAATATAAAACAACTAAACGCCCATTCAAAATTTTCAACTTTTGGATGGAAAATGATATTTTCAAGACAATCTTGAATGAAGTGTGGTCTAAGCAAGTTGATGGATCAAACATGTTCCGGGTTTCAGAAAAGTTGAGGCTTCTCAAGATTTAACTCCAAAAGGGTGACAAGAAAAAATTCAGCAACATCTCAAAAAGGGTGATGGCTTCATAATCCAAACTGAAAGATGTTTAAAACCGTTAACTTAGAATAAATGACTTGATTCAACTTCAAGAATAGAAGAAGACTGCCTTAAGCATGTTTAGAAATTTGAGTTCGTTAGAGGAGAGCTTTGTGAAACAAAAATATAGACAGTATTGGCTTTCCCTTTGACATAAAAATATAAAATTCTTTTTTTGGAAGTGCCCGTAAGAAGTTAAACTCAATAACTGATAAGCTTAAATCAACAAGTTTTGTCAAAGGAGGTTTAACTAACACTGAAACTGATTCAATCCATTAGAAGTTATCTTTGAAGGATGAAATAACTTATGTTCCACCAACTGTTAGCTGACTGAAAATTAAGTTAGAAGCAGCCAGCAAGTCTGACAATCTAAAACCTGACTCAAAGTCAAGGAGTTTTAAAAGAAAATCATCCTCTAAAGCTAAGGGATCAATGGCTGGAAGAAAGACGTCTGCTAAGTCTAAATCATACGCATTAATTACAACACAAAATGGGAGATCCATAAAGATAACTCAAATATGGATACCCAAGGGACTGATTGATCGATGACCCAAGTGAATGTGGGTAACAAAAATGTAAATATTTTTTTATGTAGGTGATATAGGAAAGCTGCAGAAAGGAAGCTTGGAGCATACTCTTCTGAGGACATGTTCTAAAAGATCAACAGTGGCACTCGCCACTTCTAAGGACTAAATGTTTTCTGCCTTAAAATATTTTTTTGGTCATAAGGAGCTCAAAACATTCATTTATTCTTTTTGTACATGCATAAATTGAGAGGAAAATTTATTGTATAAATAAAGATGCACGAAGACTAAAGCCTTAATCGGTCTATTAGACGAGGTCGTCTAAAAGGAGAAGCAAGTACTTAAACGTATTCTTACTTACACACTATATGTCTCTAAGTTAAATTATCTTGGTTGATAACCTGCGCGGTTATACGTTGACGTCTAATAGACATTTAGACGTTTATAAGACAATAACAATTGAACGCTCACGTCTAACCAAACACATGTCTAACCAAACACACGTCTAATACGTGTTGTTTATGCATAATTAGACGTCGACGTCTAATAGACGTTTAGACATCTATAAGACAAGTAATTAGACACCTACATCTAATAGACTCATGCGACTAATAGACGCTTAATCCTTATAGATTGTAGAAGTAAGAGAAACGTCTAACTACGTGTGCTATTAGACGCTTCATTTTCAAAAACATATCAAGGACAGTTTTCCTCTATGCGGTGTCATCCAATTTTCCCGCTCAAACATTAAAACAGTCACTTTAAAATAACATGAAGACGCATGTCTTTCAAGTTAAAAGAGAATGACTGATATATCCTTAAACTAATGATGACTATCTTTGGGAAAAGACGTCTAACATTAATTAGTGGGACCTACTTTTGTGCAAAGTGACGGTTGAAGTCATGTGACCTTTCGAAGTCTATTTAAGGACATATTGCATGCGATTGAAAGTTTTACGCTCACAAATTTCTTAAGAACCCTAGATTTCTCTAGCTTCTCTCTTAAGAATCTTGTTCATCTTCTCCATCTTTTCTCTAATGGCTAACAAGAAGATTACCCTTGGTCACAACACTCTACGGGTAGATTTCGCCTCGTTGTATTCTTTCGATCAATAGGACGTGGTTGATATGTTCCGATCCTTGGAGTATTCCGGCCTCAAAAAATATCTCGGCGGTCCGTTTATATTCCACGAAAAGGAAGTTTGGGAGTTCTTTAAGTCGGCGACCTTGGTTGGTGATTCCATTTCGGCGACTGTGAACGAGACGATTATTTCTTTTGATGAAGCGGCTTATGCGGAGTTCTTTGAACTTCCATTGGAGGGCCAGACTTTTAATCTTCATCTTCCAGCGCAAACCATCACGGAGATGAAGACTGTTTTCTCGATCGACGGTTCGGAAATCAAGCTGAATGGGATTAAGAAGGTTTTGAAGCCGCATTTCATTATTTTGAACAACATAATAGCGAAGGCTCTTCAAGGAAGAGCAGGTTCATTCCATCTGTATAGTCAGGATCGCTTCGACTATATGACGACTATCTCAAAGGGCATTCAAGTCAACTGGGCTTCTACACTCTTTGTTAATCTGTGTGAGTCGATTCAGTCTAAGAACAATGAGAGTGTGGGATTCGCTGCCCAACTCAGCCGATTTCTTCAACATTTGGGAGTTCATATGGGAGAAGGTGAGGTTATCAACTCTAGTCATGTTTTTACCTCTTTCAATGTTGCCAACACTCTCACAAGAATAAAGAACTCAAAGGAGTCTTTCTCCGGCTCGTCTAGCCAACAGACTGTTGGTAAATCTGTCACTCGGTCCAAGCAACCAACAACCTCTAATATCTCTACGGGGGCTAAAAAAGACAGAATTGTCATTGAATCGGAGGCTAGTTCTAATAGCCAAAAGATCTCTTCGAGTGGTTGACTTCAGAGCAAAACAAGGTCCTCCTTCCTTTGTAGCCATCCCTATGTCTTCGCTTTCTCCATCCGCTAGTCAGTTAAAAAAGCCGACAAAGTCATCCGTCTCAAAAGGCAATCAGTTAAAGGCGTTTAGAGCGTCTAAGTTATCCAAGGAATCTTCCAATGTAATTTCCTCTCCTTCTCTTGCCGAAGTCTTTAGTGTTCCTGCGTTGGAACAAGGTGTATCTAGTGTTGTTCATGTGTTGAAACAAGCTGTCGGGCTAACTGTTGAGCTAGTTAGTCCAAACATTGAATTTATTGACAGGATTCCATCACCTGTCCCTCCAAAAGAAATCGTAGCCATTGTAGCTACTAATATTACTGAAATAGAGCAGGATGTTGTTCCAACCCCTATTACTGCAGTATTGACCGAACAGGCTCCCATTTTGCCAACTGTCGAACCGCCTGTTTTTAAGACTGCTCAAGAAAAGTCCGATGTCACAGGAAAAGGAGTCATGTCTAAGGTCTCAACATGGGGCATTTTTCCAAGCCCTTAACACCACACGAAATTTTGAGAGCCACCAGGAGCGCTGCTGGCATAACCATCGGAGAATAAAGACCAATTCCTAAACCAGTTGACGTTATTGGAAAAGGTAAAGCTATTTTCACGGATTCAAATGAAGAAGTTTCAGAAGCCAACTGCATTATTAATCTAATGTTGGATCAAGCTAATGCAAAAGCAGCTGCAAAAATTAATATCTTCGACACTTGGGTGATGAACAGAGTAGTCAACAAGTATGATCAAGTTATTAAAGACAAAGGTGTTAGGAGAAAATGGAGGAAGCTGGTTAATGTGGAGAAATGAGTCCTGAAATGGGTTAAAACCACTGAGGTCCATGAAACCCTCAAGAGGAAAGATCTGGTGGAAGCTAACATCAGAGGTCAAGCTCTCTTTCCTCTGTTTGAGGCAAGAAAAGCAAATTTCAATATGATGGAAAGAAATGCTGCTGCAGAAGAGAGTGTCTTAAAGAGACTTGGCCAAATTATGAGCAGCTATAGCTCAACTATTTTCAGATTTGTTTATAACGCCGGGTCTTCAGGGTTAAATTCGTTTTATAATCCATCTAGTGACGACGAGCCGATGCAATTCTCTGAAGATGATAACGTGATATCACAGGAAGAAGAGCAAGCTACTACTCATCTAATTGAGTTGGGGAATTTATCTGTTGAAGAGAAACGCTTGTTGGCCCAACCTCTTATCGATCAGACTCAGGATCCCATTCAACCTGATCCAATCATGGAAGAAGAGAAAAATATTGATGAAATTATTCAATCGCCTGTTCGCCAACAGGAATCAGATGTGCTGGAAACCCCTGTTTTAGAAGTAGAGAAATCTCCAGTAAAAGAGGTTGAGGTTGATCAACTTATTGAAGCACCAACTGAGGGGGAACCCTCGAAAGAAGACGAATCTGATAAGACTCCTTCAGTTGAGGAGGAACAAGCTAACAATGACAATTCGTCAGAAGGATTACCGTTATCACAATGCTTCGTTCCCTGCTCACCAATTCCTCGATCTCCTCATCTTAGGACCCTGGTGGACATCATTGATAAAGTTGCTGAGCTACCCCTTCATCCCGGAGAAACTTCAGAACAGATTCTTAAGGTTTGTGAAGACATTCTTATAGATCAAGAGAAGTCTGGGGATGCATCTGAAGCAGAAGAACCAGAATGTTCTATGCAGGTTCATACTCATGTGAGTCTCATTCGAACTGCTCCAGCCAACTCTCCAGAAGTTTCATCTACTGAAGAAACCTCCCTTGGAGGTGTAAAGTTCCTAAACTCTATGGTAGAGATGATGAGTTCTCTTCAAAAGAATATGCTGGACATTCTAGACTCTTCAAAAGAATATGCTGGACATTCAGTCTAGAATGTCAAGTCTCGAGAAGGGATATAACTCAAACAAGAAAGAATTTTCTTCTTTTCTTGCAACTCAAAAAGAATTGGAGAAGACAATGAAGAGAAATACTTACGAAGTCCACATGGTCAACTCTACCTATTCAAAATTTGAAAAGAACTTCTTCAAAAGACAGTCGAATAAGTTTGAGGAAGAAAGAGAATTTAACTTGACGCTTCATCAAGAAATTATGAATGGAATGAATCTTGTTCAAGGTCAAATGGTTGAGATGACCAAGTCTATGAATAGAGCCGGTGTTGAACGTATGGAACAAGCTCACTCTTTTGCAAGATCGATTCAAGCCATGAAGATGTTGAAGTTGTCGCTGAGAAAGAAAAAGCCCTTATTGCCGCTGATAATGTTAAAAAGGGGGAAGAAAGTTCAAGAGGCAGTAGCTCAAGGGGAGGTGCTTCGAGAGGTACCAGATCAAAAAGAAAAGCTGCTAGTGAAGAAAGATGCAGACCGGTCAAAAGAGGTGGAGGTCGCGGTGGTGACCGAGGTGGTGGAAGGTGGTCGTGCTCCTAGTGGTGGCCGTGCTCTCGTCCCTCGCTTTCAAAATCTCCTGACTGGTGAAGGGTTTGCTGATCAAAATGTGAAAAGGGAAGGACAATAATCTCTTTTCTTTAAATATCTTTTGTTGGTTTTTGGAACTTAGTTTTTGAAACTTGTTTTTTGCAACTTACGCTTGGAGTTATTGAACTATTGTTATTCTTATTTTAATTTGATGGGTGATTATCTTATCTTATTAATTTTGCAAAGTTTTAACATCATCATAAAGGGGAAAATTGTTGGGTCAAATTAGTTTGACTAACGTTATTTTAATGATGTATTAGTAAAACTTTGATTAAGAATGTAACTAAGTCGTCTAATTGTTTTTGTGCAAGTGCATTAAAACTATGCTAAATTAGACATAGTCTGAAACAGGCAAATAGGACTTCTTTCTAGTGCTTGATAAAGTACATCAGCATTTCCTAGATGAAAATGTTAGCATTTGTTCTTTTTAGTTGATGAAGGAGACTATCTCCTGGGTTGAAAGATTTGGTCTCATTTTCCCTTCTAGTTCCTATATGAAGCTGGTTTTCATGAAACTAGGCTAAAAGTTTGTTCCACAACGTGTTGTCGCGATATCTATTTGAGCATAGATGTGGGCGGTGGTCTTCGATGTCCACCATTCATAAGTTTCGTCTAAGCGGGCTTTTGGCTTCTTTTTGGGTCAGGGATAGATCATATTAATCTCTGGATTGGTGTCTTGTATCAGGTCCAGTAACACATTAGAGTCAAATGATGCTTCGTGAGTAGTGAGTATGTTGACTTTCTGATCCAGTAGTGGATTCTTAGCTATTTACGGTTTGACGATCACGTTCAAATCAATCAACTCCTAAAACAAATGTTTTTTTAGAATGCTGAATTCCGCTGCTCCTATGGAGTGCGACTAATCCCCGCGGGTTAAGCACATACCCCGCAAAACACACTTAACCATTTAACCAGGCGTAGAAATATTAAAGGCATTAGAGTTTGGAAATAAACACCAAGAAAGCCCTTGTCAAAATATTTTTGTCGAAACATAACAAAATTATTAAAATACATTTTTTAATTTTTTGAGATTTTTAGAAAATGATTGAAGTCCCAAAATTAAAAAAAAAATTGGATTTTTAAAATGGAACCAAACAAACCTTAGGTCGAAGTCCTAAGGCTTGGGTCCGATTTTAAGGGTTGGGTCCGAAGACCTCGGTCTGGGCTCGGGAGCCCTTGGTCTGAGTGTCGGAGTCTCTCAGTTAGGGTGCTATATCGTAAGTACTATACCGTAATATATCGAAAATATCGATTTTTAAGGTATACCGAAAAAATGTAAAGTATGGTACCGATACCGTAATATTTTGTACGGTAAAGGTATGCAATTTTCAAAATTTTGGTATATCAAGATATACTGAAATACCAAAATAATATTTATAAATTAAAAAATATTTATAATACTTATAAGTAACTAAATATATTTAATATTAATTAAAATACAGAAATATAATTTTTGAAAATCAAATCAAAATATAATTATACTGTCATATTATTCAATATATGTCATCTCTAACTTGTCGATAATTTTTGAAAAAAGATTCAACCAAATTTTCAATCTTTTGGAGTGATGGAAAGAAAATGAAACTAGATAGCCAATCTTTATAATTATTTTTAAAAATATTTTTACAATCTTATCCTAAAACGGTTGTTAATGAGTCTGCTTTTAACTTATGTAAAAAAATAATTGATCATTTTAATATAATTTGAGTCTTAAAATTGTGAAAAAATTTGTGTGCACAAATGATTGACTAAAAGAAGATAACTCAACTTATAAAAATATCATACAAATGATGAACTTAAATTATTCAAGGAAAATGAATAAATTAAAAAGAGTGAGTTTTTTTTTTATTAATTATGTCTAAATTAACTCATATTTATTATTATTATAATAATAATAATTATTATATAACCTTAATTATTTTATTAATTTATAAAAATAATATTTTATATTATGATAAATATTTTTAATTTTTAATTTTTAGTTTTTAGTTTTGTGTAACGTTTATGTATAAACTATATTAAGTTGATTTTTTATTTAAGTTGATATTTTTTTTCGATATGAAAGATATAATATTAATACTGTACACCAAAATTAATTTAAGGTAAATGTATTAATTTTTTTATACCAAAATTTTTGATAATATTAAGTATGAATTAAAATTTAATGTATATATATATAAATTATATATGCCACATTATCATGTTTTTTTTGTCTTGTTCAACTTACTAGACTATTCCATTATAGGGCAAGGACAAACATATAAGAGCTTGTTTTATTTCGTGCTTTTAAAGATTTTTATTGTATTTTTATAAATAATAAAAGAATAGTTTATTTGAGAATTTTTATGATAATTTTTAAAATTAAAATTTAATAAAAATAATGTAAGAATATTTTAATTAATAATAATATTATTGATAAATGTTTTAGAATAATAAATCCCCGCCAAAACTCATTAATACTCTTTTTTATTCAAAAGAGCTCTTAGGCTGTTCTAATTCAGCAATGATATTTTATTGCTTGTCAGAAGCGGTCCTTTAGTAAATTGTATTTTTCTTCATTATTATGTGAGTCATTAAAATAATATGTTTCTTTATCTTCTCCTCTAAGAAAATAGCCCTATTTCATGTACAGTTTCAATCCACAATCCTCATTTTCTCATATTCTTTGATCTAAAGTTGAAAACGAAGTGATGGAATATAACGGAGGCGATGGAACTGGAGATGAGGATCGAGTGAAGATGGAATGGGAAGTAGGTCTTCCCACTCCCAAGGAGCTAATACCTTTATCTCAGTGCTTGATTTCTCCAGAGCTTGCGTCGGCTTTTGGCATAGTCTCAGAGCCCTGCACCAATCAAGCTTCTCAAGATACCTTGGTGAGTCTCCCTTCACAGTCACAACAGATGACTTTGTCGAATAATTTCGATTTCATGCTTCTCGAGGATCAAAGGACAAAAAATTGCGTAATCGTGGGAAGAGACGACGTGGATTTTCCAAGGGAGAATGGTTCGGAGGCGAGGAAGCGGAGGAAGCTGCGGAGTATCATTGTCCGATCGCGACTAGTTTGGACCTCAGAGCTTCACAGGAGTTTCGTAGATGCGGTGGCTCATTTAGGTATAAAAGACGCAGTTCCAAAGACTATTATGAAGTTAATGAATGTTAAAAGTTTAACTCACAAGAATGTCTCGAGTCATCTTCAAAAGTATAGATTGTATATGATAAAGATGGATGGACTTTCCAACAAGATGAAAGGGTTATCCATCGACGGGTCTTCTACTTTAGATCATTTGTTTGCTGTAGTGCAACAAGAGTCAAGTGGCAAGCCAAAATGAATGTTACAAATCCACAGCAAATGATGTCAATGACTAGGTTAGGCTTAGGACATGGTCATGGACATATTTGAATGCATAAGAATCATATCCTATACTTATAAATGGTTTGAATAATATCAATACTGTAATATCACATTAAGACAGGTTATTAGTTAAGTTTGCATTATCTATGCTATAAATAAATGTTATGTAATTGTTAAGTTTGCAGAATCAATTTATTTTTTATAGTATCACAAGTTCACATTTTCTGAATTGTTTTTTCTTTTCATATTGTTCAACTTGCCCTAACATCATGCTCTTATTAGTGAAATAAAAACGTTAATTATGTTGCGTAAATTTTTCAAAAGAATGAAAATATATATGATCAGTAACTTTAGAGCAAGAATTTTTTCACATCAATATGAATACTCCACTATTAATATTTTTGTTATCACTTCTATCTTTTGTCAACGCCTTTAAGAGATGTTTCTAGCTAATATTCATCTTGTTCTCTAATTATAGACTAGTTCAACCATTTATCATGATTTATCTTCTGGTTTATCATTAATTATCACTACCGAACAAACTTTAAACAACTTCCTAACATAATATATCCAATTTTGATCGTAGTGAAAATGGAACCATTTAATGCCCGGTAATAAACTCCTTAATTAATGGATTAATTATATTATTTTTATGTGAATTAAATACTTAAAAATATCTCCACATTTCTTTGGGGAGTTTTGAATATGAATTCATAATGCAAGGTAGATAAGTACAAATTTTCATGTAGGTCCCGACTTGGGAAAACAAGCAAGACTGGGGTTAGGCAGCCAATTTATTTTAAATTATATGTTATTTAGTTAAATTTATTGTATTTTTTAAACATAAAAGAGTGTAACTTAGTGATTTAAGATAAAATCTTTAAATTTTTTATTTGGTTATGTATTCAAATCTCACAAAAAAAAAAAAAAAAAAAAAAAAAAAAATCTATATATATATACATATATATATTTTTTTATCAAACTTTTTAAACTAAACCTAGTTAAAAAAAAAAAATCGAGATCTTTATCCTACTGTAGACACTAAAACTCGACCACCCTGCTAACCTGCATTACCTTTGCACAACATATGATTTTTTTTCTCTTGGCCAAAGAAACTTAATTTAAAAATGTAGTAAATATATTTACTTTAACATATTTTTATAGGGTTTTCATCTTCCTCCTACAATTTTGGACCACTTAAACTATAATATTTTTTATAAAAAGAAGTTTAGCTTAAATGAATTTAGTGTTCAATTAGCTAGTGAGATTTAGATTTAAAAGTATGTAAAAAAAGTACCAAAAATATTTCAAACTTAATTAGGTAAAGATGGAGAGACGGAAAATCAAGGAATATTGGAGTAATTATTGAATATTTTCATAGGATACAATGAGATTATTGGATTAGTATGTAAAATATAACTTTAAAAATTGATTAGTTTAAATAATATAAAATATGAAAAGCTCAATAAAGTAATTTCTAGAAAATAAAAATTTTGTTTGATAGGAAATTAGTTATGATTACATAAAATAAGAAGTTATGTATTGTACGCATTTAAAAAATAACCCCTCGAACAAAAAAAATAAAAATGATTTTTTTAACTTTTAAAAAATAAATATAAAATATAAATATCTTTTTGAAAATTTTAAAATAAAATTAAATCAAATCGAAAAATTGTTTAAAAACCTAAAAAGTCACCACCTAAATTTTCTTATAAAATTAGGAAAAATAAATTATTGCTAGGTAAAACAATAACGCCTTTAAAAAAAGATTTTTTAAAAATTCGGTTCTTAGTTACACGTGAAAAAAAGCTTTACCGCTATGTCTCACATGCCCGTTGAAAAACGGTTTCTATTTCTAATATTTTAATTTTGATATTTTTAAAAAACATTTTACACTTATTTTATCTGGTTAGATGTCAATTTTTATCCGATCTAAAATGTTAATATTAAATCTAAAGGTAATACTTATTAAATATAATAACGAATAATAATAATAATATAATTATTCATAAATAAATAAATAAACTAAGAAAAGAAATAAGAAAATAAAGTGAATTAAAATTTATTATATTCATAAATTAATTTTATAATTATTAATAAATTAACCTACGATTTTATTTTTGAGTTTTTATAAAATGGTTAAAGACATTTAAATTTAAAAATTAAATAAAACTGAAACATACATGGATAATTTGTATGATTTTTGGGTTATCATTCTTAAACAAAAGTTTCGAGAACAACAATAATTTTTTTTCAATCTTAAATTTTAAATTTAAATATTTTTAATATAAAATTAATTTAATTCAGCAAAAGAAGAAATTTTTTTAACCCATATTATTAATAAATTTCAATTAATAATTTAAATTTAAAAAAATTAAATCGTAAATGAAATAACTCAAATAAAAATAGGAAATTGAAATTTATAGATTCAATTAAAATAAAACAAAATGAGAGTAAAGGCTTACAGTTAGTTTAAGTCCTTCCTAAAATACTAGAAATTTTTTGACCCGATAAGAAACTTCTTATCTCTGAAACAACCTCACACACAAATGAAAAGAAAAAAACTCTCAAACAACTTTTTTTTCTTCTCTCCTTTTTTTTCTTACTCTTTTTTTTTTTGTTGGCGCTGCTTCGTTGTCTTATATTTATAGTTGTCTTTTGCCCCTCCACGATGTAACTTGCAGAAAGAAATAGATGAATACAGACTCAAAAAATGGTCAACAACACTATTGAAGAGTATGAGTAGTAGACGACCTACTAAAGATTGAGAGTATTATTCGGATTACAAAAATTTTAGATGACAATTTTAATCGAGCTAAATAGATTATCGAACCGAATAAAACGCAACTTTAACTCAAATATTAATGTTGAAAACAGAAACAAGACTCCCTGTACTATTTTAAAAAATCCACCGAGAAGGGATATGAAAAATGACTTTTCAATTTCTTTACATTTTTTTTTTCTAAACAGAAAATTGAAAATACAATTTAACATGTATATTTATATAATTGTTGATACTCCTAAAAATAATTAATATATTTATATATATTTAACATTTTTATTGAAAACACAAATATATTATATGCATATATATTTAAAATAATTATTATTTTATAATTTATAAATCTTAATTATATTAAAATGTATATTAAATATTAAATTAAAAAATATCTAGCCTCTTAATTTAAATTATTTTCTCCTATTAATAAATAAAAATATATGTAATAAAAGAAAATTATACAATCAGGCCACCTATTAAGTTTGTTGTGTTGTGTTGTTGTCATAAAATATAGGACACGTGTAAGAAATTTATATATGAATCACTTACATTTACAAAATTTAAAAGACATCTCATATATATTGAAGAGGTGCAAAGAAAGCCAAAAATTCACGGCTCTCATATACATTGAAGAGGTGCAAAGAAAGCCAAAAATTCACGGCTCTCATTAATCAATCTTATTTTATATTAAATATGAACCATCTTGTTTGCAGTACATTAAAAATATATATACTTAATTTTTATAACCCTTTCATTTCTTCACATCTTTATTTGTGCTGGAAAATCAAAATAAAGTTAATAGGATGGGAAGTAAGTCTTTCCAATCTTTTCAATATCTTATGGTAAGTTTTTGGACACTAATTTTTTATATCTTAATTTATAATTTTAAAATTATTTTGAATCAATATTTAATTTTTTAAATAAATTATACACAGACTCAATACAAAAGATTAAAATAAATCATTAATTTAGAAACATTGTTTATCAAGTAAGTTCTAGAGTACTATTTTAAAATAAACATAATAAAATAGCAAAAGAAAAGAAAATAAATGAATTATTCATATGAATAATATGCCTAGTAATAGTATTAATAAAATGTGTTTTTGGATATGGCGGAAAATAATAAAATTTAAAATTTTGTGGTCGGAGGACGGTTGGAAACCGTTATGGGCGGCATGTGAAGGTTGGCGCCAGACAGAATAAGAACGCGTCGACAATGACCGACAAGGGGCGGTCAAGGTTTATCAACGTGCATGAGCGAGTCAATCAGGCGTTGTCCTGGTCAACCCTGGCAAAAAAGAGGCTAACGACCCTCAGACGGGAAATGTAACTGGCATGGTGTACAAGGTAAAAAAAAACTCTCATTAGGAAATTTTACATGAGATCTTCAAGTAATACAATCTGAATTACTCTCTCAATTTTTACTATTTAAACGAATAAGGAAAAACTCTTATCCTACTAATTTAATCAAACTTATTACAGATTTTCCATTTCCCTCATTAATGCAGACTTTTCATTTCTCACATTATTGCATATTTTCCACATTATTACATATCTTTCATTTCTTTGCAGCGACAAGAAGTAATGAAACATCATCCCCTTATTCTTGGCGTGGTGAGCATGTGTCGCATCATCACTTGTCTTGATGTTGGCAAGGCCTTTGTAAGTATGACGGCCTTCTGTTCATCCATTCGAACAAACTCTACTTTGACTTGACTTCCTTCAACACACTCTCGAATGAAATGATACTTCTTGTCGATGTGTTTTCTATTAATGTGAAAAACTGGATTTTTATGAGTGTAAGTATGGACTTGTTATCGACGTAGAGCTTCACTACTTTAGGATTTGAACCACTTAGTTCGAAAAACAATGATTTCAACCAAAGTGCTTGACATGCTGTCGTTGTTGCAGCCATGAACTCTACATCACATGTGGATAGGGCCACTTGTTTCTGTTTCTGGGAGTTCCACGAAACAAGACTATCATTAATGTAAAAGGCCATGCCCCCATACTTTTTCGGTCATTTAGGTCACTTGCGAGATCACGGTCAGAATATCCCATTATTTCCTCGTCACCATCTCCTTTTCGAAACACTAGACATAAGTGTATAGTTCCTCGAAGATATTGCTCACTACCTTGTGATGTATCTCAGTTGGCCTCTCAATGAATCTACTAGTAACACCAACATCATAAGAAAGATATGACCTTGTATGAAGGAGATAGCATAGACAACCAATAACTCTTTGATATTCACTTGCATCAATCGGTTGTCCTTCGGAATCCTTATGGAGTTGAGCCCTATGCTCCATTAGTGCCTCTGTTGAATTCTAATCAAGCATTCCAAACTAGTTCAAAACCCCTTTATCATATGTTGTCTGCATGATAGAGATACCTCCTTCAAAATAAGCTACCTCAATTCCAAGGTAGTACGAAAGCAATCCAATATCACTCATCTCGAACTCCCCCATCATCTGATTCTTGAAGAGTTCAATTCGACACCCTTCAGATCTTCACCTGTTAAAATGAGATAATCTACGTAAATACCAACAATAATTTGGGTATTAGTGTTTCCTTTGTATACACCATTTGCTCTTGTGTACACTTTATGAAGACCATTTGTTTCAAGGTTTTGTCCAACTTTAAATTCCACGCTCGAGGAGCTTGCATTAGGCCAATAATTAATTTTTAATTTAAGCACCATAGTTTCTTTCCTTGTGACTTTGAATCCCTCTAGTTGAGTCACGTATACTTTCTCTTCAAGTTCTCCATTGAGAAAAGATGACTTTTCATCGAGATGATGTATTTTTCAGCCATGATTAGCCGCCAAGGAAAGAATGACTTGAATTGTGTCCATTCGAACGACTGGAGTGAAGATTTCTTCGAAGTCAATGCATTATCGTTGAACATATCCCTTTGCAACTAAACGAGCTTTATGATTGATCACCTTACTATCTGAATTTTTCTTGAGCTTAAATACCCATTCGAGTCCAATTACCTTGTGTCCAACAGGCAATGGGATGAGAGACCACGACTCATTCTTCTCGATGGCTTCAATTTCTTTAGCCAATGCTTCTTCCCATTGTGGTTGTCCAACTGCTTCATTGTAGCAAGACGGCTCATACGTCTGTGCTAACATCAACTCTTTAAAATCAAGTGTCACTCGAGGTGCTTCTTCTAAGCTATCGGTCATATTCCTATATCGAATAGGTCCTTCATCACTCTCAATGTGTCCACCTGATCATGAAGTTGGTAGACCATCGCATTGGTCTGTTTCAATATCCACTTGCTTGAGTAGTGGAGGATTCAAGACATTCTGTTGGAACATTTCCGAAGTAGACTGTCCTTGTGTCGATCCACTCTCGAATGGGGTTGTTCGAATTTGAAGGGATTAACCTCTTCGTGAACTTTGAAGGGCTAATAATTCTTTTCATTTTCCAATCCCATGTAATACTTTCTTCGAACACAACATCACGAATCACATGGATCTTACCATTTTGTGGTTCGAGCAACCTGCGTTCCTTGTTTCCTTCTTCGACACCAAAATGATTGACTTCTGTCGTCAAACTTTTTCAGATGAGGAGTTATCACATTGGCGTGCGCAGTACACCCAAACACACGAAGGTGCACTAAGTGCAACTTCATTCCAGTTCACATCTCAAATGGGGTTTTGTCTCAAACAACTTTGGTTGGAAGTCGGTTGAGAAGATAGATTGCATGACAAACGACCTCCCCTCAATACTTGCTCGGGACTTTCATGCTTTTGAATAATGACCTAGTCATGGCCATCACTATTCGATTGCACCTCTCCACCAAACCATTTTGTTGAGGAGAGTATGGTGTTGTGAATTGTCGTTATATCCTTACTTCTTCACACAACTTTGCGAACTCCCTCAAAAATAATTCACCTCCTCGATTGTCCTCTTCACACAACTCACCATATTACTTTGTAAAGAAGGAATGTAAAAAACTCCCTCGAGAAGCCACTAATCGCCATTTTTGCATTCGTACATGATAGAACATTTTCCATAAATTTGTACTGTTGAACTATCTACGAACTTCACCTTCCCATCGATTGCCTAGTCTAGTTCAAATAACTTCTCTTTATCATCAGTCAGGCAATTTCTAGCGTCGTTGTCCAAGAACCAAACATCTCATGATTTCTCGTTGTTCTTAGCTCCTTGGGTTTCTAGATCCAGCTTCATTTCATTCAGCATGACAATATTAATTGGCGGTATCTCCTCCAAGATTACCACAATAAATGTTGGTTTGACGTTGTTCGTGTGGATAAGGTGTTCTACCTCGTTCTTCTTTGCTCGACATTGTGTTGAGTAATGTCACATCTGATTGCAATTAAAACAACGAATGTGACTTTTGTCGCGTGGAGATCCTTGACAATCCGAACCACCTTCTTTGTCTTTCTGAGGTGGTGCTACTCGACCTCCTCTCCCTTAGCCTCTACATGTGCCTCGGATTCTACCTCCTCGACCACATGTCCCACCATCTATGGAATACACTTCCAACGAGTCTTTCTCAACCTTCTTAAACCGTGCCTTCCACTTCTCCTGAGTGAGTAGCACTTATCCTTCGCTTCCTCCAATGCTTGTACTTTTCTTGCACGTGCGCTCCTTAAAGGCTTTCAGCCTTCCAACTTCTTTCTCGGATGTTAACATCTCGAGGTCGTAAAACTGCTCGATGCCGGCTACCACACCGATAAACCTTTCTGGCACAATGTCGAAGAGCAACTTTACTAACGCAACATCATCGAGTGTTTCTACATGGCTCGAGAACCTAACTGATATGGATGCGAGTCGGATAGCATATCGATCGAGCGACTCACTGTCGTTCATCTACATCGTATCGAACTCACTCTTCAATTTCCGCAATCGTGCATTCTTCATTCGGTCTACGCCAACGAACCTGGTCTTGAGATAGTCTCACACTTCCTTTGTCGTCTTCTTATTTCCCACCTGCATGAGAAAATCCTCTTGAAGTACTTGTAGAAGATGCGACCTTGCCTTCTTATCGAGTCCGGAATCAATCTCTATGCCTGTTGTTGGCTCAACTGCCTCTCACATTCCTTGGTCCTCTATCATAGCCTGCACAAGAATTACCCAAGTGTCGTTTGTGTGTTAGTTGTGGATAGTGGAATATGCTATTGGTTTATTGCGACCTTGATGATTTTAGACATGCACTTTTTGCTCTAATACCAATTGTTGGCCCAAGTACAAAAAAATCACAAGAAGTTGGGGAAATTTTATATGAGATCTTCAAGTAATACAATTTGAAAACTCTTAATCTAATAATTTAATCAAATTTATTGCATATTTTCCATTTTCTTCATTAATGCAGACATTCCATTTCTCACATTATTGTAGATCTTGAATTTTTCATTATTGCAGACCTTTCATTTCTCTTTAGCGGTCAGGAGTAATGAAACATGGCCTCCCATCGTGGATGGAATTCCTTCATCGCTAATAGAGCGTCTAGCATTCACTTTGTCTTCTTCAAAGTGGTCGATGATCAAATGAAGAACATTGACCAATAAATAAAAGATGCATAAATGAGAAATCTGTTACGTTGCACCAAATCTCCCGAGGGACCTACCAAGCTGACAATAGGAGAACGATGAGCATGTTAGGATTACTGAAGAACTGTTTTTAAATGGTTGTAAGCCTGATTTTCCAAAAATAAAAAAGAAAGAAAATATAAAATCTAAGAATACAATTAACCTGGGTTTAATTAAAAGGTAAGACCAAAGTCATTCAATAAAAAAGAGATTTGAACATCAAGTTAGAGAAACGACTAGCAACATGTGCAAGTGTGTCATAGGCCTACTTTAACTCTTTTTTTTTAATTTAATTATACTCACAACTAGAGAGTCGCCACCTAACTTATAAAAAAAATAGGAAATTAAGATAAATGAGTTTGGCGTTTGGTTACGTGTGGAAAAGAGTTTTTTAGACGTTGTGACCTACAAAGCCCTAAGGTCTTTACTAATTAATTTTGGCCGTTTTTTATTGCTACCCTAGGATCACATAAGTCACAAATTTACATAAAATGAAAGTCAACAAAACCCAAATGAAAGCCTAAAACTAGCACAAGACAAGTATATATGAAAAATAGAGCAAAGGAATGTGGTTAGCCTCCACGGTCGCAAAACCTGTTTTTTAGCCGAGGTGTGAACCTATCTCTGTCGCGGGTGGTGAAAAGAAGATCCAACCTCGGTCTTAGTCCCCCTCTTAGTTGTATTCAGCATCCTCAGTCGAGCATCGTGTAGCAGTATCGGTCCTTGGTCCCCAATAGCAAGAAAATCGGTCATCAGTCCTAGGCTAGTATCGGGTGCTGAAACGTGACCAACAATAGGTGCATTCTCTCGGTCCTGGGTTAACATCGGGTGCAGAAACGTGACCAGCAATATGTGAAAATTCTAGGTCCTAGGTTAGCATCAGGTGTAGACGCATGACCAACAACATGTGTACTTTCTTGGTCTTTAAGTGTGCATCGGGTCTCCATCAGGTCTAGAAATGTAGCCCTAAGATGCTAACCTAAGGATGCAGAAAAACAAGAAAACCTAAATATATATATCGTTCTAAGGTGCAAGAAAACTTAACCTAGGATTTCAATCACTCGGTCATATAGAAACTCGCATCAGCAACACTCGAGTGAAGATTTTGTAGTGTTTGTTGGGTCTGATTTATCAGTCCTAAGCGTTAGGAGAACTAGTCCAGGCGCAGAGCCAGGCTAGTTTTCTCGTTCATGTGTGCGGCCGCATCTGGAAGCGCTGGAAGCCTCATGAAATACGTCGGTCTTCGCGTGCAGGAATGCTCCTCGGTTAGTTAGAATTCGTGCGCGTTCTAGGGTGACTATTTCTCGGTCGAATGCTCCTCAAGCGCGATTCAAGGCTAGTTTATAAGGTCTTATGTGCCACTACAGCAGAGACCCTGTTGTTCTTCCAATTTTTAATTTAATCATAGCTAACTATTTATTTGGTGATCCAAATTGATCCCAAATTCTGCAAGACTTTGCAGACACACTAGTAATACATGTATACACATTTATATAAACAAAAATCTTAGATCTAACATTCATAAAATAAAAAATTAAACTAATAATCAAAGTAGGTTTATTTTATTTTTTTAGGTTAGATTTTAGTTATTTTGAAGATTTTTAGCCAAGTATGCTTAAATCATCATTAAACTAATGAGTTTTCAAAGCTCAAAGCTTTTAACATTTGTTTAAACCATTTAAGCTTTAAATTCCCCATGTTAAAAATAGATTCAGGGGGTTAGGAAAAAAATTGTCAAATTAGCTTTGATTTTTAAAAGCTTTCTATTTTGATTTTGATTTTTTTTAGTTTTTAACTTTATGTTTTTTTTGTTATTTGTGTTTATTTATTTAAGTGATTGATTATATTTACATCTTTTCATTGATTAGATGCAAAAACTTACAACCCTAAGCTAGCTATTTTAAACATCCAATCATATAGATAATATAAAAATGGCAAAGACCATCTTTTATTTAATAGACAAACGCAAAAGCAAAGGGAAAGTCAAAAAACTTAAAAGATGGTTGCTTACTTGACTTAGGTGAAATAAAAACTCAAATTCTAAGCAAAACTTGTGACAAATTTGACAAGAAATAGTATTTTCTTAGGAGGTTTTTCAAATGGCAGCCTAGGGGCGTGAGATTAGGAAAACTGAAGGTTGTCTGCAAGTGCACTAGGGTGGTATTTAAATATGGAAATCACAATGGAAATCCTAAGGCACAAGGCCCAATTAACTATCCTACACGTTGAAAAAGAATTTACATTTAAACATGTAAAAATGTTTTAAAATTGAGCATTCTCCACTTTACATGTCAATAATGTCAAGTATTATTTAATAGGATTTAAAATCCTTTTAATAAATTATGCAATACTTCGTCATTTGAATTTTTAATTAAAAATGATCAAGTCTTCATGCTCCTTCTTCAAGCTCATGTTAGATCTAGGCCCTTCCACCACCTTCCTTGGATAAAATCTTTTGGGCCTTCTTGTAAATTGCATGAAGTCCAAACGAACTCTCCCTTGCCTACGCAATTGTTAAAATAAAATAAAAATAATGATAAAGGAAAAACAAAATGATTATACCTTTTTAAAACTAAACGATTCAGTCACATGAAAGTTAAAGTTCGATCCATTAGGTTCTTCCATAGGGTCCGATAACAACGGATAAGCAACTAACATTAGAAAAACAATAATCTTATTTAATCATAATCTAAAGAAAATAAAATATAATTAACATTAAAATATAAACTTTTTAATGGGGAAAAGACTAAGTTGAAAAGATATAAACCTAGTTTTATACCCCAAAAAGATTTTGTTTAACTAAGTTAAACTAATCTAATTAACAAATTTAACAAAATATTTTTGAAAAATTCGTTAATGTTAATTAAAAATAAATTCATGTGAAAATTTTATTAATTTGTTTTATCCTATGTCTAAGATGATTTAATTAATTAAAATTTATTTACATAATAACTTGTTTAATTAAAAGATTCAATTACAGAAATTACTTAAACAAAATGTCCAAAATCTCATTATTCATAAAAAAAACGTTTTTCTCTTTTAAATTTTTTATTTTTTTTACTTAAGGTGATATTAATTGATAAAACACCTTACCTTAAGTATATTAAATATGACAAAACCATATGTTTCTATAACCTAGGCTAATAGTCATCTTAACTTTATTGAAACCGACTTTTTCTTGAAAATTCAATTATTTCAAAAATAGATTTTTATAAAGCTTGCCTACTATTCCCACCCCCAAGAACCCAACCCGTGCCCATCTAGGCTTATCCGGATGCTAGTTCAAAAAAAATGTGATCCTGATCTTGGAAATACTTTGATTCCAGCAAACGTTATAGAATCATGAACATCTGACATCCAAAATTTCCATGTCTTTTTGGACCAAGCCAACCGGCGATTGAGGACAAGTCTTTTCTTCGCAGTCAAATAATGAACCAAACCTAAAGTAAAATCAACCATGCCTCAACAAAACTTAGTAATTTATGAACATGCTACATTGAATGCTACATTGAATGACAATTAAAGCCGTAGGTGGGTATTCAAAACTATCTAAGTGTTCTTTTAACAAGCAGCAACTGGATTACCTTGGGCATATTATTAGCAAGGAAGGTGTTTCGGTGGACCCAGATAAGGTGACAAGCATTGTTAAATGGCCCCACGACGATCAAGGCTCTACGAGGAGTAGGATAGGGACGGAAAGGGTTCCCCCTCTCCAATAGTAGTGAACCAGTCAATTTTGAATTGAAGAAAGCATAGGCTCAACGACAAGTCCTCAACAAACATAAAGACGTGAACGACCAAGTGAAATTTTGTTTGGAGGGGTAAAATATGTCGATCTACGAAGGATCTTTCGTTCAAAAGGAGGTGGGGGCTCACTCATTTTCTTTCTATCTTTGAAGCCAGGTCCCAAGCTCACTTTCAGAGGCGCGTAGGTTATAAAACCAAGTGTTAAGCATTTAACTATTCCTTCTAATGTCATTCAATGATCTCACCTAGAAGCTATAAAAATTGGGGGGGTGAAAAATGAGTGTCTACACTACTAATACGGTTTTCTCGATTATAACTCATCTGAAAAATGTTATAAGTGTCTTCAATTTCCTTTTGAACGAATATTTATCTCTCGACATGTTATATTTGACGAACTCACTTTTCCTTTTAAAAGTAAGGACCTTGTGCGCTTGTCTAAACCACCTGAAGATAATGAGATAACTATACTTAATTCATCAATAACACCTCTATCATCTCATATCACTTCATCGTCTCTACCATCACCCTCTTAGACCTCCACAACATCATCAAAATTATATAATCTTCTTATACTACTATTATCATTCCTTCAACAAAACCAACTATTATCACAACAATTAATGCACCTCAAGTTCTACTCATCATATGATCACCCACAACAAAGCACGATTCATGTCCTCATTAACTCTCACTACTAGTTCTTTCTCTACTACACATATGTGTTTTACCAAGCTAATAAGGATCAACAATGGCATCTTACAATGACAAATGAGTATAATTCTCTTATTCAGAACAAAATATGCTCTCTTATTCCTTGTACCACATCTCATAATCTTGTTGGATGTAAATGAATTTTCAAACTCAAACATAAAGTTCATGGGTCTATTGATCGAAATAAAGAAGATATTGTGGCTAAAAGGTTTAATCAACAACAATGTATTGATTATGAAGAGACATTTAGTCATGTGACAAAACCCATTACTATTCATGTTATTCTTTTTCTTTGACAATATCTTATCAATAGTTCATTCATCAACTTGATATTAGTAATGCATTTATTCATGGGTCTCTACAAGAAAAGGTTTACATGACACAACCACCCAGTTTTGTAAATCCAGATTTTCCTAATCATATTTACAAATTTCACAAAACAATCTATGGTCTTAAATAGTCTTCTCATTCTTGCTATGCTACTCTTCGGACTGCTCTACTATCCCTTAATTTCATAGAATCGAAATCTGACACGGCTCTCTTCATGTATCATGTGCCTCAAATAACATCATACTCTTTAGTATATGTGAATGATATTATTCTCACTAGCAACTCTAAATTATTTTAACAAAAAATATACTTCAATTAAACAAACTATTTTCTGTTAAAATTTAAGTCAATTACATTACTTTCTTTGAATGAAAGTCAGTCATACCAAAGATAGTTTATTTATTTTTTAATCCAAATATGTTGACAATATTCTCACTCGAGTTAATATGCTTCAAGAAAAGCCATTACAGACTCTCGTCTTTGATGGCTTCTCTCTTTCTAAATATGATGGTGATCCTTTGTCTGATCTGTTTCTCTAACTTAGTATAGTAGGGGCTCTACAATATTTTACACTCACTCGTCTTGAGTTAGACTTTGATGTTAATCGATCTTGTCAATTCATGCAAACTCTCACATCTTCTCATTGGGGAATAGTTAAACGTATTTTTTGATATCTTCTTCATACTCCTCGTCATGAGATCTTTCTTTGTCCAAATTCACATTTGACTCTTGCTGCCTACTCTAATATTAACTGGGAAGGATGTCCTGATGATCGTCGTTCAACAATTGGATTTTTTTTTTAGGTGACAACCTCATTTCTTAGAATTCTAAGAAACAACAAATTGTTGATTGCTCTAGTACTGAATCTGAATATTGTGCTCTTGCATATACAACTGTTGATCTTTGTTGGATTCAATCTCTACTTAGTGAACTTCGACTTCACTTTATTCTTCTCAGTTCTATGGTGTGATAATATTGGTGTCGAATTCTTATCAGCCAACCCGATATTTTATTCTCGCACAAAACATACCGAAATAGTTATTCACTTTGTTCGAGAAAATATTGCTCGTAAACAACTACTCATTTAGTACATTCCTACTGAAAATCAAGTGGCTGATATGTTCACCAAAGGTCTTGCTTCTCATCGATTTTCTCTTTTACGTAGAAAGCTTGCGGTTTGTGCCTTACCTTTTCACTTGAAAGGGCTGATAAAGTATGAAACACTTATTCCAAAAAAAAATGAATTAAACATATGAGAGAAACCATTAATTTATTTCTTATTTATTAATTCCTAAGTTTTTTCATATTAGTTAACTTTTCTATTATTATTATAAATAGATAAGTTATTGTAAAATATTAAACATTTAATCAATAATATTAGTTCAATATATCTCTTCAAGAACTCAATCAAATAGTTCTTGTTTATATTTCAAATTTAAAATCAAACACTAAAATCTAACTTTACAAGTGGCAAATGATCCATCCGAGAAGGAGCTAAAGTAAACGCGACTAATTTAGACACTATTGTTTCACAAGAGATTCATTTATGTTGTCGCTCATTTTGACAAAAAAAAAAAGAATTCAGCCCCACATAGAGTTGATGAACATGGAAGGTTTAACTCACCACAAAATTGTGAGTCATCTTTAAAAGTATCGATTGTATTTGATAGGAAATAGTTTATCAAACGAGGAACATTGGCCATTAAATCATTTGTTTACATCCACAATAATGACAGGTAGCTTGCAGAGATTCACTGGGCAATCAAACAACCACAAAATAACAATATTGAAAGTAAATTCCGATATCTTATAAAATGTCAATTCCTATAGCATGTCCATTCTAAAGGCTTAGAACATGGTCATGCACATATGGATATTTTGATCCTTACTTGAAGTTTGAATGATATTTTCCTAGTGTGATGCCAGAGTGGTTTGCATACTACCCTCATAATATGATGCTACATAAAGATTGATCATTAATAATTTTTCATATTTCCATCACAATGTTGATTCAAACAAAAATAAGATAATTTTGTATGTATTTTTTTTGGAAAACGTTTTAACACTATTTCATTAATAAGTCCAAATAGTGAGAGGATCAATAATCAAAACTATACAAACCCTAGTTTTGAATTTAAGATGACAAAGAAACGACCTAGAAGTTTTTGAATGGTAGCAGTCAAACCACATTACCAACACAAATTACAATAAACAAAGGCTACAATTTATCTATCCCAACATGTGTTATCTCCATGTCCGCCTTTTTGACCATATTGCTTTCTTTCACGTCCCCTTTCTCTCTCCTTCTTCGTGAAGGGAGATTGAATTGAAACAGATGATGATGCTTGTCTGCTCCTATTGTTTAATCTTCATGTATATGAACTCGTACTAATATGATAAAATGTATTCTTCTTCTAGATTTTAGGGCTTTTGTCACTACTTTTCTCTACTTTAGTCTCACGTGTTTGAGAATCAACAACATTAGTTTCCTTTTTGCTTTTCTCCTCTATTATATCTTCGCTTTCATCTCCTGCCTTTTTCTCTTCCTTGTCTTTAAGTTTATCCTCTTCGGCATTCCCTGTTTCATCAATTTTATTGTTTTCTTCCTCTACATCATTGCTTTCTTCCTTCTTTGATTCTTCATTAATTTATTCTTTTGCATTTTTTCCTTGTTGATTGCCTTTAACTTCCCCAATATGCTCTTTGATCATTAATTTTTCCATTTTATTTTTCTACTTTTTTCCTTCTTGACTTTCAGGATTTTCTACTCTTCCTCAATTGCTTTTGCACATTTAGTGCTAGCATGTTGGAAAGTATCACAGAAAGCACACATGTGTGACCTCCATTAATATGATATTTTTATGATTGTAGACTTCCATTTCATTTTAACTAATGTCATGTTCTTTGGCAGCGTACTATGATGATGCACTTTAATGTTTATTCTAGAAAAGGTAAATTGCTTTCCTCCTTCTATAATTGAGTTCATGTATAATGATTTCCCCAATAAACTTGCTAAGTGACATAGAGCTTTTTCATTGTACATGTGTGTTGGAATATTCCAATGTTCAAACCATATCTGAGTTGTTTCATTTGGTTTTCTTAGCAGGTTCAATTCTTCAGACCATCTCTCCAGTTGAATATAGTTGGATCCAATATAAGTATGCTCATGTTTCAAAATATCATTCAAATTTGATCTCTTCTTGAACTGCATAAAATAGAGATCATGTATATTTGTAGAAACTTTTTCCAGTTCCTTTTTGTTCCCATTGTTTTATTAAGACTTTCTTGTTGACTAGGAATGATACTCTATTCTTCCCTATATAGTTTTCAACCACTACATTTTCCCATTCTTTAACATATTTTTCTTCTACTTTAGTTGGTAGTTTAAATTCAAAAGGAAAATTGAGTACCTTTACTTTTATTTTAACATCGTCCAAGTAGATTTTTCCTTTATAAGCATGATCATCTGCTTTTTTCCTACATTATTTTTCCAGAATTCGTTTACTCTTCAGCTGGAATGCTCTTGATAATATAGGTCTTTGACTTAGGGGACTTCATCAACTCTCTCATTATTTCAACTGACGAGTTTACTATCTTTCCTCCTCTATTTTTCTGCTGCATTTTCTTCAAAAAATTTAACTATAATTGATTTCTTACCTTTTGTTGCATTCCTATTTTTCTTAAATAATTTCTTTAACAATTCTATCAATTTCCTTTTCAGTTGTCTCCCTTAAACTTTTCATCATAAATTATTTGACTTCCTTATCCTTATTGTTTTTCTTTATTACCATTTTAATGAAGAACATAACACATCAACTTATTAATCTCTCATAAATTCTCTCATCAATCTTATTAAAATGTCATATATTTTAAAAGTACATAATTAAATTTTTATTATTTATTAATATATTTTAAAATATTTTTACTTAAAAAATTCAAATTTTAAAATTTTATTACAAATAAAATTATTCAAATAAATTATTAATTTATTCAAATAGACTCAATAAACAACATTTTCTATTATAAAATGGACACAATAACATGTTTATTATAAAAGACATTAGTTATTTATCTTTGCAAAGTAAAATAGACAAATATATATATATATATATATATATAAATATATATATATATATATATATATATAAATATTGATGCTTAATTTTGAAAGTGTCTAGATTGCCGGGTCGAGAGTTGTGGTTAATTTGAATATATATGTGAGAGAGTAAATGAACATTTGAGTCGGATTCTGGGTTGACACGCCAATAAACTTAAAACGGTTAAAAATAAAATTAAAAATGCTATAGGTATGTTTCGAACTCGCAACCTAACAAAATAAGTAAATCTTTTTAACCAATTAAGCTAATAACAATTTATATTTTAAATTCAATTACAAATTTAATGAACACGGAACATTGTTCTAATATATTTTTATCCGTGCAATATGCACTATTGCACGAGAATTTTCCTAGTGTATATATTAATACTATTTTAATACACTCTCACACAACATTGTAATATATCTTTATTTTTATTTAAATATCTTTATGTAAATTTTAACATCTATTCTTTTCCTTAATAATTTTAATAAATTTCCATCTCATCCATTTAACATGCTGATATATGTATGTATCTCTCCAATATGTCTCTTTCTATAATTTTACTATAGAATCCTAGTTTATATTATATTTTTCATCATCTTAACTTGAAAACAAATATAACTTTTGCCTGTGAATTTCTAAATACAAATGAACAAAAAAAAATGAGAAACTTGTAATTGAATAGGAGAAAGATCTTCTTACCCTATATTAGATATCAATTGAAGTTCAGAATCATCACACAATTATTTTGATCTTAATCACCTTTATAAAAAGTTAATTATAAAAAAATTTATTTAAACAAAAATATTATTATATATTTCAAAAATATTATTTAACAGGTGTAAAATATTAATATATATATATATATATATATATAATATGTGTTAAAAATAATATTTATTTTAGTATGTATATTATTTAAATTAAAAAGTATGAAAATTATAATATATATTTAATATAATAGTATTTTTAATATTTAAAAATATGTATCAACCCTATTATTTTATAAACAAATTAGTTATAATAAAATCAATATTAAATATAAAGAATAAAATAAAACTACTATTATTTAATATATATTTTATTAATGTATAATTTTATAATTTAAAAATATTATTCATAATAAAATATATTTACATAAAATAAAATAATAAAACTTATATTACCTATAAAGTTAAGTTTTTTTTCTTTTATTTTTATAAATTAAAATAAATAAGGTCTTCTTCTGACTATTGATTTAAATAAACTTTAAAAATAACCTCTATCAAATATTCTCTCATCAGTTTTATTAATATATTAAATATTTATTTAAGAAAATAATTATTTTAAATATTTTATCTAAAAACCTCACTTTTTGATAGTTCAATTTTCAAAAATACAACATGGCACATCGGTGGTGCTGAGATCATCTATTACATTAAAGTTTCAAGTAATAAAACGATATCGTTTTAGTTTATATTTTTAACACAGTTAAACATCCGTGAAGAACTCAACCTCTAAACCCATTCCTCCTTATTTTTTTTCTCCCTCAACCCAACTCTCGACTTCATCAGACTTCATCAGAATAAGCAGCAGTGGAGGTAAGCACAACAGAGAACTACAGGAAAGTGAGGGTTCCACAAACGCCGATTCAAAGAGCAATTATGAATCCTCTTCTGATATTTATTCGTTGAACATGAATTCAATTGATCTTTAGCCACCTAAACCCTAAAAGGCCGTAAGAAGATGAATAGATTATAGCTCCATGAATGGTGCTGGTTTGAAGATGATATAGATAATATAGGATTTACCAAAAATACTAAGAATAAAAATTATAAGATTGATTCACGATGTGTGTGTGAGAACTGATGAAGTCGAGGATTGGGCTGAGTGAGAGAGAGAAAATAAGGAGAAATAAATTTAGGGTTGATTTGATGCACTGACGGTTAGTTGGTGTTAAAATATAAACAAAAACGGGGTGGGGTGTCGTTTTATGTAACAGGATATCTCAGCCCGACACGTGTACAAATTTATGCGGCTTGAAGACACAGTTTCCAATTACTTGAACTAAATATATATAGTTCACTTTTAATATTGTTTCATCATGTGTAGATCCATAATAGTTGGATGTTAGCAAAGAAAATAGAAATGCATTCCTTATTAACCCACATATTTTATCTTGAATTTGAGTTTGAAATAATTTAGCATATATAAAGCTAGTATGAATAAACATCTATTCCTCAATAATATAGAGCACATCTATATATACATGTACTGTCTTCTCTTACAAGTATTGAATTATAAAAAAAAAAATTAGTATGACTGAGATGCATATTTATTTCTGAACATAGAATAAAAAAGTTATGTCTACATCAATATTAATGATGATGAACGAATATGTCACATAATTTTTATATTGTAATGGGTTATTTCTTCTATTTTTTTTATGTGCAGGGCTAAAAGATTACTATATCAAAACACATGTGTCCAACTCTATTTTTAATTTGTTTTAATTTTGTATAAGAAGATGAGGAAATAACATTGTGTAGGGGAGTGAGTGTTAAAAAATAGAAGTATATATTTTTAATCTCTTACATAATAAAAGATAATAAATTGCAAACAAGTATCATTATATTAAAATGTGAAAGATTATTTAAAACATTTGGGAAATCATTAACTGTCTTTGCATCACCGAATAAATGCATTTGATTTTGTATTTTGTAAAGGTAATTGATTTCATTTGACTTAATATAATAAAATATCAACCCAACAAATTTACATGAAATACTTGTAATATGAAAATGTTGTTTTATAACATTTGTTATGATAAATACCAACAAATGTAATTTGAATTTATAAAAGAGAAAAAGAAAAGTAAATTAAGAAAAAATATATATTTTTTACTTTAATTTATATTTTATTATTAACTTTTTTTAAAATTATATTATACAAATTTTAAAATATATACTAAAGAGTATAATCTATTTATTATAAATAATACAAATATTTCACCAATTATATATATAACTTTTTTTTTTTAAATTATGTATTTAATGTTTCTTTTATTTTAAAAACAATGTAACATATTTAACATGTTTTAACATATAAATTAATAAGTATTCAATATAATATATATTTTGAAATATATGACTTAAAATTAAATTATATATATATAGAAGGTTTATTATACACACTTATATTATATATTTCATTATAAAGTTAATTGTAATAAAAGATATATATGAAATATAAAATTATATATATATATATATATTTTACCTATTAATTTAAGTATTTTTATTTCTTTTTCTGTTATAAATTAAAATAATATCTAATAAAAGAAAATTGTATATCATCTGTATTTATCATTCCAAAACATATATAAAAATAACTCAAATGAATTTTTAGATATATGCCACGTATCATCATCTTTTGTTTTGTTCAAACTTATTAGACAAACATATAAGAGCTTGTTTGATTATGTGTTTTTAAAGATTTTTATTATTTTTTTTATAATAAAAGAATAATTTATTTGATAATTTTTAAAATTAAAATTTAATAAGAGTAAAGTAAGAATATTTTAATTAATAATAATATTATTTATAAATGTTTTAGAAAAAGAAATCCCATCAAAACTCATTGATACTCTTTTTGTATCAAAAGAGCTCTTAACCGTCCTAATTCAGCAATGATATTTTATTCCTTGTTAGAAGAGGTCATTTAGCAATTGTATCATATGTAAATTGTAATTTTATGTGAGACATTATAATAATATATTTCTTTATCTTCTCATCTAAGAAAATAGCCCTATTTCATGTACAGTTTCAATCCACAATCCTCATTTTCTCATACTCTTTGATCTAAAGTTGAAAACGAAGTGATGGAATATAACGGAGGCGATGGAACTGGAGAT
Organism: Impatiens glandulifera; assembly: GCF_907164915.1. Lineage (NCBI taxonomy): Eukaryota > Viridiplantae > Streptophyta > Magnoliopsida > Ericales > Balsaminaceae > Impatiens > Impatiens glandulifera. The sequence continues at coordinate 48,288,186 of NC_061865.1, read as the reverse complement.
GAGGATAGAGTGAAGATGGAATGGGAAGTAGGTCTTCCCACTCCCGACAAGCTAATACCTTTATCTCAGTGCTTGATTCCTTCAGAGCTGGCGTCTGCTTTTGGCATAGTTTCAGAGCCCTGCATCAATCAAGCCTCACAAGATACCTTGGTGAGTCTCCAGTCACAGTCACAACGGTTGTCTCCGTCGAATAATTTCGATTTCATTCTCTTAAAGGATCAAGGGACAAAGAATTGCGTAACTGTGGGAAGAGACGGCTTGGATTTTCCAAGGGAGGATACTTCGGAGTTGATGAAGCGGAGGAAGATGCGGAGAATCAATGACCGATCGCGACTACTTTGGACCTCGGAGCTTCACAAGAGATTCGTAGATGTGGTGACTCAATTAGGTATAAAAGAGGCAGTTCCAAAGACTATTATGAAATTAATGAACGTGGAAAGTTTAACTCGCAAGAATGTCTCGAGTCATCTTCTAAAGTATAGAATTTTTATGGTAAAAATAAATGGACTTTCCAACAAGATGAAAGGGTTATCCATTGAAGGGTCTTCTTCTTTAGATCATTTGTTTTCTGTAGTGCCACAGGAGTCCAGTGGACAAGCGGAAATGAATGTTATAAATCCACAGGAAATGATGTCAATGACTAGGTTAAGCTTAGGACATGGTCATGAACATACTTGAATGCATAAGTAACAGATCCTATACTTATAAATGGTTTGAATAGTATCAATACTGTAATATCACATTAAGACAGGTTATTAGTTAAGTTTGTATTATCTATGCTATAAATAAATATTATGTAATTGTTAAGTTTGCAGAAAATAATTTTTTTTTTATAGTATCACAAGTTCACATTTTCTAAATTGTTTTTTCTTTTCATACTGTTCAACTTGCCCTAATATCATGCTCTTATTAGTGAAATAAAAACGTTAATTATTTTACTTGATTGCATATATCCAAAAACTATAGTGCTTGTACGAATCTTGAAGTAATGTAAATACGAATCTAGAGGCAATGTAAATGGTTGTGGTACATTTTTCAAGAGAATGAAAATTTATATGATTAGTAACTTAGAATTTTTTCACATCAATATGCATACTCCACTATCAATAATTTTGTTATCAAATTTATTTTTTGCCAACGCCTTTAAGAGGTGTTTAATTGAATACGACATGTTTCTAGCTAATAATCGTCTTGTTCTCCAATTTGTTGACTACTCCAATCATTTATTATGATTTATCTTCTGGTTTATCATTAATTATCACTATGGACAAACTTTAATCAACTTCCTAATATAATATATCCAATTATGATCATATTGAAAATGGAACCATTTAATGTCCGGTAATAAAGTACTCCTTAATTAATGGATTAATTATATTATTTGTATGTGAATTAAAGACTTAAAAATATCTCCACATTTCTTTTCGTGAGTTTTGAATATGAATTCATAATGCAAAGTAGATAAGTACAAATTTTCATGTAGGACGGATTTGGGAAAGCGGATAAGTCTTAGTTTAGGGCAGCCAACTTATTTCAAATTATTTAATTAAATTTATTATATTTTTAAACATAAAAGACGGTAACTTATTGGTTTAAGATAAAATCTTTAAACTTTTTATTTGATTATTGGATCAAATCAAAATTATATATATATATATATATATATATATATATATATATATATATATATATTTTATCAAACTTTTTAAACTAAACATAGTTAAACAAAAAAAATATTGAGATCATTATCCTACTGTGGCCACTAAAACTCGACCACCCTGTTAACATGCATTAAGTTTTCTTCACAAGACCATTAGGTCTTGACCTTTGCACAACGTATGGTTTTTTTCTCTAGGCCAAAGAAACTTAATTTTAAATGTAGTAAATATTTACTTCTAACAGATTTTTATAGGGTTTTCATCTTCCTCGTACAATTCTGGACCACTTAAACTATAATATTTTTTATAATAAGAACTTTAGCTTAAATGAATTTAGTGTTCACCCCTCATCTTTTTATTACAATGTCGCTCATGTATCTTCAAAAAGAGTTTTACATTTTAAGTATATAGAAATATAGTCTAAGCCTTTGAATCTTCAAATCTTCTCGTCTTTCTTGATCATCTTTTCGTTTTACATATCTCTCTTTATCGTCGGTACGTTTCACACATTTTTCTTGATCGTCTTTGCGCCTCACACGTCTTTCTTGATCATCTTTGCGTCTCACGCGTCTTTCTTGATCATGTTTACGCTTATAATCGTGAGTAGTAAAGACACAAGGAAAAGATCTAGTTAGATTAGACTTTTCTCTTTTGATTTCTAGATTTTCTTGATTTTTCTCTTTTAAGATTTTTTAGAATTTTTCAAAGTTGGACTTAGTCTTTCTTAACTTCTCCTCTTTTCATGAATCTTTTAACGTTGAACTTAATCTTATCGACTTTTCACATTTTCTGAATTCCATGTGAATAACATGAACGCCTATGAATCTATATGTAAGCACACGTAAAATGTAAACACATAAGTTTGAAAGCTTCGTGACATGGCTTTGTTGCTCGACAGGACGAGACGAGACAACGACTTGACATAATTGTCTTTTTGGCTTTTTGTTCTAAAGTTAGGAGTGACTTAAGAGAGGGTTGTTCCACCGACAAGGATACTATCCCAAAAGAAATCTCTCGATGTAAGAGGAGCTCTCAATTTGACGTACCCCTCACCTCTATTTCAAAATCCCTCATTTTCAATAGTAGGGGATATTTGAAAAGAAGAGAGGGTTAATACGGGTTTTTTCCTCAACCCACAAATCACACAAAGCCTCAAATACGGGGATAGATTTTCATTCTTTATTGACAATCCTAGCACGTAATCAATAGATGTATAGGCTTCGTCCAACGACGTATACCTTATATTATCTTCACATTGGATCCCCATAGCTCATGCACATTAAGAAAACAAAAATCTGGGTCTTTAATACCCGTATAAGTGTAAGATATATTTTTTATAAAAATGAATGATCAAAATATTATTTTGAAGTTAATCATCAAAAGTCTCTAGTAGAGTCACTAGAAAATTGTACGCGTTTAAAACATCCGCCCTATAAAAATGATTTTTTCAACTTTGAAGAAAAAAATATAAAATATAGATATCTCTTTGAAAATCTTGAAATTAAATCGGGGAATTATTTAAATAGTTTGTGACTAAAAAATCACCACCTAATTTTTTTTTATAAAATTAAGGAAAATAAATTATTATCATGTAAAACAATAACGCCTTTAAAAATATATTCTTTAAGAGTTTGGTGCTTGATTACACGTAAAAAACGGCTTCAGCGCTATGTCTCACATGTCCGTATTTCTAATATTTTGGCCATTTTTAAAAACATTTTACACTTATTTTATCCTGTTATTTGTCAATTTCTTTCCTATCTAAAATATTAATATTAAATCTAAAGGTAATACTTATTAAATATAGTAACGAATAATAATAATAATAAAATTATTTAGAAATAAATAAATAAACTAAAAAAAGAAATAAGAAAATAAAGGGAATTAAAATTTATTATATTCATAAATTAGTTTTATGATTATTAATAAATCAACCAACCGATTTTATTTTTGATTTTTTATAAAATGATTAAAGATATTTAAATTTAAAAATTAAATAAAAATAAAACATACATAGATAGATAATTTGTATATTCTTTTGGGTTGTCATTCTTAGCTAAAGCTTGAGAACAACGACTATTTTTTCAATCTTAAAATTTAAATTTAAATATTTTTAATATAAAGTTAATAAATAAATTTAATTCATAAAAAAGAAGAAAAAAATTTAACACATATTATTATTGAATTTTAATTAACAATTTAAATTTAAAAAAATTAAACTGTAAATGAAATAACTCAAACTAAATAGGAAATTAAAATTTATAGATTAAATTAAGATAAGACAAAATGAGAGTTAAAGACTTACAATGAGCTTAAGTGTTTACTAAAATTTTTTCCTAAAATGCTAGAAGCTTCTTAAAAAGATAAGAAACTCTCAAACAACCTTACACACACATAAAAAGAAAAAAGAAACTCTCAAACAACTTTTTTTTCTCTTTTTTTTTCTCCTTTATTTTCTTGCTCTTCTTTTTTTCTCCTTTTTATTGATGGCGCTGCTTTGTTGTCTTATATTTATAGTGGTCTCTTACTCCTTCACGAGGTAATTTACAGAAAGAAATAGATGAATATGGACTCAAGAAATAGTCACCAATACTATTGAAGGGTATGAGTAGTAAACGACCTATCAAAGATTGAGAGTATTATTCAGATTACAAAAATTCTAGATGACAATTTCGACTTAGCTAAATAGATTGTGACACCGAATAAATCGCAACTTTAACTCAAATATGAATGGTGAAATAGAAACAAGACACCATATAATACTTGGATAAAAAGCCGAGAAGGGATATGAAAAATGACTTTTCAATTTCTCTAGTATTTTTAAAAAAAAAATTGAAAATACAATTTAACATGTATATTTATATAAATTTTCAATAATTATTTAGTATACCTTATGATACTACTAAAAATAATAATATATTTATATATATTTAACATTTTTATTAAAAACACAAATATATTATATGCATATATTTTTAAAATTTATTATTTTATAATTTTATAATTTATAAATGTTAATTATATTAAAATGTATATTAAATAATAAATTAAAAAATATATAACCTCTTAATTTAAATTATTTTCTCCTATTAATAAATAAAAATATATGTAATAAAAGAAAGTTATAAAATCAGGCCACCTATTAAGTTTGTTGTGTTGTTGTCATAAAATATAGGACACGTGTAAGAAATTTATCTATGAATCATTTACATTTTCAAAATTTAAAAGACATCTCATATACATTGAAGAGGTGCCAAGAAAGCAAAAAAATTCACGGCTCTCATATACATTGAAGAGGTGCAAAGAAAGCAAAAAATTCACGGCTCTAATAATTCAATCTTATTTTATATTAAATATGAACCATCTTGTTTGCAGTACATTAAAAATATATATACTTAATTTTTATAACCCTTCCATTTCTTCACATCTTTATTTGTGCTGGAAAATCCAAATAAAGTTAATTGGATGGGAAGTAAGTCTTTCCAATCTTTTCAATATGTTATGGTAAGTTGTTGGACACTAATTTTTTATATTCTAATTTATAATTTTAAAATTATTTTGAATCAATATTTAATTTTTTAAATAAATTATACATGGGCTCAATAGAAAAGATTAAAATAAATTATTAATTTAAAAACATTGTTTATCAAGTAAGTTCTAGAGTACTATTTTAAAATAAATAAAATAAAATAGTAAAATAAAATAAAATAAAATAAATGAATTATTCATATGAATAATATGCCTAATAATAGTATTAATAAAATGTGTTTTTGGGTATGGCGGGAAATAATAAAAATTAAAAATTAAAAATTAAAATTTTGTGGTAGAAGGACTGTCGGAAACCGTTTTGGGCGGCGTGTGAAAGTCGAGCAAGACAAGATAAGAACGTTTCGACAATGACCGACAAGGGACGGTCAAGGCAATCAATCAACGTGCATGAGCGAGTCAACTAGGCGTTGTCCTGATCAAAACGTCTAACTGACATGTTGTACAAGGTATAAAAAACTCACAAAAAGTTGGGAAATTTTATATAAGATTCAAGTGATACAATCTGAATTACTCTTTATACTTGTACGTATAAGGAAAAACTCTTAACCTACTAATTTAATCAAACTTATTACATACATTTCATTTCCTTCAACAATACAGACCTTTTATTTCCCTCATTATTACAGACCTTCCATTTTCCACATTATTGCAGATCTTTTATTTCTTTGTAGTAGTAAGAAGTAATGCAGCATCTTCTCCCTTAGTATTGGCGTGGTTCGAGATCACGTACACCGAGCAAGTTTCGCATCATCACTAGTCTTGATGTTGGCAAGGCCTTCGTAAGTATGTCGGCTTTCTATTCATCCATTCGAAGAAACTTTACATTGATTTGACTTCCTTCAACAAACTCTCGAATGAAATGATACTTTGTGTCGATGTGTTTTCTACGACTGTTAAAATCTGGATTATTTTATGAGTGTAAGTGCGGACTTGTTATCAACGTAGAGTTTCGCTGCCTTAGATTTTGAACCACTTAATTCGAAAAACAATGATTTTAACCAAAGTTCCATACACGTTGTCGTTGCTACAACCATGAAATCTACTTCACATGTGAACAGTGCCACTAACTTCTGTTTCTGGGAGTTCCACGAAACAAGACTATCATTGATGTAAAAGGTCATGCCCCCTAATACTTTTCCGGTCATCTAAGTCACATGCGAGATCATTGTCAGAGTATCCCATTATTTCCTCGTCACCATCTCCTTTTCAAAACACTAGACCTAAGTGTATACTGCCTTGAAGATATTGAAGCACCTGCTTCACTGCCTTGTGATGTATCTCAGTTGGCATCTCAATGAATCTGCTAGTAACACCAACATCATAAGAAAGATATGTCCTTGTATGAAGGAGATAGCATAGACAAACAATGACTCTTCGATATTCAGTTGCATCAATCGGTTGTCCTTCGGAATCCTTATGGAGTTGAGCCCTATGCTCCATTGGGGCCTCTCTTGAATTGCAATCAAGCATTCCAATTGGTTCAAAACCCCTTTTGCATATGTTGTCTTCTTGATCGAGATACCTCCTTCGAAGTAAGCTACCTCAATTCCAAGGTAGTACAAAAGCAATCCAAGATCACTCATCTCGAACTCCCCCATCATTTGATTCTTGAAGAATTCGACATCCTTTGTATGTTCACTTGTTAAAATGAGAATCTCTTCGTAACTTTGAAGGACTGATAACTCTTTTCATTTTGTCAATCCCATGTTACACTTTCTTCGAACACAACATCATGGCTCTCATGGATCTTGCCATTTTGTGGTTCGAACAACCAATGTTTGTTTCTTCTTTCTTCGACACCAAAATAGACAAACGATTGGCTTCTTTCGTCTAACTTTTATAGATAGGGAGTTATCACCTTGGCGTGCACAATACACCAATCACACGTATGTGTGCTAAGTGCTGCTTCATTCCAGTCCACATCTCAAACGGGATTTTGTCTCAAACAACTTTGGTTAAAATGCGATTGAGAAGATAAATTACATGACGAACTACCTCCTCCCAATATTTGCTCCGGACTTTCATGCTTTTGAGTAATCACCTAGTCATGGCCATCATTGTTCGATTGCGCCTCTCCACCACACCATTTTGTTGAGGAGAGTATGGTGCGATGAATTTTCGTTCTATCCCTACTTCTTCACACAACTTTGTGAACTCCCTCAAAAATAATTCACCTCCTCGATCCTAATGAAGGACTTTTATTTGATGTTCCGTCATATTCTCGACCAATTGTTTCGTCCTTTTAAACAAAGAGCATGCTTCGTCCTTTGTTTTTAACATATGGAGCCACATCCACTTGAAAATATCATCAACAATCAGCATGAAATATCAATTTTCTCCTGGGTCGTTGGCGTGATTGGCCCACATAAGTTAATGTACAACAATTCGAGTGGCTTTTTCGCTCAAAACTTGGCTTTTAGAGCAAACGATTGTCTCGTTTGTTTTACAACTAGGCATGTTCGACAAAGTTGTTTTGGAGGAGAAATTTGCAGAACACTAGTAGTCATTCCTTTATTCACAAGGAACTTTCGTGCTTGGAAGTTAACATGACCGAGGAGAGCATGCTATAACCATGTTGGATCTTCATGATTAGCTAATTTTTTCATGTTCAAGTTAATTTGATATAGTCGATTATCAGTTCGTCTCACTTTCATGATAAGGCATGAAAGATTGTTAGAGAATACTTCAAGCTTTTCATAGTCCATCACCACCATGTGACCTGTCTTGGTATGTTGCCCGAGACTCACCAGATTACTATGTAAAGAAGGATGGTAAGAAACTCCCTCGAGAAGTCACTAATCTCCATTTTTGCATTCGAACATGATAAAACCTTTTCCAAAAATTTGTACTTTTGAACCATCTTCGAACTTCACCTTCCTGGTGACTACCTCGTCTAGTTCAAAGAACTTCTCTTTATCATCAATCATGTGATTTTTAGCGTCGTTGTCCAAGAACTAAACATCTCATGATTTCTCGTTGTTCTTTGCTCCTTAGGTTTCTAGAGCCAGCTTCATTTTATTCAGCGTGACAATATTAATTGGAGGTATCTCCTCCGAGATTACCACAATAAATGTTGGTCTGACGTTGTCCGTGTGGATAAGGTGTGCTACCTTGTTCTTCTTTGCTCGACATTGTGTTGAGTAATGTCACATCTCGTTGCAATTAAAACAAAGAATGTGACTTTTGTCTCGAGGAGCTCCACGTCCACCCGAACCACCTTCTTTGTATTTATGAGGCGGTGCTCCTTGACCTCCTCTCCCTTGGACTCTACATGTGCCTCAGGTTCTACCTTCTCAACCACAAGTCCCACCATATATGGAATACACTTCCAACAAGTCTTTCTCAACCTTTTTAAACCGTGCCTTCCACTCTTCTTGAGTGAGTAGGACTTGTCCTTCGCTTCCTCCAAAGCTTGTACTTTTTTTTTGCGTGTGCGCTCCTGAAGGATTTTAGCCTTCCAACTACTTCCTTGAATGTTAACATCTTGAGATCGTAAAACTGCTTGATGCCGGATACCACACCGATAAACCTTTTTGGCATGGTGTCGAAGAGCTTATTTACTAACGCAACATCATCGAGTGTTTCTCCATGGCTCGAGTACCTGACCGATATGGATGCGAGACGGCCAGTATATCGATTGAGCTACTCACTATCGTTAATCTACATCATATCGAACTCACTCTTTAATGTCTGCAATCGTGCATTCTTCATTCGGTCTACGTCGATGAACCTCCTCTTAAGACAGTCCCACACTTCCTTCATTGTCTTCTTATTTTCCACCTACATGAGAAGATTCTCCGAAAGTGATTATAGAAGATGTGATATTTCCTTCTTATCGAGTCGGGCATCAATCTCTGTGTTTGATTCTGGCTCTACTTCCTCCCACACTCCTTTCTCCTCCATCATAGCCTGCACATGAATCACCTAACTGTGTAGTTAGGTGTGTGTTAGCTGTGGATAGTGGAATATGCCATTATTTTGTTGCGCCCTTGATAATTTTAGACATGCCCTTGATGCTCTAATACATATTGTTGGCCTAGGTACAAAAATCTCACAAGAAGTTGGGGAAATTTTATATGAGATTTTCAAGTAATACAATCTGAATTACTTTTACTATTTATATGATAAGGAAAAATTCTTAATCTACTAATTTAATCAAACTTATTATAGACTTTCATTTCCCTCATTAATGCCGACATTCCATTTCTCATATTATTGTAGATCTTCAATTTTTTACATTATTGTATACCTTTCATTTCTTCGTAGCAGTCAAGAGTAATGAAACATAGCCTCCTATCGCGGATGGAATACCTTCATCGCTAATAGAGCGTATAGCGTTCACTTCGTCTTCTTCAAAGTGGTCGATGATCAAATGAAAAACATCAACCAAAAAGATAAAAGATTCAGAAATAAGAAATTTGTTACGTTGCACCAAATCTCCCGAGCGACGTACCAAGTTGACAACAGGAGGACGGGGAGCATATTGGAATTGTCGAAGAGTTTTTTTTCAATGGTTGTGAGACTAATTTTCCAAAAATAAAAAAGAAAGAAAAAATAAAATATAAGAATAAAATTAACCTAGGTTGAATTAAAAGGTAAGACCAAAGTCATTCAATAAAAAAGAGATTTGAAAGTCAAGTTAGAGAAACGTGACCAGCAACATGTGCAAGTATGTCATAGGCCTACTTTACCTTTTTTTAATTTAATTATCCTCATGACTAAAGAGTCGCCACCTAATTTATGAAAAATAGGAAATTAAGATAAATGAGTTCGGTGTTTGGTTAGTGTGAAAAAGAGTTTTTTAGACGCTATGTCCCATAAAGCTCTTAAGGACTTTACTAATTAATTTTGGCTGTTTTTTAATGCTACCCTAAGATCACATAAGTCACAAACTTATATAAAATTAAAGTCAACAAAACCCAAATTAAAGCCTAAAACTAGAACAAGACAAGTCTATATGAAAAATAGAGAAAATGAACGTGGTTAACCTCCACGGTCGCAAAACCTGATTTTTAGCAGAGGTGTGAACCCAACTCGGTCGCGGGTGGAGAAAAGAAGATCCCGCCTAAGTCTTGGTCCCCCTCTTGGTCGTATTCAACATCCTTGGTCGAGCATCGTGTAGCAGCATCGGTCTTCGGTCCCCAATAGCAAGCAACATCGGTCATTAGTCCTAGGTTAGCATTGGGTGCTGAAACATGACCAACAACAAGTGCAAGTTCTAGATCCTAGGTTAACATCGGGTGCAGAAATGTGACCAGCAACATGTGTACATTCTCGGACCTAGGTGTGCATCGGGTCTCCATCGGGTCTAGAAATGTAGCCCTAAGAGGCTAACCAAAGGATGCCGAAAAACAAAAAACCTATATATATATATATATAGGTCTAAGGTGCAAGAAAACATAACCTAGGGTTTCAATCACTCGGTCGGATGGAAACCTACATCAGCAGCCCTCGGGTGAAGATTTTGGGTGAAGATTTTGCAGCATCTGTTGGGTCTGATTTATCGGTCCTAAGCGTCAGGAGAACTAGCCCAGGCATAGAGCTAGGCTAGTTTTCTCGTTCATGTGTGTAGCAACATCCGGAAGCGTTGGAAGCCTCAAGAAATGCGTCGGTCTTCGCGTGTAGAAATGCTCCTCGGTCGACTGGTATTCGCGCGTGCTCTAGGGTGACTATTTCTCGGTCGAATGACTTTGCATACACATTAGTAATACATGTATATACATTTATATAAACAAAAATCTCAGATCTAACATTCATAAAATTAAAAATCTAAGCTAATAATCAAAGAAGATTTATTTTATTTTTTTAGGTTAGATTTTGGTTACTTTGAAGATTTTTAGCCAAGTATGCTTAGATCATCATTAAACTAATGAGTTTTCAAAAGTCAAAGGTTTTAACATTTGTTTAAACCATTTAAGCTTTAAATTTTCCAAGTTCAAAACAGATCCATGGAGGGTTAGGCAAAAAGTATCTAAATTAGCCTTGATTTTTAAAAGCTTTCGATTTTGATTTTGATTATTTTAGTTTGTAACTTTCTGTTTTTTTTATTTGTGTTTATTTTTTTCTATCATATTAGATAATAGAAAAAGGCAAAGACGCATCTTTTATTTAATAAACAAAGATAAAAGCAAAGGGAAGTCAAGAAGATTATAAAGATGGTTGCTTTCTTGACTTAGGTGAAATAAAAACCTAAACCCTAAGCAAAACTTGTGACAAATTTGACAAGAAACAATATTTTCTTAGGAGGTTTTCCAAAAGACAACCTAGGGGCGTGAGATTAGAAAAATTGAAGGTTGCTTGCAAGTATACTATGTTATACTATGTTGGTGTTTAAATATGGAAATCACAATGGAAACCCTAAGGCACAAGGCCCAATTAACTACCCTACACTTGGAAAAGAATGTACATTTAAACATGTAAAAGTATTTTAAAATGGAGCATTCTCCAATTTACATGTCACTCATGTCAAGTATTATCCAATAGGATTTAAGATCCTTTTAATAAACTGTGCAATTTGAATATTTAATTCAAAAATGACCAAGTCTTCATGCTCCTTATTCAAGCTCATGTTAGATGCTTCTAGGAACTTCCACCACCTTCCTTGGATGAAATCTTGTGGCCCTTCTTGTAAATTGCATGAAGTCCACACGGTCTCTCCCTTTGCCTACACAATTGTTAAAATAAAAAACAATGATAAAGGAAAACAAAATGATTATACCTTTTTAAAACTAAATAATCTTATTTAACTCTTCATAATCAATACCGCCTCTATCATCTCATATCACTTCATCATCTCCACCATTACCCGCTTAGACCTCCACTACATCACCAAACACTTTAGAATCTTCTTCTACTACTATTATCATTCCTTCAAGAAAACCAACTATTATCATAACAGTTAATGCACCTAAAGTTCTACACATCATATGACCACACGCAACAAAGCACGATCCAGGTCCTCATTAGCTCTCACTACTAGTTCTTCTACTACTACACCTATGTGTTTTACCAAGCTAATAAGGATCAACAATGGCGTCTTACCATGACAAATAAGTATAATTCTCTTATTCATAACAAAATATGGTATCTCATTCCTTGTACCACATCTCATAATCTTGTTGGATGTAAATGGATTTTCAAACTCAAACATAAAGTTCACATGTCTATTGATCAAAATAAAGCACGTATTGTGGGTAAAGGGTTTAATCAACAACAATGTATTGATTATGAAGAGACAGTCAGTCATGTGACAAAACCCACTACTATTCATGTTATTATTTTTCTTTGGCAATATTTTATCAATAGTTCATTCATCAACTTTATATTAGTAATGCATATTGTTCATGGGTCTCTACAAGAAAACGTTTACATGGCACAACTACCTAGTTTTGTCCATCCATATTTTCCTAATCATATTTACAAACTTCACAAATAAATCTACAGACTTAAATAGTCTACTCATTCTTGGTATGATTCTCTCCGGACTGTTCTATTATCTCTTGATTTCATATAATCGAAATTTGACACGGCTCTCTTCATGTATCATGCTTCTCAAATAACCACGTACTCTTTAGTATATGTGAATGATATTATTCTCATTGGAAACACTAAATAATTTATAACAAAAATTATACTTCAATTAAATAAACTATTTCCTATTAAAATTTAAGTCAATTACATTACTTTCTTTGAATGGAAGTCACTCATACTAAAGATGATTTATTTCTTTGTTAATCCAAATATGTTGACGATATTCTCACTCGAGTTGATATGCTTCAATAAAAGTCATTACACACTCTTGTATTTGATGGTTCCTCTCTTTCTAAATATGATGGTGATCCTTTCCCTAATCTGTTTCTCTAACATAGTATAGTAGGGCTCTATAATATTTTATACTCACTCGTCTTGAGTTAGTCTTTGATGTCAATCGAGTTTGTCAATTCATGCAAACTCTCACATCTTCTCATTGGGTAATAGTTAAATGTATTCTTTGATATCTTCGTCATACTCCTCGTCATGGGATCTTTCTTTGTCTAATTTCAAAATTAACTATAGATGCCTACTCTAATGTTGATTGGGAATGATGTCATGATGATCGTCATTCAACAACTGGATTTTTTATTTTTCTAGGTAACAACCTCATTTCTTAGAATTCTAAGAAACAACAAGTAGTTGATCGCTCTAGTACTAAATCTGAATATTGTGCTCTTGCATATACAATTGTTGATCTTTGTTGGATTCAATCTCTACTTAGTGAACTTCGAATTCACTTTATTCTTCCCCAGTTCTACGGTGTGATAATATTGGTGTCGCATTATCAGCTAATCGACCGATATTTTATTCTTGCACAAAACATACCGAAATAGTTTTTCACTTTGTTCAAGAAAATATTGTTCGTAAACAACTACTCATTTAGTATATTCCTACTGAAGATCAAGTGGCTGATATTTTCACCAAATGTCTTGCTTCTCATCGATTTTCTCTTTTACGTAGTAAGCTCGCGGTTTGTGCCACATATTTTCACTTGAAAGGGATAATAAAATATTAAACAAATGAGAGAAAATATTAATTTATCTCTTATTAATTATGATCTACATATTAATTAATTCCTAAGTTTTTTCAAATTAGTTAACTTTTCTATTACTATTATAAATAGATAAGTTATTGTAAAATATTAAACATTTATTCAATAATATTAGTTCAACATTTCTCTTCAAGAACTCAATCATTAGTTCTTGTTTATATTTCACATCTAAAATCAAACTTTACAAGTGGCAAATGATCCATTCGAGAAGGAGCTAAAGCAAACGCGACTAGTTTAGACGCCATTGTTTCACAAGAGAATCATTGATGTTGTCGCTCCTTTAAACAAAAGGAATGCAGCCCCACATACTATTATGGAGTTGATGAACATGGAAGGTTTAACTCACCACAATATTGTGAGTCATCTTTAAAAGTATCGAATGTATTTGATAGGAAATAGACTATCAAACGAGGAACATTGGCCATTAAATAATTTGTTTACATCCACTCTAACGACAGGTAGCTTGTAGTGATTCAATAGGCAATCAAACAACCACAAAAATAAAAATATTGAAAGTAAATTCCGATATCTTATAAAATGTCAAATCCTGTAGCGTTTCCATTCCAAAGGCTTAGAACATGGTCATGCACATATGGATATTTTGATCCTCACCAGAAGTTTGAATGATATTTTTCAAGTGTGATGCTAGAGAGGTTTGAATACTATCCTCATAGTATAGTATGATGCCACATAAAGATCGATCATTAATAATTTTTGCATATTTCCATCACAATGTTGATTTAAACAAAAAAAAATAAGATAATTTATATATATATATATATATATATATATATATATATATATATATATATATATTTTAACGTTTTAACATTATTTCATTAAGAAGCCTAAAAAGTGGGAGGGTTAATAATCAAAACTATACAAACCCTAGTTTTGATTTTAATATGACAAACAAACGACCTAGAAGTTTATGAATGGTAGTTGTCAAACAAATTACAAACATAAATTACAATAAACAAAGACTACAATTTATCTATCTCAACCTGTGTTATCTCCATGTCCGCCTTTTTGACCATATTTCCTTCTTCCGCGTCCCCTTTCTCTCTCGTTCTTCATGAAGGGCGATTGAATTGAGGCAGATGGTGATGCATGTATGCTCTCATTGTTTAATCTCCCTCTATATGAACTCGTACTAATATGATAAAATATATTCTTCTTTTAGATTTTAGGGCTTTTGTCACTACTTTAGTCTTACGTGTTTGAGGATCAATAACATTAGTTTCCTATTCGCTTTTCTCCTCTTCTATAACTTTTCTTTCATCTTCTGCCTCTTCCTCTTCCTTGTTTTTAAGTTTATGTTCTTCAGCATTCCCTATTTCATCAATTTTATTGTGTTCTTCATTATCTGATTCTACCTTACTTTCTTCCTCTACATCATTTCTTTCTCCCTTCTTTGATTCTTCCTTAATTTATTCCTTTGCATTTTTTCCTTGCTGATTGCCTTTAATTAACTTCCCCAATATGCTCTTTGATCCTTACTTCTTATGTTTCATTTTTCTACTTTTTTTCTTCTTGGGCTTTCAGGATTTTCTGCTCTTCCTCAATTGCTTTTGCACATTTAGTGCTAGAATGTTGGAAAGTATAGTAGAAAGCACACGTGTGTGCCCTCCATTAATCTGATATTTCTATGACTGTAGACTTTCATTTCCTTTTAACTACTTTCATGTTCTTTGACATCGTATTATGATGATGCACTTAAATGTTTATTCTAGCAAAGGTAAATTTATTTCCTCCTTCTATAATTGGGTTAATGTATAATGTTTGTTTTCCCATTAAACATGCAAAGTGACTTGGATCTTTTGCATTGTACATGTGTGCTGGAATGTTCCAAAGCTTAAACCATATCTGAGTTGTTTCATTTAGTTTTCTTAGCCGGTTCAATTCTTTAGACCATCTCTCCATCTACATACAGTTGGATCCAATATAAGTATGTTCATGTTTCAGCATATCATTCAAGTTTGATCCCTTATTGAACTACATAAAATAGAGATCATGTATGTTTACAGAAAAAAATTCCAGTTCCTTTTGCTCCCATTATTTTGTTAAGGCTTTCTTGGTGACTGGGAATGATACTTTGTTCTTCCCTATGTAGTTACCAACCACTACATTTTCCCATTTTGTAACACATTTTTTTTACTTCAGTTTGTAGTTTAAATTCAAAAGGAGAATTAAGTACCTCCACTTTTATTTTAACATCGCCCAAGTAGATTTTTCTTTTATAAGCATGATCCTCTACTTTCTTTACTACATTATTTTTTCAAACTTTGTTTACTCTTCAGCTAGAATGCTCCTTATAGTATAGATCCTTATAGTATAGGTCCTTATAGTATAGGTATTTGATTTATGAGACTTCATCAACTCTCTCATTGTTTCAACTAAACAGTTTACTATCTTTCCTCCTCTATTTTTTTGCTGCATTTTTTCAAAATATAATTAACAATAATTGTTTCCTTACCTTTGGTTGCATTTCTGTTTTTTTTTTTAATAATATCTTCAGTAATACTATCAATTTCTTTATAAGTTGTCTCCCCTTAAATCTTCCATCATAAATTATTTTACTTCTTTCTCATTAATGTTTTTCTTTCATTCCATTTTAATGAAGAACACAACTTATTAACCTCTCATAAATTTTCTCATCAATCTTATTAAAATGTCATCTATTTTAAAAATACATAATTAAATTTTTATTATTTATTAATATATTTTTACTTAAAAAATTCACATTTTAAAATTTTATAAAAAATAAAATTATTTAAATAAACTATTAATTTATTCAAATAAACTCAGTAAACAACATTTTCTATTATAAAATGGACACATGACATGTTTATTATAAAAGACATTTGTTATTTATCTTTGCAAAGTAATATAGACAAATGTATATATTAATACTATTTTAATAGACACTCTCACACAACATTGTAATATATCTTTATTCTTATTTAAATTTCTTTATGTAAATTTTAACATTTATTTTTTTCCTTTATATTTTTATATATCCTTATGTATGTATCTCACCAATATATATCTTTCTATAATTTTACTATAGAATCCTAGTTTATATTATATTTTTCATCATCTTAACTTGAAAACAAATATATTTTTTGCCTGTGAATTTATAAATACAAATGAACAACACAAAAAAAAAATGAGAAACTAGTAATTGAATAGGAGAAAGATCTTCTTACCATTATATTGGAGCCCAATATTAATATCTAGGAGCCCTATATTAGACATCAATTGAAGTTCAGAATCATCACACAATTATTTTGATCCTAATCACCTTTATTAAAATCTAATTAAAATAAAATTTATATAAACAAAAATAATATTATATATTTCAAAATTATTATTTAACAGATGTAATATATATATATATATATAACATATAATATGTGTTAAATATAATATTTATTTTAGTATGTATATTATTTAAAATAAAAAGTATGAAAATTATAATATATATTTAATATAATAGTATTTTTATAAATGCACATATATTGTATATTTTATTATATATTTAAAAATATGTATCAACCCTATTATTTTAAAAACAAATTAATTATAATAAAATCTATATAAAATATAAAAAATAAAATAAAACTTCTAATATTCAATATATATTTTATTAATGTATAATTTTATAATTTAAAAATATTATTCATTATAAAATATATTTAACATAAAATAAAATAATAAAACTTATATTACCTATAAAGTTAAGTTTTTTTTCATTTTTATAAATTAAAATAAATAAGGTCTTTTTCTGACTATTGATTTTAATAAACTTTAAAAATAACCTCAATCTAATATTCTCTCATCAATTTTATTAATATATCATATATTTATTTAAGAAAATAATTATTTTAAATTATGTATTAATATATTTTAAATATTTTACCTAAAAAACTCACTTTTTAAAAATTTATAATAAGATTAATCAAATAAACTCATGATTTATTAAATAAATTCAATTGAAAAAGTCTTAAATGATGAAACAACATTTTCTATTATAAACGGAAGTTAACATGTTTATTCTGTATATTTTCTTATAAAAGACACGTGTGTTACAATGATAGTTCAATATTCAAAACTACAACATGGCACATCGGTGGTGCTGAGATCATCTATTACATTAAAGTTTCAAAGTTTCAAGTAATAAAACGATATCGTTTTAGTTTATATTTTTAACACAGTTAAACATCGGTGAACAACTCAACCTCTAAACTCATTCCTCCTTATTTTTTCTCTCTCCCTCAACCCAACCGTCGACTGCATCAGAATAAGCAGCAGTGGAGGTAAGCAGGTAAACACAACAGAGAACTACAGGAAAGTTAGGGTTCCACAAACGCCGATTCAAAGAGCAATCATGAATCCTCTTCTGATATTTATTCGTTGAACATGAATTCAATTAATCTTTAGCCGCCTAAACCCTAAAAGGCCGTAAGAAGATGAATAGATTATAGCTGTATGAAGGTTGTTGGTTTGAAATGATATAGATAATAGAGGATTTGCCAAAAATACTAAGAATAAAAATTATAAGATTGATTCACGATGTGTGTGTGAGAACTGATGAAGTCGAGGATTGGGTTGAGTGAGAGAGATAAAATAAGGAGAAATAAATTTAGGGTTGAGTTGATGCACTGACGTTAAAATATAAACAAAAACGGTGGGGGTGTCGTTTTATGTAACATGGGATCTCAGCCAGGCACGTGTATAAATTTATGCGGCTTGAAGACACAGTTTCCAATGACTTGAACGCAGTCTCTGAATAGCCAATCAAATTTTAATATATCTAGTTCACTTTTAATATTGTTTCATCATGTGTAGATCCATAGTTCATTATATTAAAATGTGAATGATTATTTCAAAACATTTGGGAGATTATTAACCGTCTTTGCATTACCGGAATAAATGCATTTGATTTTGTATATTGTAAAGTAATTGATTTCATTTGACTTAATATAATAAAATATCAACCCAACAAATCTACATGAAATACTTATAATATGAAAATGTTGTTTTATAATATTTGTTTTGGAATGATAAATACCATCAAATGTAATTTGAAATTATAAAAGAGAAAAATAAAAAAAAATTAAATTAAGAAAAAATATTTTTTTTTTATTTTAATTTATATTTTATTATTATGAACTTTTATTTAAAATTATATTATACAAATTTTAAAATATATACTAAAGAGTATAATCTATTTATTACAAATAATACATATATAACTTTTTTTTTAAATTTTTTGTATTTAATGTTTCTTTTATTTTAAAAACAATGTAACATATTTAACATGTTGTAACATATAAATTAATAAGTATTCAATATAATATATATTTTTGAAATATATATTACTTAAAATTATATATATTACCTCTTAATTTAAGTATGTTTATTTGAGAAATGAGTAAAGGAATTATGGTTTGCACAAAATTTTCTCTTTTCTTCAATTCACTGAGTAATGTAGTGACACGTTATTCTCTATTCTATTCTGACATTTTCTCAAATTTCTCCCCTGCCAATTCTTTTTTTTTATCTCATTTTCTGTTATAAATTAAAATAATATCTAATAAAAGAAAATTGTATATCATCTGTATTTATCATTCCAAAACATATATAAAAATAATCCAAATGAATTTTTAGTTATTATATATGCCACGTTATCATCCTCTTTTGTTTTGTTCAATCATATTAGACAAACATATAAGAGCTTGTTTGATTTTGTGTTTTTAAAGATTTTTATTATTTTTTTTAACAATAAAAGAATAATTTATTTGATAATTTTTAAAATTAAAATTTAATAAGAATAAAGTAAGAATATTTAAATTAATAATAATATTATTGATAAATATTGTTTTAGAAAAAGAAATCCCCACCAAAACTCATTAATACTCTTTTTTGTATCAAAAGAGCTCTAAACCGCTTGAATTCAGCAATGATATTTTATTCCTTGTCAGAAGTCATTTAGCAATTGAATATCTATCATATGTAAATTGTATTATTATGTGAGACATTAAAATAATATATTTCTTTATCTTCTCCTCTAAGAAAATAACCCTATTTCATGTATAGTTTCAATCCACAATCCTCATTTTCTCATATTCTTTGATCTAAAGTTGAAAACGAAGTGATGGAATATAACGGAGGCGATGGAACTAGAGATGAGGATCAAGTGAAGATGGAATGGGAAATAGGTCTTCCCACTCCCGACGAGCTAATACCTTTATCTCAGTGCTTGATTCCTCCAGAGCTTGCGTCGGCTTTCGGCATAGTCTCAGAGCCATGCATCGATCAAGCTTCACAAGATACCTTGGTGAGTCTCCGGTCACAGTCACAACCGATGACTTTGTCGAATAATTTCGATTTCAAACTCTTAGAGAATCAAAGGACAAAGAATTGTGTAATTGTGGGAGGAGACGACGTAAATTTTCCAAGTGAGGATGGTTCGGAGTCGATGAAGCGGAGGAAGATACGGAGAATGAATGATCGATCGCGACTAATTTGGACCTCAGAACTTCACAAGAGATTCGTAGATGTGGTGGCTCAGTTAGGTATAAAAGAGGCAGTTCCAATGACTATTATGAAGTTAATGAATGAGGAATGTTTAACTCGCAAGAATGTCTCGAGTCATCTTCAAAAGTATAGAATTTTTATGGTAAAGATGAATGGACTTTCCAACAAGATGAAAGGGTTATCCATCGAAGGGTCTTCTTCAGAGCATTTGTTTGATTTAGTGCCACAGGAGTCCAGTGGACAAGCGGAAATGAATGTTACAAATACACAGCAAATGATGTCAATGACTAGGTTAACCTTAGGTCATTGACATTTTTGAATGCATAAGAAACAATTCCTACTTTAAAAGGCTTTGAATAGTATCAATACTGTAATACCACATGCATTAAGACATGTCACTAGTTAAGTTTGCATTATCTATGTTAAAAATAAATATTATGTAATTGTTATGTTTGCAGAAAACTATCTTTTTATGGTATCACAAATTCACATTTTCTGAATTGTTTTTCCTTGAACCCTTCCATCAGGCTCTTATATATTATTGATATAAAAACGTTAATTATTTTACTTAAGCGAGGATACTCTCGAGTGCTTGATTGCATATATATCCAAAAACTATAAAGACAATGGAAGTAGTTGCGGTTACGTAAACTTTTCAAGAGAATGAAAATTTCTATTGTCAATAACTTTAGGGCAAGAATTTTCAAACATCACTATGAATACACCATAATGAATGAATTTTTTACCACTTCTATCTTTTGCGTACCTTTAAAAGCTGTTTAATCAATTGTAACTAGTTTCCAATAATCAACTTGTTCTCCATTTACCGACTTGCATGTCCAACCATTTGTCATGATTTATCTTCTAGTTTATCATTAATTATAACAGACACTAACCAGTTTTAAACAACTTTATAACAAATTAATATATATATCCAATATCATATGTCCGGAACATTTAATGTACGGTAATAAACTCCTTAATTAATGGATTATAATATTATTTTCATGTGAATTAAAGACTTAAAAATATCTTCCACATTTCTTTGGGGAGTTTTGAATATGAATTCATAATTATGCAAGGTAGAGAAGTACATTTTTTCAATAATAAGCATAATAGTTAAGTTCCTAACATGCATAAAGTTTTCTTCACAAGATTATTGGGTCTTGACATTTGGACAACATATGATTTTCTTATGTACGTCAAATAAACTAAATTTAAAAATGTAGTAAAGATATTTACTTCAAAAGATATTTAGGGTTTCCATCTTCTCATACAATTCTGGACCACTTAAACAAAAATATTTTTATTTTATAAAAGAACTTTAGCAAAAACCAATTTAGTGTTCTTCAATTAGTGAGATGGAGATTTGAAAGTGTGTAAAAAGAAGTATAGAAAATATGTTAATAAGCTTAATTATTAATTAGGTAAAGATGGGAGAGACGGAAAGTCAAGGGTGAGAGTAATTATTGAAAGTCAAATGGGAATTGGGCCATGAAAATTTAAATTTTGTGATCTATAAAATAAATAAATTTTTTCTTAAAAAAATTAGGTTAAAAAATGCATGAAATACAATTAATTATATAATTAATATGTATATATAATATAAATGAGATATAAATTATTAATATATTATATATTATATATTATAATAAAAAATAAAAAGGAAATAAAAAAAAGTTATATATTATATAATATATATTTAATATAAAAAGAAAAAAAAATAATATAATATATAATTAATAATATTATTATATTTGAAAAATTAGTGATTCATACCTATGCAATACATTGAGATTATTATGGATTAGTATATTTAAAAGCAAGGTTTTGAAAACCGTTCCGTTCATCAACCCGGTTTTTTGGGCGAACTTCGGTCCGACCGGTTCAACCGGTTGAACCACTGGTTGGACCGGTTTAATTTTTGTAGGGTGAAACCAATAAATAAATAAATAAATAAAAAAGATTATTTAAAAGTAATAAATAAACAAAATCATATACCTTTATTTTTAATTTAACTATGATTAATTTTTAACCTAACTATGGTTAAAAAAATTTAACCTAACTATGATTAATTTTTAACCTTAAATTTATTTTCTCTTTCCAACTATCATTTCTCCAAAAGTATTGTCTTATCTCTCCTCGAAGCAAGTATCATCTTCTTCAAGTATCATCTTATCTTCTTCTGATCTTCTTCTTCTGATCTTCTTCCAGTCGAAGGTAAAAGGAAGGCTCAATATTCATGTTTTTTATTTTACTTCTTAGCTGAACAGATCTAATCAAAGACAAAGGGAAGGAGGACACGGAGGAAGGAGATCAATCTTGAACAGATATGATAAGAGAAAATTTTGGTGTTTGGAGAGAGAAAACCTTTCCAACCGGAAATTTTGGTATCTCTTTTCCGTCCAAACCGTCCGGTTCTACCGGATTTTGACAGGTTCGTAAGGTTCACGTATTAAAGCCAGTAACCGGTACGGTTAATCACTCGTTTCACGGTCGGACCGGTTGGACCGGCGGTCGGACCGGTTGGACCGGCGGTCGGACCGGTTGGACCGGCGGTCGGACCGGTGGGACCGGCGGTCCGACCTCGTATTTTAAAACCTTGTTTAAAAGGGCAAATTACCTGGGTGGCCCTCAAATTATCTCAATCGTTCACTTTTGGCCCTAAAATTAATTTTTGAAACAAATCGCCCCTTCAACTTTTATAAAGGTCACCAGTGGCCCTTCCGTCAACTTTTTAGTTAAACCTAACGGTTTAAGTTTAAAATATTATTTTTTTATATATTATCTTTAATCTTATATTTTATATTTATATATATAAAAATATAAAATATAAGATTAAAGATAATATATAAAAAAATAATATTTTAAACTTAAACCGTTAGGTTTAACTAAAAAGTTGACGGAAGGGCCACTAGTGACCTTTATAAAAGTTGAAGGGGCGATTTGTTTCAAAAATTATTTTGAGTGCCAAAAGTGAGCGATCGAGATAGTTCGAGGACCGCCCAGGTAATTTGCTCTATTTAAAATGATTAGTTCATATGAAAAGCTCAATAAAGAAGGTGGTTTCTTTGAAAATAATCTAATTCACATTAAATGATGTTACATCTAAAACATTAATTTATATATAATAAAAAATAACATTTAAAAAAATCAAATTAACTAATTAAAGTTCTAGATATTACATAATATAAATTTACAAAGATATTAAAATTATATGGTAATCGATCCACCCATCCGCAAGGTAACTCCAAAGAAAAACTTATTGAATTCAATAACAATGACCGGTAGATCAAATTTTAAGTGGTGTTAGAAGAATGCTTATGAGCAACTGTAAATTATCTTTTCTCCGGAGTTTGTGACTAAAACCGAATTTTTTTTACTAAACAATAACTGATCATTTACAAATATAATAAAAAACGAGAAACTCATAAAATTATTTTTTAAAACAATACTCGTAAAAGGGCATACATATAAATGAATAAATTCCAAAAACTCACAATCGAAAAATAGAAAATAATTTCAGATCTGACATCATCATCTCATTTGTTAAAAAAAATAAAGATGAATATGGACTCGAGAAATGGTCACCAACATCGTTGAAGAGTAGGTAAAACATATATACTACCCACCAATGATTTGAATTATTATTTAGATTACAAAAATTCAAAGGTAACAAATTCAATCTGGCAAAATAGATTTCCGAATAAAACATAATAACAATTCAAATTTCTCAAATTTGTGTAGTAAAATAAAAATCAAGACATTCTCTCCTACTAAAAAACCATTGGAGAACATGACATGAATAAGATGTCTTTTTAACCTCTCAAAGAAATAAAATTGAAAATACAAATTATATATATAAATGTCTAATAATTATTTATTAATAACTTATGATATCTTAAAAGATGACTTAATATATATATCATATTTATTATAAAAACATATATATTGAATTTATTTTTAATTTTTTAATTAAATAAAATGTATATTAAATAAAAATTAAAAACATATCTAACCTCATAATTTAAATTATTTTCTCCTTTTTATAAATAAAAGTATATGTAATAAAAGAAAATTGTAAAATCAAGCCACGTATCAAGCTTGTTGTGTTGTTGTCATAAAATATATAACACGTGTAAGAAATGTATATATATGAATCACTTACCTTATCTCTATACATTGAAGAGGTGCGAAGAAAGCCAAAAATTCACGGTTCTAATTAACAAATCATATTTTATATTTAATATGAACCATCTTTTTTGCAATACATTAAAAATATATATACTTCACTTTTATTTCCCTTTCATCTCTTCCAATTTTCTTCATTATTCCTGGAAAATATATATATAATAGATTGTGAAGAATTTCCAGTTACTTATTAGAGCATCCCCATCGGTAGGTACAAATCTGATGTGGACAAAATTTGTACTGGGTACACTAATGAGGAAATGAGTACAAATCAGGAGAGAGAAAATTGAGTAGCAAAGTTTTGTTACTGGGTACAAATGAGAAAAAGTCAAAAAAAAGTGGTCCCCACCCCAACTTTTTTATAAAAAAAACAAACATTTAAAAATTTTAAAAAATAAACCGTTTTATTTAATTTTTTATTTAACAAAATATGATTTAATAGTCTATTTTTTTCAAGTATTATTGTGATGATAATTTCCTAAATTATTTTTAAAAATTATTGATTTTTTTTTTAATTTTTTAATATAATTTATAAATATTAGTTTTATTAATTTAAACAAATTAATATAATAAAAAATAAAACAAGATTACTTGAATTATTGAATTAAAAAATATTGTATGAATTAGATGATGTGGATGGTGGGACCACAATTGTACTTGAGATGGTTGGAGAATAGAGGTATAAATTGAGAGGTATAATTTATTTGTGATGTGGTTGCTGATGTGGCACATATTTGTACCTATGTATAAAAGGATGAGATTCTCTTAGACATTAATTTTTTACACTTTATAATTATAAAATTATTTCGAATCAATGTTTGATTTATAAAAAAAATTATACACAGACGAGATTAAAATAAATAATTAATTTAAAAATATTATTATATTAATTAAATTCAAAATTAATTAAATTTTAAACTATTTTAAAATAAACATAATAAAAGAGTAAAATAAAATAAATGAACTAGAGAACATAATAAGCTCTATATTCAATAGATTGCTTAATTTATCTCTCGGTTTTTATCTCGAGTTAGCATTTTCACATACTTATATATCCACAATGCACTGCTCTATCGTTGTATAGTTGACTTTTTTAGTCGTTCCTCTCGCTTAACCGAATCTTAGAGAAAGGAGAGGGGAATACTTCAAGCTCTATGTGTAACGTGTCATGGATCTAGGTCCGTGGGGACTTGTCTTTACTTCTTAACGCGTTCATGTGGTTTTGAAGGAATTAATAGTGGAAGGATTGATACGAATTTTGCGAGATGTCGTGGATCTAAATTGCGCGTGCATTCGTTGACGGAGGATAGAAGGATTTCCATGAAGAGTCGTGAATTTTGAGTTGAATGGTATTTGTGCTTCCGTAGAAGAGTAGTAGAAAAGACTTTACAATAAATCATGAATCCGACGTTTGTGTGTTCGTCGGCAAGAGTATAAAGAATTCTACGAGAATCGTGCATTTTGAGTTAAGTGAAGCGCATTCATTCGTTGAGGGATAGAGGAAATTCCATAAAGAGTCCGAAATTCTAAGATAAGTGAAGTTTGTTTGCTTGTCAAAGAAGAATAGAAAGAACATCACGAATGTTGGTTCTGATTATCGGATATTCTAAAAACAATTATGAAGAAAGGAAACATTAAAAAAACTAGGAAGGACAATATTATTTGTTAAAGAGGAAACATTTTGAAAGTCTTAAGTGTTGTATATTAACATTTACGAACAACTCTTATAAATGAGTAAATTAGCATAGAAACTCTAAATTACTTATACATAAATGCCCAATCCCATTAATAATTAAATAAGCCATAATTGCATAAAAGACAATAAAAGCTAACAACTTTCAATTTACTGACAATCAATGCTTAAACTCACAATCTCCTCTATAAACTTGATTTAATTCGAGATTCTTCACACCGAGCAACTCTCGTAGAATTTGACTTTTGCTAGCGACTTGGTGAGAATGTCTGCACATTGCTCTCTAGTGCTTACGAACTCTACGACGATCTATCGGTTCTCGACACATTCACGGATGAAATGGAACCGAGTGTCGATGTATTTTCCTGTGTCCATGAAACATCGGGTTCTTTATTAATGTTATTGCGGACTTGTTGTCGACATAGAGGGTTATTGACCTCGACTCGCATCCGAGCACCTCACTCAACAAATTTCTCAATCAAAGTCTTTGACACGACACTGTAGTAGCTGGCATAAACTCCGCCTCACATGAAGATAAATCAACAGTTCGCTACTTCTGAAATTTCTAGGTGATTAGATTCCTGTTGAGATAAAACACAATCACTTTGGTGTTTTTTCTGTCGTCTGTGTCACTTGTTAGGTCGCTGTCAGTAAAACCAACAAGTTCTTTAGCTTCTTAATTGAATCACATAGTTTATCGTTCCTTTCACGTAACGAAGAATGTGTTTTACTACCTGTTGGTGTAAAGTGGTAGGCTGCTCCATGTATCGACTCACTATGTCAACTACATAAGAGATATCGGGTCGAGTGTGCGTCAAGTACCTGAGACACACGATGATACAACTATACTCCTTCAGATCTACTAAGCTTCCTTTCACATCCTTTCTGAGCTGCAACTTTGCTTCTAACAAATACTTTCTTGAGTTGCAATCCTCATTGTAAATTATTTCAACACCTTCTTCGCATAAGTTGTCTACTTCACCTCGATGATATCTTTCATCTAGTCCACCTCGATACTAAGGTGGTACGAGAGTAGCCCGAGATCACTCATCTCGAACTCCTTCATCGTCTATTTTTTGAACTCATCAACGCCCTTGATCCTTGATCCTGTCACGATCAAGTCGTTGACATATATGCTAACAATGAGTACTTCTTCTCCATGGTTTCTTTTGTACAAAGCTTGATCTTGATAACATTTCATGAATATTAGACTCACCATTCTCTTTTTGAGTCAAGTGTTTCACGTCCTTTGTGCTTGACATAGTCCGTAGAGAGCCTTGTATAACTTGTACACCTTATGCTCTTTATTTTTCATGATGAAGCCTTCAGGTTGAGCAATGTTTGATAATGTTGCCTTTTTGTTTATTTTCAACTTGAAAACATACTTTAACCTGATGGTCTTGTGACCGAGTGGTAAGTCGGTGAGCTCTCATGTCTTGTTCCTTCTTATGGACTCGAGCTCTTTCTTCATGGCCTCATACCACGGCTCTTCGACTGCCGCCTTGCGATATGTTGTTGGCCTATCTGTGGTGAGCAACAACATTCATCACGATCCATCTTTACCAATGGTGTCTCCGAATAGACATTTCGTAAGACTCCGAATTCCATGAAATTTTGTACGAGCTCGTTGTTGTCGTTGCACCACTCCCACTTTTTCTCCTCCTCAAACACGACATCTCTACACACACAGATTTTCCAGCAAGCTGGATTAGAAAACCTATGCGCCTTGCTTCCTTTTTCGAACTTCACATTTTTGGTGACTTTCTTGTCGAGCTCATTAAGCTTCTCTCATTGACCCGTCATATGGTTGCTTGCTCCGTTATCAAGGTACCACACATTAGTGTGATTATACTCATCGCCACTTGCAGTGAGTTTCTCCATGACTTTCTCTTTATTTAGAAACACTACTTTAGTTCCTCTTTGGATGATTATTGCACGAACTCTTCGAGGTTTATCTCCTCCTCTCTAGGCAAAACATTTGTCACTCCTCCAACAAACATTAATGTTGGCTCCTCGTCATAAAATCTAGTGAAGTTTTCCTCATCGTCGAACCTTTTGTTGGGGGCACTCGGACGCGTATTCCCCGTACTTTTGACAAGTGTAACCCTTCATTGTGATCTTGTCTTTGTGGGGCTTGCTATTTTCTTGTCGATGTGAGCTTTCTACATGACCTCTCCCTTGACCTAGCCCTTTTCCACGACCTGGGTTATCTTCACCATTGTCGTTGCGACTCGACGGTCCATAGAAAAAATTGGATTCTCTGTTTTTCTTCATTTGTGACATTCATTCATCATGCATGAGCAATAAGTGCTCCTCCTCTTGGTCTTCATAGCCGCGAAGTCTTTCCTTGTGAACTTTGAGACGAACGACGATCTCCTCGACGATAATATTCTTGAGGTCACCAAATTGTTCGATCGTGGTAATGAGCTGCATATATGTTTGTGGTACGACTCTAAGGAACTTCTTGACGATGGAGATCTCCTCCACCTTCTCTCCCAACGAGAGAATACCAGTCCACTAACTCCCCATTATTCATGTGAATTGCTTTGAAGTGTGTCTTCAAGGTTTGCACTTTTACCTCATTGACTATCTCCACTCCAAAATGCATCATCTTTAGTGTTTTCCACGCTTGCTTGGAAGAATTCTTCTCGACCAACATGAGAAGGACGTCTTCGGGGAGCGCTTGATAGATATCGGCAAAAGTCATTATATCTTTTCGTTCGTCGACCTTGTCGAGCATCACGCATTCCAACACTCATTGTGCTTGTAAGTTTACCCGCATCTTTAACGCACACATCGAGTAGTTACTATTCATGAGTAATAGATATGAGAGTGTCACGTTCCCTTCACGAAATCATATCATGGTGGAGATGTCAAAGATATCACATGATTTTTATCCTAATTATGAATTCTAAAAGTATATATATATATATTTATATTGTAAACGATATGAAGAATTGAGACTAAAATTTAAAACAAGGAGAGAGTTAGAGTTTATAATTCCTATTTTATTTTATGGGTAAGGTTTACAAATTTAATATATTGAACTTTTTTTAAGTACATGGTTATTTTTGCCTCCAAATATTAATAAACCACAAGTGTCAAACTCTATTTTGAATTTGTATTAATTTTGTATAAGAAGATGATGAATAATAGCATTAGGGAATAAGTATATATTTTTAATCACATAATATGTTTAAAAAATATTAAATTTCAAACAAGTATCGTTATATTAAAATGTGATTGATTATTTAAAAGAGATCATCAACGGTCTTTGCAACCCAACAAATTTACATAAAATGTGTATATTTTGAAAATGTTATTTCATATAGAATATATATGGTTTGGAATGATAAATACCATAAAATAAAATTTTAATTTATAAAAGTGAAAAAGAAAAAAAATATTTTTATAATATATATTTTATTATTATTAACTTTTTTAATTATAAATTTATACAACTTTTAAAATATATACTAAGAAGTATAAGCTATTTATAATTAATAATACATATATGTATTATTTATAATTAATAATACATATAACTATTTTTAAATTCTGTATTTAAGGTTTCTTTTATTTTAAAAACAATATAACATGTTTAACCTATATAATAATTGTCAATATAATATATATATATATATATATGAAATATATATTACTTAAATTAAATTATATATATTGAACATGTCTAATATACACACTTATATTATATATTTCATTAGAAAAGTTAATTATAATAAAAGAATATTAAATATAAAATTATAAATATATATTTAAAAACATATCACTTTATAATTTTAAAATCTAAATTATATAAATATAAAATAATATATATTCTTAATTTAACTATTATATATGCCACGTTATCATCATCTTTTGTTTTGTTCAATTATTATTATAGGGCACGGACAAACATATAAGAGCTTGTTTGATTTTGTGTTCTTAAAGATTTTTTATTTTTATTTTTATTTTTAAATAATAAAAAATAATAGTTTATTTGAGAATTTTATGATAATTTTTAAATTTAAAATTTTATAAGAATAAAGTAAAAATATTGTAATTAATAAT
The DNA here is from genome assembly GCF_907164915.1 of Impatiens glandulifera. Taxonomy (NCBI): domain Eukaryota; kingdom Viridiplantae; phylum Streptophyta; class Magnoliopsida; order Ericales; family Balsaminaceae; genus Impatiens; species Impatiens glandulifera. The sequence continues at coordinate 48,257,897 of NC_061865.1, read as the reverse complement.
ATTATTATTGATAAATGTTTTAGAAAAAAAATCACCACCAAAACTCATTAATATTTTCTTTTTTTTATCAAAAGAGTTCTTAGCCGTTCTAATGCAGCAATGATACTTTATTGCTTGTCAGAAGCGGTCCTTTAGCAATTGAATAGCTATCTTATGTAAATTGTATTTTTCTTCATTATTATGTGAGACATTAAAATAATATATTTCTTTATCTTCTCTTCTAAGAAATAGCCCTATTTCATGTACAGTTTCAATCCACAATCCTCATTTTCTCATATTCTTTGATCTAAAGTTGAAAACGAAGTGATGGAATATAACCGGGGCGATGAAACTGGAGATGAGGATAGAGTGAAGATGGAATGGGAAGTAGGTCTTCCCACTCAAGATGAGCTAATACCTGTAACTCATTGCTTGATTTCTCCTGAGTTGGCGTATGCTTTCGGCATAGTGCTAGAGCCCTGCATCAAGCAAGCGTCGCAAGATACCTTGGCGAGTCTCGGGTCACCGTCACAGTCGCAACCACTATCGAGGTCGAATAATTTCGATTCCATGCTTCTCGAGGATCAAAGGACAAAGAATTGCGTAGTTGTGGGAGGAGATGACGACATGGATTTTTCAAGGGAGGATGGTTCAGTGTCGAGCAAGCGGAGGAAGTTGCAGAGTATCGATGTTTACACAGAAGAATCAGACTTGTCATTGGATCTGAACCGGGCGCGACTAGTTTGGACGCAACAGATTCACAAGAGATTCATCGATGTTGTGGCTCATTTAGGTATAAAAGACGCAGTTCCAAAGACTATTTTAAAGTTGATGAACGTGGAAGGTTTAACTCGCGAGGATGTCTCCATTCATCTTCAAAAGTATCGATTGTATTTGGACAGGATGGAGATACTTTCCGACAAGATGAAAGGGTTGTCCACTGATGGATCTTCTTCTTCAGATCATTTGTCTGACTTAGTGCCATAGGAGGAGTCCAGTGGACGAGTGAAAATGAATATTACAAATCCACAACGAATGATGTCAATGACTAGGTTATGCTTAATTAGGACATGATACTTACAAAGGGCTTGAATAGAAATCTGAATAGGGTACCTTCAAAGGGTTTGAATAGTATCAATACTGTAATACCGCATTAAGACAGTTCACTCGTTAAGTCTGCATTAGCTATGTTATAATGTATATAAATAAATATGATGTAATTGTTAAGTTTGCATTATCTATGAATATATAAATGTTATGTAATTTAGTACTTTATATATGCTATGAGATTCTGTTGTGGTTTATTATTTTGTTTAATGATAATTGGTGATGATTTTGTGAAATATTATATTTTTAGGTAAAGAATTAAAAGGTATTAATTTATAATAATAATATATATAATTATATTAAATATTTTAGTATTTTATTTTATGAATTGAGTGATTAATTGATTAGAAAATAAATGAAATAATGTTTAATTATAATTATATTATAAAATAAATATTATTTATAATTAGTGATTATTACTGGTATGGTATATGATTCATTATTAAATTATAATGGAAGAAATATGTTTTTCTATGGTATCACAAGTTCTTTGTTTTATTTATTTATGTAGGTTATAATTAGTGATTAGAACTAGTATTGTATTCATTAAATCATAATGGAAGAAATATGTTTTGATATGGTATCACAAGTTCTTTGTTATTTATTTATTTATTATTTGTCGCAATTGAATGTGCGTTTCGCCTCCAAATTCATTACATCGTGCTCTTATTAGTGAATAATAAAACGTTAATTATTCCACTTAGCCGACTTGCTTAAGATAACCGATAAATAACATTTTGTTCTCCACAACACCTTTCCTTTGATGTAAGATGCGGAATAAGTCTCTAAGTCACTACTCTCGATGTTATAGTGATTGGTTCTATAGGCTCGAATTCAAAAACTTCCTTAACACAAAATTAGAGTCAAAACTTTTATGGAAAATAAAACTTGGAATAGATTGATTATGTAATTTTTGTAAAAGAATGAAAATTTTAGGGCTGCAAAAAAATTCACACACTACACTCAATGATTTTCAACCACCTTTCTCTTTTCTCTAACACCCAAAAGAGATATTTGATCAATTGCAAGATGTTGGGCTCCCATTTTCAATAATCCAATAATCACCTTGTTCTCCAATTACCAATTAATCAAACAAATTTTTAACCACGGTTATTTTCTCGTTTATTATTAAATATATAGAGCCTAATTAATAAGAGATAAGTCATATATTTCTCTCACTAGTTTAATTCTTTAATAAACACATACCACGTTTAAAGTAAGGATGAGTACCGTTTTAAAACATGGATTATTAATAGTGACTTACATGTGAATTAAAGATTAAAAATATCTTCCACATTTCTTTGTGGAGTTTTGAATATGAATTCGAGTCTACGATTATTAATAGTGATCGACTTACATGTGAATTAAAGATTAAAAATATCTTCCACATTTCTTTGTGGAGTTTTGAATATGAATTCGAGTCTACGATTATTAATAGTGACTTACATGTGAATTAAAGATTAAAAATATCTTCCACGTTTCTTTGTGGAGTTTTGAATATGAATTCACAATGCAAGGGCAGAGGAGTCAATTTTTTCAATAATAAACATAGTATTTAAGTTCATATTTCTAACTACCCTTTTCTTCATAAGTGTAGTGATGATCTTATTTTTCTGTTAAAGAAATTTAATTTAAAAATGTAGTATATATGTTTAATAACTTAAAAAGATTTTTAGAGTTTCTATCTTCTTCATACAACTTTGGACCGCTTAAAATTTTAATACTTTTTTTTTATCATAAACTAAAAAAAAAATAGAGTTCATCAATTATTGAGATGTAAATTTGAAAGTTTTAATAAAGAGAAATTGGAAGTTAAAAGTCGGTATAAAAATATTTTGGTGTAGCTTAATTAGGTAAAGATAGGAGATACAGAAAATTAAGTATTGGGATATGAATATTTGTATGGGTTACAATGAGATCATTATGGATTATTCATAATATATAAAATATAACTTTAAAAATGGATTACCTCAGAATCTACAAAAGATGAAAAGCTCAAGCTTATTAGGAGTGATTTCTTGAAAATACAATTTCACAAATATATTTATATAATTGTCTAATAAATGATTTATTAATGACATAAATATACTTTGAAGAAAATGAACTAGAGTGTGTATAGTAATTATGAAATTAGAAATTAAATTGGAATTGTAGTTTCAGTAAATCATTTAAGATTAAGAATTGGTATTAAAATTATAATTTTAATAGAATTGAAACCAATATAATTTTATAATTTTTAATCTCACTCTTTTTAACTTCAATTTGTAATTCCAAATTTTTATTTTTTATTTTTTTTAAACACGATTAACGTGTTCAACCTATAATAATAATTTTTTAATTTAAGAGGTTAAAAATTGAACCGGTTTTTTTTTTTTTAATTTAGTAAGTTAATATATTGAACCGATATATATTTTTAATATAAGAAGTTAAAATATCGAACTAATATTTTGTTTTTTGAATTTATGAGATTAACATGTTAAAACCGATATTTTTTAATTTAAAAATTAGTATGTCGAACTCAATTTTTATTTAATTATTTATTGAGAAAGAAAGTCCTGACAAAATCCTTTACACTTTGAATTATTACCATTGGTAACGTAATACTGATATTTTAAAAATATATTATTTTTTTAAATATAAAAATTGAATTTGAATTATATTTTATAATTTTTTTAAGCATAAAATTAATTTGAATTAGGGGTGAAATTGGAATTAAAATTGGAATTAGAATTAGAATTAAAATGTGAATTTTAATTCTAATTTGATTCACCAAAAATATTTATTCATTTGTAATTTAAAAAATTATTAATTATATATAATAAATTGTATAATAAAATTTTAAACAAATAATAATAATAATAAATATATTATACTATTTTAGTATATATTTAAAAAAATGTATCAATTATAATTTAAAAAAAAAAATTAATCATAATAAAATTTATATCAAATAATAAATTTGAAAAATATCTAACATTTTCATTTAAATTATTTACCTTTTTTTATAAATAAAAATATATGTAATAAAGAAAATTATAAGAAACTAATTATAAAATGAGGCCACGTATTTAGTTAATGTGTTGTCGTCATAAAATATAGGACACGTGTAAGAAATATATGAATCACTTGCCTAGTCAAAATTTAAGAGACAAACTCCATATTGAAGAGGTGCAAATAAAGTCAAAATTCACCGTTCTAATTAACCAATACATTAAAAATATTTATACTTCATTTTGATTGCTCTTGCATCTCTTCACATTTTTCTCATTAATGCTGGCTAATCAAAATAAAGATAATAGAATATGTCTTCCCACGATTTAATACTATGGTTTTATATAAATCAAAATTAGACAAAGTAAAGTTTATGATTTATGAATATATTAGTTATTAATAGTAATATTTCTAATTTTATGAAACACTAAATTATAAATAACTAATTCAAAATTAACTAAAACTATCTTAGTTAATTTGTGATGGTGATGATTTCCAATTTGAAGTAAACTTATTCTTCTTCTACCTCCTCATCAATCGACCTAACTAATTAACATACTCTTCAAATAGAAAAATCTTGATGTCGATCGAGCGACGGAAAAATTCTCTATGGTCGTTTGATTGTCATCTTTTAATCATAAAAAAAATGTATTGATCTTATTTGAAGAGGAAGTAGAGACTATCCAATGAAGAAACAATTGAGGTGTTCTTTGCAATTGCGGTCGGGTTTTAACTTCCGGATAACGGGGTAAGTATATAAACGGGTTATGATTTTCTATTATGAAAACAAGTTAGGGATATAAATACATATTTTGGTATTTTTCTCTTAAGACACATTAAGGTGGAGAGAGAGTGAACAAATCTATGATTTTTTTTGTTCATTCTTGTTCTTTGACTAATCAAGAGAGATGTCGAGTATCTTTTGATTGTTGAGTATTTCAATCATTCCTATGATAATCACTTATTTCATTTAAGAGTTGGATTTGATTTTTAAGAAGATTTGTGGTTTTGCTTATGTAAAACTCAATAGTTCTATCAGAGCAGATTGTTTACATGTTTCAATATTGGAGGAGAGTGCTCTGTTGGTTATCCGAAAAATTCAAAGAGGAGATCAACTCGTTTCTTTGCTGGGGTGTTTGTCAGTTATTAAGACAGTAATAATGGAGAAATCTAAACCTGATATGGTGAGTCTGAATGGTATAAACTATAGGAAATGGAAACTGATGATTAGTGATCTAATAATTTCAAATGATTTGTATGAAACAATTAAAAATGAGGGTGTTAGACTTGAGTGTGCAAAAAAGGCTTATTGGAAAAAGACTGATAGAAAGGCATGTATCTTTATTCGTTCGTGGGTTGGTGTAAATATTTTGCATCATGTTGAGAACGAGACTACGACGTATGTTGTGTGGAGCAAACTTGAAGCTCTCTACGTCGAGAGGTCTGCAGGGAATAAAGTAACACTGGTACGAAGAGTAGTGAACCTTAAGTACATTGATAATAAATAAATTATTGAGCACTTGAATGAATTTCAAAATATTTTGAATCAGCTAAGTAGTATGAGAATAAACTTTGATGATTAGGTGCAATCACTTTTAGTCCTTGGCTCTTTACCTAAGAGTTGAGACACACTTATTATCACTCTTAGCAACTCATCACCAAATGGTAAAGTCAACATGACATTTGTCACAAATTTCTTACTTGATGAGGAGAATCGAAAGGAATAAACCCTCTAAGTCTGATATGTTGGTGACTAATAGAAGAATATTAAAAGATAATAAAAGTGGTTCGAGTAGGAGAAAGTCTAGAGGAAAGTCTAGAGCTCGGAAGAAGGATCGTGTTTTCCATTATTATGGAAAAATGGGTCATTGACAGTGTTCTAAATGGCGACCGCCTAGGCGGTAGGCGGTCCAACACCGCTCCGCCTATACATGAGGCGGTCAGATTATTTAATTATTTATTATTTTTAATTAATTAATTAATTAATTAATTACTAATATTAATATATATATATATATATATATTTAATAAAAAACTCTTTATCACCAACTATTTATTTAAATTTTGAGAAGACTCTTTAAATTCCAATTCATTTATCTTCTTCTTTTCCGTTTCTTATCTCATTCACCTCACATCGCTTCATCATCCAAATCTTCTTTAGCTCATCTATCTATTCTTCAGTATATTATCCTATTATATTATTTGAATATATGTGCAGTATACTTGTTTAGATACATCAGATGAGGAACATGAAGAAAATATTGATTTTGAGTCCGATGATGAGAGAATTATAAATGTAGCTGATGGTGTATACATAGATGATTTAGAAGTAATTATGTTTATATACTTATTTTTGTTAAATATTACTATGTTAAGAGAATATTAATTTGGCTTTTTGATAAAATGATAATTATATAACATCTTTATTATATTTATATTCAACCGCTTAGGTGCCGCCTAGGAACCGCATAAGCACCCGAGGCAGTAGGTAGTCACTTACCGTACCACCACCGCCTACCGCCATTTATAACACTGGTCATTAGAGAAATGAGTGCTGGAAATTTAAAAATGATAAAGAGAAGGGTAATGTGAAACCTAAAGAAAAGAAAGAAGAGAGTGTGGATAGATCTGCTTATACTTCGGATGGTGAACTGACATATGTTTCTAAATGTCAAGACTCTTGTCTTAGCACATCTTAAATGAAACTACATGAAGTGTTGACACATGTGCCTCATTCTATATTACTCCATACAAAGGTTATTTCTAGTCCTACAAAGTTGGTGATCATGGTGAGGTTCGCATGGGTAACAATGGTGTGTGCAAGATAGTTGATCTTGGTGATGTTAGAATTGAGATAAACATGGGTTTTTTCCTAACTTTGAGAGATGTAAGACATGCTCCTAACTTGAGAATGAATTTGATTTTCGTAGGTAAGCTTGATGATGGAAGCTACCATAATGTTTTCAGTGATGGAGCATGGAAGCTAAGAAAGGGTTCATTGGTTATTACTCGAGGAAAAAATGTTGTTCCTTATACAAGAAAATTTTGAAAATTGTCTATGATGCAGCGTATTCTGTCGTGATTGAGTCATCCTGTGAGTTGTGGAATAAGAGACTATGTCACATTAGTGAAAAATGGTTAAATGTTTTTATCAAGATGAATGAGTTGCTGAATCTCAAGGATGCTGATCTTGAAAGTTGTGAACATTGCTTGAAAGGTAAGCATGACAAATCTCCTTTAGTAAGTCAAAGGTCGAACTAAAAAAGAATGTCCTCGAGTTAGTCCATACAGATGTATGTGATCTTATGAAGAAGAAATCCATAGGTGGTGCTTCTTATTTTGTAACCTTTATAGACGATGCATCGAGGAAGGTTTATTCCTATGTTATAAAGTCCAAGGATGAGGTTGCAGCAATGTTCGAAGTCTTTCACAAGCTGGTTGAAAGAGAGATATGTAGGAAACTAATGAGGGTGCAGTCAAATAATCGGGGAGAGTACATAAGCTCATTTATTGATTATTGCAAAGAGCATGGTATTCGACATGAACAGACTGTGCCCAAGATGCCACAAAAAATAAAGTGGCAGAGAGGATGAATATAACAATGTTGGAACAGATGAGGAGTATGCTCTCCCATGCAAGGTTGCCTAAGCATTTCTAGGCTAAATCCATGAGCACTATAGTGTATGTGATCAACCGTTCTCCCTCTAAGCCATTGAATAGTAAGTGTGAAGAAAGCATTTGGTCAAGTAAAGATATTGGTTATGACTATTTATGTGTTTATAGCTGTAGAGTCTTTGTGCATGTTTCAAAATATGAGAGGTCTAAGCTAGATGCAAAAACTAGGCAATGCATATTTCTTTGGTGATGAAAAGTGGGGATACAAGTGTTATGACCTATTTGACAAGAAGGTCTTGAGAAGCCGAGATGTGGTATTCTTTAAAGATCAGACTATTAGAATTTTGAAGATGGTGACAAGCTTGATGCGCACATACATGATCTTCCTAGTCTTGAACTATCTCATGATGTTGTGGAGACAAGGTCACATATAGCTTCAGACTCGGATAGTGATGATGATGTTCCTCAAGGACAAGTTGTAGGCCATGGAAATAATACAGAAGTTGATCTTGGTGATAATATTAAGGCTTATTTTAAAGTTCAACAAGAAGATGGAAATCAACAGAATCAACAAACAGAGGTACTTAGGAAGTGTACTAAGAAAAAAAGATCATGTTCTAAGTACCCGTCTACAGAGTATATCCCTCTAACTGATTATGGGGAGCATGTATACTATAAGGAGGCTCCATGTATTTTTTGTGTTATAGTACTTGAAAGCCACGTGTTGAAGGGTTTTCTGATTCAGATATGAGTAGTGATATCGATACAATGAGATCAACTTTAGGGTATCCTGTTTACCTTTGGAGGAAGAGTTGTATCATGGAAGTCTCGTCTATAGAAATGTGTTGCTTTGTCTACTATAGAAGCTTAATATATTGTCATTACTGAATGTTGTAAGGAAATGAGATGGATGGAGGAATTATTAAAGAAATGAGAATAACACAAGACAAGATTGTGGTGTTTAGTGATTCAAAAAGTGCTATACATGTGAGCAAGAATCCAAGTTTCCATTCACATTTAAAACACATCAAAAGAAGGTATCATTGGATCCGTGAAGTGCTCGAGAAGAAGGAGTTATACTTAGAGAAAGTGTATACAGATGAGAACGGAGCAGATATGATGACAAAGGGATTGTAAATATGCAAGCATGAGATATGTTGTACCAAATTCAAAATGTTATTGACAAGGGCGTCGTCACGATGATGAATATTTAAAACAACATTCTCCCATAGCTCGAAAGGGGGAGAATTGTTGAGGTATTCATTTCCATTGCAATCGTGTTTTAAGTTTTGGGTAAGTAAACAGGTCAGAATTTTCTATTATGAAAACGGGTTTGGGGTATAAATATTTTTTTTGGTATATTTCCCTTAAGAAACAGAGAGAGTGAACAAATATAGGCTTTTCTGTTTCTTTCTTATTCTTTGGCTGATCCAGAGAGAGAGGTTGGGGGAGTTTTTGATTGTGGAGTATCCCAATCATTCTTAGGGAAATCACTTCTTTCATTTCAGAGCTGTGTTTGATTTCTAAGAAGATCTATGGTTTTGCTGATACAAAATCAACATAAACTTCGTCAAATCATTTGTTTACTTGCATTCATTCCAGTGTAACGTAGCCACAATGAGCATATGGATATTTGAGCAAGTACAAGAATAAGCCCAAGTAAAATGGACAATTGAACAATTCATGAAAAGGAATGTTATAATGTTAAACTAGCACATATAGATAAGAATGAGGCAGTCAACTACCATTAGCTTGGAATGCTATCCTTAAAGTATTATGGCACATAAAGTGTGGTTACTAGTCAAAGTTTCATCTTTGTTTGAATTAGTCTTTTAATCTATTTTTTAGATGTATTTGATATTATGGGCTCTAACTATAGAAAAAGAGAAATTAGTCTAATTGTTGAAAAAAAGGGAGAAATTAGTTTTGAGAAAAGAATTAAAAAAAGGATTTTGAGCTCTAACTATTAACCAAAGATGTTACAATTACTTATTGAATCAACTAAAATGAGTGAAAAGTTAAAAAGAACTTGTTTAAAAATATAATTGTAGTTAATTGTGGTGGTGGTTTTATCTATCGTTTGTGAATAAAATCCTAGTTAAATGTGGTGACTCATTAGGCTACGATTTAACTATTGTTTAATATGATAATTGTGATGTAAACACTTTCTAATAATTTTAAGAATTTATTTTGATTTTATGATCCTAACTTCATTAATTGAACTTGGATATATATATATATATATATATATATATATATAATAATAATAATAATAATAATAATAATAATACTTAATTTGAATTTGTTTGGTTTGCCAAGTTTAGAGTTGTAGTTAATTTGGATATATATGTGAGAGGAAATGAATACTTGGGTCGTGGATTGAACCATCCATAAACTTGAAACGATTAAAAATAAAATTAAAAGTATTATATGTATGTTTTGAATATGCAATCTAACGAAACAAGTGCAACCCTTTAATCAACTAAGATAATAAGACTTTATATTTTAAATTCAATACTAAATTCGATGAATGTATGACATTTCTAACACTATAAGTTTAACTTTTTAACTAACAAACTAATATATATATATATATAATAATGTTTAATTTGAATTTGCTCGGTTTGTCGGGTCGAGAGTTGTGCCTAATTTGAATATATATGTGAGAAATAATGGATACTTGGGTCGGATCGTGAGTTGACCCGCCCATAAACTTGAAATAGTTAAAAATAAAATTAAAAATGATTTATGTTTCGAACTTGATATAGAGACATATGAAAAGTGTAAGTCACAATATGTCAATTAATTAACTAATTGATAATAAATATTAAATATAATATATATATATATATATATATATATACATACACAAAATTATAAAATTATTTCAACAATCTCAAATGGTTTAATGGTTAAGGTGTTCAAATTTCATGCTTAAGACCAGAGTTCGAATTTCAAAAACTACAAATTTAAAAGTGAGTATTATAAATATTTGAGAGATCAATGTTAAAGAATGCATTCTTGAGTATAATATATGGTGACACAATTTTTAAATAAGGGAAAAAAGAATGTGAAAGTTTGAGGTTGGATTTATTGGTTGGTTTGACGAGCATTTGAAAATGTGAGTTCACGAGATGTAAGTCGGGTGGTGGGTGGTTTGTCAGCCAAGGAGATGATGGTTAATTGGAGGGGTTAATTATTGGTTTGACGAGGTATAAGAGGTGTATGTTAAATTGGTATTAGTTCTTAATTTGTTGAAGTGAGAGTAAAAAAGGTCGTTTAAGAATATTGGTGGGTTGTTTTCCGATGGGGTAAAGAGGCATATGAAGGGATAAAGAGACATATGAAAAAGTTTGAGTCACAAGATGATGGTCAATTAGGGGATTAATGGTTAGTTTGACATCGGATAAGAGGTGTGTGATCGATTATAATTGGTTGTTGATTTGTTGAAGTTGGATAAAAGAGGTCAACTAAGATTGGTGAGTGGTTTATCGAGGGGATAAAGAGAGTATGAAAAATTGTGAATCACAAGAGGTCGACTAAGATTTGGTGGTTGGTTTGCCGAAGTTAGGGTAAATATAAGAGGTATTCTTAACAAAAATTAGATATTAGTGATTAAAAATATATGAATGAGATGTTGATTGACCGAATTTGTCGATTGAGAGATTCGTTGTTGATTTGTTGAAATGGGGTAAAAGAAGTCGCGATAAGATTAAATATGATGAGATTTGAGGCGGGGATTTGTGGTTGATTTGTTGGTATAAGGAGATGGTAATAAAAGGAGATATTGACGATTAAAAATATATAAATGAGATGTTGATTGACCAGAGTATAAACGTGTGTGTGGTCATGAGAATAGAGTTTGAAATTAGGATTGGTGAGTGGTTAACCAATGGGATAAACAAGCATATGAAAATTTGTGATTCAAGATGAGAGGTCGATTTAGGATATTGATGTTTGTTTTACAAGGGATAAGAGGTGTGTGAAAGTGTGTGTAAAGTCATGAGAGAGATGAGATGAAATGTCGATTGAGATTTGGTAGTTGATTTGCCAGAAGTGTGGAATAATTTATGAGGTTGGTAACAAATGAGATATTAGTGGTTAAAATTATATGAATGGCATTTTGATTGACCAAGATGTAAAAGCGTGTGAGATCATGAAGTTAGAGGTCGATTGTGATTGGTGAGTTATTTGTCGAGCGGACAAAGAGACGTATAAAAAAGTGTGAGTCACAAGATGAGAGATCAATTGAGGGATTGATGTTGGTTTGACGAGGATAAGATGTGTTTGAAAGTGTGTGAGGTCACGAGATGAAATATCAATTGAGATTTGGTGGTTGATTACCAAAGTGGAGGTGAAGAGAGAGGTCTCGATAATATAAAAGAGGATGATAATAAAAGGGATATTAGTGATTAAAATATATGAATGTGATGTTGATTAATCAAATTGTAAAAGTGTGTGAGGTCACAAGATTAAAGGTTGATTGAGATTTGTGGGTGATTTTCCGAGTGGATAAATAAGAATATGAAAAAATGTGAGTTACAAGATAAGTGATAGATTGGTGGTAAATGAAGTCACAATAAGGGTAAAAATCATTAGATGAATGGTGGAATTTGTGAGGATAAGAGACCGATAATAAAGGAAATATCGGTGGTTAAAAATAATATGAATGAAATTTTGATTGACCGAAATGTGAAAATATGTGAGCTCACGATATTAGATGTCGATTGATATAAGTGGTTGGTTTGTCGAGTGTGATAAGAGGCATGTGAAAAATGTTTGGTCATGATATGAGAAGTCGATTGAGAATGGTGGTTGATTTAATGAGAGATAATATGTGTGTGAATTGTGTGAGGTCACGATATGAGATGTGGATTGTGTGATTGGTGTTTGGTTTGTCAAAGTGGTGGTAAACAAATATCGCAGTAATGGATAAGAGGTCGGTAATAGTGTAAAGCACGTCCAACATTAATTTAGTTAAGAGCAAAATATATGAAACAACTTTAAGTAAAATCTATGGATAGATCTATAGTAACTAACAAGATAAATGGTGTTTACTTGATTTTTATTAAGAAGAATTCTACAGCTCTCGACCCGATAATCTAGACACTTTAAAAATTAAGCATTATTATATATATAGATTTGATTGAATAAAGATTTAGCCCACATACAAATCTTTATCGTTAAATTTATGATTAAAGTATGAATTTGTTAAATAAAGCTAGTTGAATAAGACTTTAGTTGAATAAGACTTTAGTTGAATAAGACTTTAGCTCATATACAAGTCTTTATCGCTAAATATATGATTAAAGTATTATTTTTTTAAATAAATCTAATTGAATGAGACTTTAGCCACATGCAAATCTTTATCTCTAGATTTATATTAAATAATATTTTGTTAAATAAATCTCATTAATAAAACTTTGTCTCAGATGAAAGTCTTTCTCGCTAGATTTATTATATATTAAAATGTGATTTCGTAAAATAAATTTAATTAAATAGTATTTTATAAGAGCTTAATTTTCATTAAGTATATGAAAAAGTTATAATTCATTAATATATACTAGCTAAGATACAATGTATTACGCGATTTTAGTTATAAAATAAAAATAAAGAGAACATAAATAAAAAATAAATTTTATAAAATTATTTTAATAATAAATAGTTATGAAAAATAAAATAATTAAAAATACAAAAGAACATTCCACATATCTTAAAATTTATCTTTCACATACTTTTTTTTTAATTTAGAATGTTAACACAATCTTCGTTATCATAATATACTTCAATATAAGACATTTTTAATTAGAATCAAATCTATAATATTTAATGTCTTAACCCGACTCTTAACATTTTAGCTATCATAATTAGTTTAGTTCAATATTTTTTGTAAAAATAAAATAACGAATTTTTAAATATAAAGTAATTGTTAGTCTTAACTAAGCATATTCAAACTTAACTATTACATCACTCATCAACTCAAGAATGTTTTTAGCATAATCAAATATGATCCAACATAAATCAGAAAGAATATAGATGTTTTTAGCATAATCAAATATGATCCAACATAAATCAGAAAGAATATAGGATATGACAAATATAGTTGACCCAGTACTGCATTTTCCAATAGAAATATTTTTTTCGAACTATTACAAGAGATGTAAATGGATGAGTTTTTAAATATGGGATGAGATACCTCATTCAAGATGAAGAGTACTTATAAAGCACGACCAACTAATCAACTGGGAGAAACACTTTTCTATTGCATCTAACAATCTTTTCAATGGAATCTTAAATAATACTGAAAATTTGAAGAAAATGATTTAATAAAATGGAAACATGATTAAAACACACATAGTCAATTCAAATTTGCACTGACATATACAACCATCATATTAGATTAAGTTAAATAAAGAAAATAGAGAATTAATTAAAAGAGAAATAATTAATTAATAAACTTAAGAGAATAAGTACGACATAGTTTTAATGATGTGGTCTGAACAAAACTAAGTTGTGAAAATTATCTCTGCGCAGGTACAGCTTAAAAGAAGTATGTATTCAGACGTGGTCTGAAGCAAGCGCGAGAAGACAAAGTCTGAACTCTATCAGACTTGTTAGTCTGAAGTAGTGCGCAAGAAAACGCCTTGCTTCAGCAGCCGTCTGAAGAAGCGTTTGCCCTTATATTCAGACCATAAGCAGTGTCTGTTATCAGTCGTTTGCCCAGTCTTCTTATCAAGTTGTTACCGCTCAAGTGCCACGTACTCAATGTTCCTCCAATCCGTTTTGTACCTTCCCGTACATCACGTTCTAGCGAATATTCTCCAGTACAATCTGATACTCCACGATCCAACGAATATATTCTTGTGTACATTCCCGTACACATGGCGTACATACAACGGATACCTAACATGTATCAAAGAAGAAGATTCAACAGTTGCTGAGTATTCTGTATAAGTGATCCAAAGACAACGACGAATCTCTCTGGCTCAGACTCTCTCGGCTCTCGAATTCTCCAACTCTCTAGCTCAAGCGCGAATTGTTTACTTTCTCTGTGATCATTATGTAATAAATATATTGTCATTTCTGTATGAAATATCAGTATTTTAAGTTGAACAAAGGTTGTTCTGTTCAATAGAGAGTTAGCTAGGAGTTCAGAAACGGGCAATTGTTAAGTCATGTGTATCTAACCGGATTTGTGTAGTGTTCTATACTATTCAAAGCCTTATAGTGAAAAACCTTTTGGAAACAGAAGAGAGGTGACGTAGTAGTTTTATCTCCGAACATCCATAAAACTCTGTGTGTTATTTCCTTTTCGTTATTTGCATTCGTTTTCCTGACGCTTCAAATCTAGCAAGCAGTTCCGCATTTGAATCCGTTCAAGAGCTTGCGAAGATTTGTGAAGAATATAAACAGATTTTAATCCCTCATAGGATTAACATCGAATTGAAAGTTGAAAGTTGTTAACTATATTCAGAACACTGTCTCTATAGTTGACACTGATCCTAACACATCACACTATCCCCCCAAACACATATAGTTAATTCAATACACATACATACTACCATCACACTATCCCCTCAAACACACATAGTTATGGTAAATATTGTTGACCCAATCTTGCATGTTCCAGTAGAAATAATTTTTTTGAACTATTACAAGAGATGACAAATGGAAGAGTTTTTTAATATGGGATGAGATACCTCCTCCTATATCAAGAATTCTTATAATGCACGACCAAGTAATCGATTGGAAACAACACTTTTCCATTGCATCTAACAATCTTTTCAATAGAATCTTACATAATATTGAAAATTTGAGTTAAAAAATAAATTCAATAAAATGGAAGCATGACTAAAACACACATAGTTGATTCAAATTTGCATTGATATATACAATAATCACACTATCCCCTCAAACACATATAGTTAATTCAACACCGACACATACTACCATCACACTATCCCCTCAAACACATATAACCATCACACTATCCCCTCAAACACATATAGTTAATTCAAATTTTCACTCACATATACAATTTTCACACTATCCTTCTAAACATATATAATTTATTCAAATTCACACCCATATATAACCAACACAATATCCCTTCAAACAAATATAATTCATTCAAATTTGTATTTGCAAGTATTCGAACTTTAATCTCGAGTGTGGGAGGTGATCACATTAACCATTAGACAACCTATGATTGATGAGTTTTATTTTATAATTTTGTGTATGCATATATATATATTTTATAATTTAATAAACATTCAAATTTTGATTTTGATTTTTTTTATAAAATTCACAAATAACATTTTTTTTTTCATTAAAAGTTAAAACTATTTTTTCAGTATAAAAAATATTATTTATCTAATTTGTGTCAAATAGAAAAAGGGAGTCAAATAATCAAAGCAATTAAATTATTCAAAATTTGGATTTTTTTTTATAAAATTCACAAATAACATTTCTTTATTTATTAATAAGATAAATTTATTTATTTTAGTATAAAAAATGTTATTTACTCTTTTATGTCAAATATATAAAAGAGACAAATAATTCAAAAAAATATATTTTATTTAAATATATTACAAATTAAGTTTGAAATAGGTGGTTATATATATAATATAATATCTTTTAAATAGCTTAGGTGTATATATAATATAATTATATAAATTATAAAATAATTAATACAAATAAAATTATTGATATATAACTATATATATATATATATATATATATATATATATAAAACATTAGAGTGAAAAACTAATATATAAAAATTTAAAAAAATATTAAAATAGTGGTATATATAATAAATATGGAGTGAAAGTAAAAACTATTAATATAAAATGGTGATAAATAATAAAAAATATTTATTTAGATTTATTTAAATATATTATAAATTAAGTTTTAAATAAGTTATTTTATAGATAATATATAATTATATATATATATATATTATAAAATAATTAAAACAAATATATGTAATCCTCATCTAAAATAAAATTATTGAATTTTTCACTTCTAATTCTTTTTCTCTCATCTCTTCCCTCCACTCTTTTTTCAACAACCACCAAATATTATTTGTTTAAGTTTTAATTAGATTTTTGACTCGTTGATTTTTTATTTATAAATTTAGAAAATATTTTGGTAATGCTTGATTATGTTTAAACTAAGAAAAAGATTAGGGGAAAAATCATGAATACAAATGAAAAATTGATTAACTTAAATACCGTATCAAGTATGATAGAATTTTGAAAATACAGTAAACAAATATATAATTATCCAATAAATTATCACTTAAATACTTGTAAAAAATACTTATATATAATTATATATATTTAAAATATTTATTTAGAAAAAAACATATTTATTATATATTTAAAATATTTATTAAGGAATAATTATAATAAAATTTATACTAAATTTTCAAATATAGTAATATTAAATATCTTAATATATATTCAAAAAAAAATTTATCAATTATAATTAAAAGAAAAAGTTAATCATAACAAAATTTATATTAAATATAAATTAAATAATAAATTTTAAAAATATCTAAACTCTTAATTCAAACATTTTTCTCTTTTTTATATATTAAAATATATAAAATAAAATAAAATTATTAAGTAAATAATATTGAATCACTTGCCTTTTCAAAAACAATTGTCGTGATGTTGTAAGACAATAAATAACACGTGTAAGAAATATACCTACATATGTATGAATCACTTGCCTTTTCAAAGATTTAACAGACAAATGCACATTAAAAGGGCGTTCAAGAAATCCAAAATTCACCGTTATAATTAACCAATCATATTTTTTTACACCGATTACATTTTGTATTAAATAAGAATTATCCCCTTTACAAATACATCACAAATTTACACTTCATGTTTATCGTCCTTTCATTGTTCTCATCTTCTTCTTGACTAGTGATGGCAAATAAAAATAAAGAAAGAGTGATGGAATGGGAAGTAGGGCTTCCTAATCTAGAAGATTTAATACCTTTATCTCACTGTTTAATTTCTCCTGAGTTGTCGTCAGCCTTCAACATAGTTCCAGATCCATCTATGACCATCTTCGATGTTCATCAAGCATCACAACATACTTTGGCGAGGATTCAATCACAGCAACAACAATTATCCTCATACAATAATTTTGATCTTAATCTTCTACCACCGGAGGATGGAAAGACGGTGAATGGTTTAGCTATGGAAGGACACAACAAGAATTTGGTAAGGAACAATGTTTGCGAAGAAGGAGCAGACTTATCATTGCATATGAATAATATAATCAATGATTCTAAGAAGGCTCCAAAGCGACTGCGCATAGTGTGGACGCCACAACTTCATAAGAGATTTATCGACGTTGTGGCTCATATAGGAATAGAGAACGCAGTCCCAAATAGTATTATTCAAATGATGAACGTTGAAGGTTTAACTCGCGATAACGTCGCGAGTCATCTTCAAAAGTATCGATTGTATTTGAACAGGAAACATGAAGTATCTACCGAGCCAACTCAGCTAGCTAGCACGAGCGCAAATATAATCAGGAGCAAAAATGGACGTATACAAGAATAACAATGTTCCGTTATGCATATATAAATAATAATCTGCAAGTTGGATATCAACCGTAATATTAGAAAAGAATGGTTACAAAACTTGCATCTTCCATCACCATGTATCTTAATAAAAAATAAAATGTTTAAGTAATATCTCAATAAAGATTATGTAATTTCTTTCTTAAATTTCTTTATACTTTTTTTTTTTTGGATAAAATTAGTTTCTATATTTTATTTTTTTTTATTTTGTAACTAGTATATATAAATTTGACTATTGTATTTGTAATTCCTTTATGTTCTACATGTTAAAAAAAAGTTATGGGAAATTAAATATATAAATATGTATTTTAAAATATATATTATATTATATTTTTAAGAGTAATAATACATATATTGGTTAGGGTTTCTGTATTAGGGTTTCAGGGAACCGAGTATTATATAAACCCGTGTTATAATCCTAGTTTGTCATACAATATCTGTAAACAATATTCTAAATAATAATCTCCCTTTTCTGGATGGACGTAGCCAAGTTCTATCTTGGTGAACGACGTTAAATCTCTGTCTATTTATTGTTTGCGTTATTTTCACGCATTCCGTTATAACACAAGAGAAGAGGGTATGCTTTTTTAGTAATGTTAGTCAATTTGTCCGTCCTAGAAACTTTATTTTGGAGCGTTTTCTTCTCATTTACTATGCTATTGTTCCTATGACTGGGCTATGATTTGGTTGAGGTTGCTTATGATGGAATGACATCCAAACTACAGCTCAAAGAACCAATCAATAATAGTGTCTCATCCAACCTTCAAATGTGAATACCAGCCCTTTCCCAAACACATTAGTAGATTTGATCATGCACTGATATGAAAATGTATTATTTTTTCTTCTTCTTATGGTTTTGTTACACTTTCGTATATATGCACAGTCCTTTGAACTGATATACTTAACTTTCTTCAATGATTATGGTGGAGATCAAATGAATCCACATTATCTAAATTTTCATCAAAATAATCTTATTAAATTGAAGCCAAATGTGTTAATATGCTTGATGTTGGCTAAGGAACAATAGATGAAGTGATGAAATTCAATCTACTGGTTCATTATGTTGTTTCCTTTAGTATTCATTTGAAACTACAATCAGTTAACATCTCGTTCCCTTTCTGGACCTTCCTCAATTGGCCAATGAAGTGTCAGGCCATCACCATTCCCCTCTTATGATGGATTACATGACCAATTTTCAAAGCTGAAGGTTTGTCTTTTTGTAGTTGGATTATTTTTCTATGGATATATTCATCATATCTTATAGTATTTTGGTACCTAAATAGTTGTGATTGTACAGTTGGCTGGCTTCAGATACTTCTCATCTGCAGGTAAAATTTATTCCATCATGTTTTCATCTCTAGTCAGGCATGCTTCTTTTGTATAGGCCTCTATAATCTAAAATTGCTAGTTTGTGATCCTTGTATTTTGACTGTCTTTGTGCTTCTCCCCTGTTCATCCCTAAATACAGCTAAAGACAGTGGAGAAGTGGAGAAAAGATGATTACTGATAATGGAGATGATGAGGTTATTTGTTGTGTAAGTATTCCACTTTGTATCCTTCTTTTTGGCAATATTCGAACTGTTAATCATTATAAATCTGCATCATCTCTTTGCATATATAATTCTCTAGTATTTTCTATGGAATAATTCAATTAAATGACATGAATATCTGCAGTAAGTGTGTCAATCGGGTCGGAAGAGGTCCTAGAGATTATTGGAAAGATATATAATCTTACTTTTCTGACTCCATTTTCTTCTGCAATGAAAATTTCTTAAGAACTAAAGACTGCTAGTTATTGGATTTTGATACAACATATATTATTTCCCCTTTAGTAGCCTGGTCTTATGGTTTTTGGATTTTTTTTCATTATTAACAGATAAATGTTGGTGATAATATTGTTAGTACATAATTATCCTTCCAAGTCTCCCCTTTCTTTATTCAATTCTAAAAACCCAATTTAAGATTTGTATTTGTGAGATTTGTATGCAAGCAATTATTGTCTACATCACTACATGTGAGTTAAGAGATTGGGAAAGGACTGTTTCTGTTGGGCTGTTGAGTTCCTTCCTATGTTGTAAAACCCAAATATTTTGCCCACAATTTAAATAGTTACTAGGGTTATTTTTACGCATTTCTTCACATGTTAAATAATGGACAGTACACATGATTGGCATGTCAATTAGTGGGAAGTTTTTAACAGTGGATCATTTTTAGATATATATAGCCATTTGTGTTTTAAGGGGAATATCAGTTTTTAGAGATTAAGAGAGGTTATGTTCTAAGTCAGAAATTGGTCGTTTACTGATAGGACCGAATCCTAGTTTGTTCTTCTCTAACTCTTATTATTTCCAATGTTTGTTGATTTGAGTTAGATTATATTTATGTTGTCCATTGCCATTGGTGGCAATTTGTGATTATGTAAATACGGTTTATTTAATGGAGATTTTATCTGGACCGGAGAAAGGTCCCGTGGTTTTTATCCTTAATAGTGAAGGAGTTTTCTACGTTAAAAATTTATTGTCTTACGATGTGCATTATTTTCTTTATTATGTGATCGTTCTTTTTGCTCCTCTAGTTCAGTCAAGCAAGAATACTATTTAAGGATTAATTTCAACTAGTTATCCCGTTTACTTTTCTCATCAATTGGTATTAGAGAAAGGTGTGTCAGGTGTTTGTTTGATTGAACGATGGAGGCAAATCAGAGTAGAATGACACTCTTAAATGGTACAAATTATCACAAGAGGAAAGCGAAGATGAAAGATCTTCTATTCATAAAGAAATTTCACTTGCTAATTTTTGGCACACAAAGGCCAGAGGCTAAAACTGAGGAATATTGGAAATTTGAGCATGAAAAAGTTTGTAGTATCATCCGTATGCGTGTACTTTGTGGGAAAAACTTGAGACTCTGTATGCATCAAAGACCGACAACAACAATATGTTCTTGCTCAAACAAGTTATGAATTTGAGGTACAGAGATGGGAGTTTTATATCAGATCACTTGAATGACTTTCAAGAGTGTTTTATCAGTTGTCTAGCATGAATGTAGAGTTCGATGACAAGATTCTTGCTTTGTGGTTACTTAATATGCTTCCTGATTCATGGGAGACTTTTCGTGTGACTTTGAAAAACTCAAATCCTAAGGGTGTGGTGTCAATGTAGATGGCGAAGATTGGTGTTCTTAATGAAGAAGTGAGACAAAAAAAATAGGGGGAGAAATAACGGCAAGTACCAAGGTCACAACAAAATCAAGAGCATAAGCAAGTCAAAGGGAATATATAACAAATTTTATTACAACTACTGTGGCAAAAAAAGGACATATAAAGAAATACTACTTCAAATGGAAGAGAGAATAACCGTGACAACAAGCAAGAGAAAAAGAGAAATGATGCAAAAGATGATAATGTTGCAGCTGCAATATCAGGTGATTTGGTTACTGTATATCATGAAGAAGGCATCAATCTTGTTTATGATGAGACTAGTTGGATTGTTGATAGTTGTGTTGATTTCCATGTTACACCAAGGAATGAGTTTTTCACCTCTTACACTCCAGGTGATTTTGGAGTTTGAAGATGGGTAATAATGATTTATCAAGGATAGTCGGTACCAGAACCGTTTGCTTAGAAATTGACAATGGTATGAAGTTAGTGCTCAAGGATGTAAGACATGTACCAACCTGATCTTTGTCGGCAGATTTAATGATGATGGGTATTCTAACAAATTTTCTAATGGTTAGTGGAAATTGATCAAGGATTCCTTAGTTGTGGCGCAAGGAAGGAAGTTTCCTAACTTATACTAGTTACAAACTTCTATACATACTAACCTCATTAATGAAGTTGAAAGTAGCACCTCTTTAGAGTTATGCCATATGAGGTTGAGTCACATTAGTGAGAAGGGACTGTATTGTTTGGCTGGGAAATAGAGAAGAATCTCCTTTAAGCATCATCCTCCCTCGAGAAAGGAGGAAGTTTTTGACTTGGTACACTCCGATGTTTGTGGTCCATTAAGGGTAAATTCTTTTAGTGGTGTAGTTTACTTTGTGACATTCATTGATGACCACTCGAGAAAACTTTTTTAAAGAATTTCAGGCTGCTGTTGATAGAGAAACTAGGAAAAACTGAAATACATCCAAACTAATAATGGCGAAGAATATCGTGGACCTTTTGATTCTTATTGCAAAGAGCGATGTATCAAGCATAAGATGAAACCTCCCAAGACTCCTTAGTTGAATGAATTGGCAAAAAAGATGAACAAAACTTTAATGGAGAGAGTCAGATGTCTATTCTCAGATGCTAAATTATCTAGTCATTATTGTGCTGCACATGCTATTAATCTAACTCCTACTGTTGTTTTGCATTCTGATGTTCTTAATAGGGTATGGTATGGTAAAGATGACATTTATGAACACCTACGAGCATTTGGTTGTAAATGTTTTGTTCATGTGCCTAAAGATGAAAGATCTAAATTTGAGATCAAGACAAGACAGTGTATTTTTATTGGTTATGGTCAAGATGAGTTTGGTTATCGCTGTTATGATCTAGTTGAGAAGAAGTTTGTTAGAAGTCGTGATGTGGTGTTTGTTGAAGATCAAACCATTGAAGAATTTAACAAGACAGAGAAGTTAGATGCGCGAACTAGTGGTGACTTGATTGATTTGGATCATACTCTGGTAAATGAGTCTACTTTAGTTGATCCTGAACATTCAGATATGGTATAGGATGAAGCTCAAAATGATGATGATCATGAAGGTGAAGAAACAGATACATAGTTCAGGCACTAGAAGATGTAGTTATATGATCCACCAGAGACCGAAGGTCTTCTAACCGTTATTCGACTAATGAGTATGTACTTTTGACAAATGATGATGAACCTGAATGTTATAGAGAAGCTATTGAGAGCAAGAAAAAAGAGAATGAATTGCAGTTATGAATGATAAAATGCAATCTCTACTTTTCAATCATACTTATGAATTGGTTAAGCTTCCTAAAGGAAGAAAGGCTTTGAAAAATCACTGGTTGTTCAAAATAAAACCCGAGGGAATATTTAAAGCCAAATTAGTCGTTAAAAGTTTTCGTTAGAAGAAAGGACTTTGAAGAGATATTCTCACAAGTAGTCAAGATGTCTTCTATCTGGGTTGTTATGGGCTTGGTGGCTAGTCTTGACCTAGATATTAAACAAATGGACGTGAAGACAACTTTCCTTCATGGTGATTTGGAGAAAGAAATATGTATATCAATCTAAACGGTTTGTTGTGAAAGACAAAAAAAATTATGTGTGCAAGTTGAAAAAGAGCTTGTATGGTTTGAAATAGGCACTGATACAGTGTGTTTGGATCGGTGCTACCAATAGAGACTAGGGTCTGACTATTGATAACAGCTGATGATAAATTCTTCGATAGTAATCCTGTGAGGGATTAATATCTGTTTTTATTCTTCACAAATCCTTCAAACCCTTGAAACAGATTCAAGTGCAGAAGTGTTCGTCAGATTTGAAACTTTGAACAACTGAATGTAATTTACAGAAAGTAAATAACATAGAGAGTTTTATGGATGTTCGGAGATAAAACTCCTAAGTCATCCCTTCTTCCGCAACCGGAAGGATATCCACTAAATACTTTGAATCGAATACGACTTACTAAACTAACTAACTCTCTATTTAACAGAACAACCTCTATTCAACTTACAATATTCTCATAGCTAGACAATATTTGAATTTCTCTTTTGATCTTAAAGAATGTAAGAAGTTAGTAAGAGAAAGAGTAAGATTGTGTGTTGATTAATTCTTAAGTGAATAACTTATTGAGTAAATAATTTAGTTATCAAATTCTCTAGTTATTTGTCCTTTGTCCTTGAGCATCTATTTGTAGTAGAAGGACACCAACGGTCGAATCTTCTCAACGGACACGTGGCAAGTGTCCGTTGGAAGGCCTCCCATAGTACTAGAATACAACAGACTCTGAGCAAATGGATCGTGGTCGTACCGAACTGGTAGTGCGCCAAATATCCTCTGATATTGTCTTGTACTGGACAGACAGTTGGAAGGATATTTGTGTACGTAGCGTTCGTTCATTTTATACAATTAGATGGCTTGTCAGACTGCAAAGAAATGAGTGAAACAGGAGTAACAGACAGCTAGTTGATCGTGGTTAGACATATGATTTCTTCAGACGGCTGCTAAAGCTAGGAATTAGACGTGCTCCTTTAGACCTCGTCTAACTACGCATCCCTTTAGACAGCGTCTAAAGGAGTTAGACGACCTCGTCTAACTACGCATCACTTTAGACAACGTCTAAAGTAGTTAAACGTCCTCGTCTAACTACGCATCCCTTTAGACATCGTCTAAAGGAGTTAAACGACCTCGTCTAACTGTGCAACCTTTTAGATAACGTCTAAAAGAGTTAGACGTGCTCATCTAACTACGCATAACTTTAGACAACATCTAAAGGAGTTAAACGTTCTCGTCTAACTACGTTTCTCTTTAGACCTCGTCTAAAGGAGTTAGACTTCCACGTCTAACTACGTTTCCCTTTAGACCTCTGCTAAAGAAGTTAGACTACCTTGTCTAACTACGTTTCCCCTTAGACGACGTCTAAAGGAGTTAGACTACCACGTCTAACTACGTTTCCCTTTAGACCTTGTCTAAAGGAGTTAGACTACCTCGTCTAACGTCTAAGATAGCCTGATTTAGATCACGTCTAAAGTAGCATAGACATATATATGCACCTGCATAAAACAAATAGACAACTTAGCTTTATTCTATTTAAACATGATCAAAATTCTGTTTATTAAGATAATGTTCCAAATTATAGTTTTTGTTTATTTCTATTTCAAATTAATTATTTCTCACTTAATTAACTTTTTTCTTTACTTTGTTTTAAAATTTTCCTAACAACTATCCATTTTTGATGATTCTAAAATATGCAACATTTATCAAGCAAAATAAACCCTCATCAAATAAGTTTAAAAATAGAGTAATCCACCATAATTTTCAAACAAAGTTTTAATGTACCAAACAAAGGAAAAACACAAGAAGAAAGATTTAGTGTCCTTCCCTTTTTATTCTTGGATCTGTTGCTTTTAAGCCTTGGTTCTCCAGATAATATGTTGTGGAATTTAGTGATCGCTCGGCTTTCACTGCCACCACCTCTGTCGCCTCCACGACCTTAACCTCTTCTTTCTGGTGCACAGCTACCTTCGCCTCCTTGAACAGTTTTTCGCTTGGATTTTGATCGCATTCCTCGACCAAAAGTTGACCCCCCCTCTTTTGCTTCCTTCCTCCCTTTTTAACTTTATCAGGGTTGGCAGCAATTAGAGCTCTTTCTTTTTTAGCAACAGCTTCAACTTCTTCATCAGCTTAAAATTTTCTTGCAATGGTATCAGCTTTCTCTAGTTTCTTAGTCTCTACTCTTCTTAATAAATTTGACATCTCCATTACTTGTGTCTGAATAAGTTCAATTGCGGATATGGTGTCTTGGTGAAGCTCTAGGTTAAAAGTCTTAGCTTAAGCATGCTGATCTGATTGTCGTTTAAAGAAATTATTTTCCAGCTTCTTGTACTAAGTATGAAGGATTTTGACTTCGCATGTATTTCGCTTTAAAATTTTCTCAGTTTCCTTTTGGGTGGCAAGAATGGAAGAGACATCTTCTTTTCTTGAAGCAGACCTCTTTTCAAGATGTACCAATCTAGATGATATGCCCATTATATTTTGCTGCATAGAACTCAGTGCATCCATGATTGCATTACAAAAGTTTTCTCCTCCAGGAGAAGCTTCTTCAGAGGAATGCAGAGTAGAAGATACGACTTGGGAGCAAACTGGAGTAGTGCAAATGGGGTTCACATACACATTCATTTGTAAAGAACGCTCTAGTTCTTTATCTTTAAGAGGGGAAGAGGGAGTCTTTGATACATCCTTAGAATTATCTTGTTCATGTAGGATATCAGCACATACCTGATTAATTCGCTCTAAAATATCTTTAGAGTGAAGAAGTAGATCAGCAACGTTGTCAACAATGTATGCAACTGTCTTGATGGGTGAAGAAGGATGAGTAGTTGGAGATGGAGTATGACATTCTTCCAATGGTGTTTCTTCAGATGATGAGGAGGACTTAACCTTTTCAGATTGTTTCCCCTCAGTAGACGCATTCTTCTCTAAATCTGTTTGCTTCGAGGGTTTCCCCTCAACTTGTGAACCTGGTGACTGATCAGCTAACTTTGATGGTTCCCCCTCAATCAATGGAGATATCTCTATCTCTTCTTCAGAAGTAGGAGGAGCCAATTCAGATTTCTCCTTTTGAGGAATAGGCGTATGAACAGCTTCAAAAACTACTATCTCCTCTTCAATGTTGATTTCAGGTTGAACCACCATAGGGGTCTGTTCAATAACATGCAGGGCCATCAGACGATTTTCTTCAAAAAAAAAGTTGACAAGCTCAGCGAGGTAGATGGCAGCCTGCTCATCGTCTTCAGAGATGAACTATTCAGCTCTAATGATTTGCAGGGGCTCGCCTTGACGAGGAGACATGTCATCAATGTCGTCAGAACTGTTATTATCTGCACCGTCTTGAAAGATATTCGATCGAGATGAGTCGGTGCAATGAACGTATCGGATGACTGTGGAGCATTAGTCATTCATAACCAAATCGAGTTGTTTCAGAGCATTCTGTTCTGCAAGAGCATCCCTAGCAAG
Organism: Impatiens glandulifera; assembly: GCF_907164915.1. Lineage (NCBI taxonomy): Eukaryota > Viridiplantae > Streptophyta > Magnoliopsida > Ericales > Balsaminaceae > Impatiens > Impatiens glandulifera. The sequence continues at coordinate 48,230,917 of NC_061865.1, read as the reverse complement.
CGGATTGAAGTTTGCCTTTCTCGCCTCAAGCATAGGAAAGAGTGCTTGAACCATAACGTTTGCCTTAACAAGATCCTCTCTTTTAAGAGCTTCAGAGACCCCAGTTGTTTTTGCCCATTTAAGGACTCTCTTCTCCATCTTTATTAATTTTTTCCATTCCTTTTCGATTTCACCACCGGAGATGATTTCAACGAATTGGGTGATTAACCTGTGATTCAACCAGGTATCGAAGACTTCAATCTTCTCAGTCACTTTCTCTTCAACCTGTTCCATGACAAGATTGACAATACAACTGGCCTCCAGAATCTTTTCTGGAATTTCTTTAGCAATACCTTTTTCCTTTACCAAGGACTTTGACTGGTTTAGGAGCAGACATTGGTTCTTTGATGTTGATGCATGGAGCCCCCTAACTGCTCGCAAGATTTCATAGGGGGATAGAGCCATCTGAAATGCCCCTTTAGGAAGCTCAGTCACAATTCCCGTTTCCTTATTAACGGGAGGTTCTTTAGTGATTTCAATAGCAAGCGTCTCAACATTCAGCTGAGTGGGAGCTTGTTCAGAAAATTCAACAGAAACAGGCATGGGAGCATTTGTCTGCTCTATTTCAGCAACAATATTGACATTATCAGTAGCATCAGCAACTACTGATTTGTCAGGGAGGGCATGCGATAATTCCCTGTCAAAGCATTCAATATTTGGACCAACTGGCGCAACAGTCGGTCCTTCAGCTTGTTCCAACACAGGAACATCAATAATTGGCACTACGGTCGGAGGAGTGGAGGAAGTTACCTAGGTAGACTTTTTGGCGACCTTAGACGCCTTCGTCTGATCAAAAGCAAGAGCAAACGACCTAGCCCGCTTCTTTATCGGGTTGGGAGAGGGAGAAAGAGACGAGATTGGGATGGCGATGAGGGGAGGATTTATTTGTCTTTCTCTTTCAGAAATGGAGTCAACTGCTCTAGAATCCTTTCTCGGCGTTTTCTTATGGATATTAAATCTAGCAGTAGACTCCATGACAAAGGATCTGGCTCTTTTAGCGCCCGTAGAGTGGATGGAGGTCGCTTGACGCTTCGACCGAGTGATCGATTGACCACTCGTCTGTTGGCTTGAGGATCTAGGAGTCATCTCCTTTAAGAGTTTCATTCTTGAAAGGGTGCCTTTCACAGAAATATTGGAGAATATACGGCAGGGGTTAACACCCTCACCCCCGCCCATGGGAACGCCTAAATGCTCCATGAACCAGTTGAGTTGGATAGAAAATCTCGCACTCTGCTTGTTCCTTGAGTAAACCAACTCACATAGATTAAAGAACAAAGTAGATTCCCATTTAATCGGCATACCTTTAGAGATAGCCGTCATATAGTTGAATCTGTCTTGGGTATACAGGTCGAACGAACCTGCCCTACCCTGAAGAGCATTCGCAACAATGTCGTTAAGAAGACGGAAGTGGGGCTTCAAGAGCTTCTTCCCGTTTGTTCTGATCGAACTTCCTTCGTTCGAGAAGACAATATGCATCTCTGAAATAACCTGAGCCGGAAGAGCAACGTCAAAGGTGTGACCCTTAAACAGCAGTTTAAAGAACTCAGTGACCATCGATTCATTAAAGGAGATAGATTTGTCGTTCATTGTTGTCGTTATTGACTCTCCAACCATGTTCCCCTTATTTAAGAACTCACGCACCTCTTTTACATATAGAATATAAGGACCGCTATGGTACTTCCTTAGGCCAGAATACTCGAGCGATCTTAACATATCCACGATATCCTGTTGCTCGGTAGTGTAGACTAAATCAAAGTCCACCTGTAGAGTATTGTGAGAATGAGAAAAAAACCTTCTTGTCAGCCATTTTGAGTGTTAGAAACAGATTAGAACGGAGATAAACAAAGTTTCTTAGAGAGAAGATAGAGAGAAATCTAGAGTTCTAAGAAAATAAGAAGTGTAATAACCCTGAACACATGCAAGATGTCTTTAAATAGAATTCGAACAGTCACATGTTTAACCGTCACTTTTTGAAAAAGAAAGCCCATCAATTAATTTTATACGCCTTTTCCCAAAAGTAGTCATCATTAATTGAGTTTCTACCAAAAATATTTTTATATTTAAGGATATATTAGTCATTTTCTTTAACATTGAAAGACACGTGTCTTCAAGTTATTCGAATTTAGAAAATAACTGTTTTAATGTTTGGGTGGGAAAATTAGATGACAACGCATATTAACAATTGTCCTCAATCGGTCCGAAGATGAAACGTCTAACAGCACACGTAGTTAGACGTTTAAGCTATTGTCCACATTCTAGCGTCTAAGTTGGATAGACCTTTATTTAGACACAGGCATCTAACTACGCTTGTCATACAGACGTTTAGACGTCTAAACGTCTAACCGCCTAATTAGACGCATGCGTCTAATTGCGCTTGGACAACACGTGTAAAACGTGTGTCTGGTTAGACGTGAGCGTCTAACTACGCTTGTTTTAGAGACGTCTAACCGATGCTGGTTTTAAATCAAGACTTTTATCCAACCCAGAAATACAGAATGCTTAAATAGATACACGTCTAAGTACTTGTTTTCTTTTAGACGACCTCGTCTATTAGACTGATTAAAGCTTTCGTCTGCGTGCATCTGTTTGAACATTTTAAACATTAAATTTCCCCCTTAATTTATGCATGTTTAAAACAAATAAATGATTTGAGGTCCTTAGGACCCAAAAGTAATTTTAGGGAAGAAACACTTAGTCTGTGGAGGTGGCTTTGAGAACAAATCCGCCACTTATTGATCTGCTGGAGCATATTCTCAAAAGAGTGTGCTCCAAGTTTCCTCCATGCAGATGTTCTGTATCCCCTAAGAGTCTTCCTTTTCTCTTTCCATGAAGCAAGAAACCTCTTCATCGTCACTATCGCTGGATGATGAGTCATCTGAGTCTCTTTGGATCCACTTAGCTTTGTTGTCCGCCGCCATGAGAGCCTTCAACTCATTTTCATTGTCTTTCTTCTTTTCATCACATTTTGTCTTCCTGCACTCCGATTTGTAATGACCTAGTTTACCACAGTTAAAACACTTCATGTTAGCTTTAGAGTTATTCTTATCATCATTATTATTATTTGAAGAACTTAAGTTAGAGTTGCTCTTATTCATGAATTTGCCGAATTTCTTCACGAAGAGAATCATCGCGTCGCTGTTGAACTGTTGGGAAGCCTTCTTTACTCCAGTGGCAACATGTGGCTTCTCGACAGTCACTAGTGCCTTGGTTGGAATGACATATGTGGAAAGCTCCTCTTCATTCCTAGAGTTTATTTCAAACTCATAGTCCTTCAGATCGGCTAGCAAGTCAAATAGCTCCATCTTGTTGAGATCTTTGGACTCCCTCATCGCTATTGTCTTGATGTCCCACTCCCTGGGCAAAGCACGCATGACTTTGATTGAAACCTCTATGTTGCTGTAAGTCTTGCCCAAGGTGGACAGAGTGGTGATGATCTTCTTGAATCTCTCATAAAACTCAGACATCGTCTCTCCGGGACGCATCTTGATGTTGTCAAACTGTTGTGTGGCAACCATGAGCTTGTTTTCTTTGTTTGTTCATTGCCCTCACAAAGTTGATTCAACCTCCTCTCCCAAATTAATTTGGCAGAATTGCATGAGATGATGTAGTTGAACATGTTATCATCAAGAGTCTTGTACATAATGTCCATGGCCAGGTTGTCGAGGTTGTTCTTCCTTTTGTCTTCACTAGTCCACTCAAATATTTCTTTCTCGATCTTGATCGGACTTTCGGTGATGACAAGCCACATGTCATCATCTATGGCAGATAGATGAGCATGAACTCTCTTCTTCCATACGACATAGTTTTCTTTTGAAAACATGGGAACCCTAGGTTGTAGAGGTCATCGATATGATTCAGATTCTTTTAGTGCTTGAGAATAGAAACCGAGGATCTAATACCACTTGTTTGGATCGGTGCTACCAATAGAGACTATGGTCTGACTATTCATAACAGCTGATGATAAATTCCTCGATAGTAACTTGTGAGGGATTAGTACATGTTTCTATTCTTTACAAATCCTTCAAACTCTTGAAACAGATTCAAGTGCGGAAGTATTTGTCAGATTTGAAACTTTGAACAACTAAATGTAAATAACATAAAGTAAAGAACATGGGGAGTTTTATGGATGTTAAGAAATAAAACTCCTACGTCACCCCTTCTTCCACAACCAGAAGGATATCCACTAAATACTTTGAATCGAATACAACTTACTGAGCTAGTTAACTCTCTGTTGAACAGAACAGCCTCTGTTCAACTTACAATATTCTCACAGCTAGACAGTAATTGAACTTCTCTCTTGATCTTGAAGAATGTAAGAAGTCAGTAAGAGCAAGAGTAAGATTGTGTGTTGGTTAATTCGTAAGTGAACAACTTGTTGAATAAGTAATTCAGTTATCAAATTATCTAGTTATTCGTCTGTTGTCCTTGAGCATCTATTTGTAGTAAAGGACACCAACAGTCGAATCTTCTCAACGGACACGTGACAAGTGTCCGTTGGAAGGCCGCCCATAGTACCAGAATACAACCGACTATGAGCAAATGGATCGTGGTTGTACCGAACTAGTACTGCGCCTAATATCCTCTGATATTGTCTTGTACTATACAGACAGTTGGAAGGATATTTGCATATGTGGCGTTCGTTATTTGATATAATTAGCTGACTTGTAAAACTACACAAAAGTGTATTGAGTAGGAATAGAAGACAACTAGTTGATCGTGGTTAGATGTATGTTTTCTTCAGACGAATGCTATAACAAGGAATTAGACGTGCTCCTTTAGACCTCGTCTAAGGGAGTTAGACGTCCTCGTCTAACTACGCATCCCTTTAGACAGTGTTTAAAGGAGTTAGACGACCTCGTTTAACTATGCATAACGTCTAAAGTAGTTAGACGTCGTTGTCTTACTACGCGTCCCTTTAGACAGCGTCTAAAGGAGTTAGACGACCTCGTCTAACTACGCATCCCTTTAGACAGTGTCTAAAGGAGTTAGACGTCTTCGTCTAACTACGCATCCCTTTAAGCGTCTAAAGGAGTTAGACGTTCTCGTCTAACTACATTTCCCTTTAGACATCATCTAAAGGAGTTAGACTATCACGTCTAACTACGTTTCCCTTTAGACCTCGTCTAAAGGAGTTAGACTACCTCGTCTAACTACGTTTCCCTTTAGACCTCATCTAAAGGAGTTAGACTACATCGTCTAACTACGTTTCCCTTTAGACGTCGTCTAAAGGAGTTAGACTACCACGTCTAACTACGTTTCCCTTTAGACCTCTTCTAAAGGAGTTAGACTACTTCGTCTAACGTCTAATATAGCCTTTTTTAGACCACATCTAAAGTAGCATAGACATATATATACATATGTTTAAAACAAATAGACAACTTAACTTTATTTTATTTAAACATCATTAAAATTCTATTTATTAAGATAATGTTCCAGATTATAGCTTTTATTTATTTCTATTTCAAGTTAATTATTTCTCACTTAGTTAACTTCTTTCTTTATTTTGTTTTAATATTTTCCCAACACAGTGGTACAAGTAGTTTGAGTCGTTCATGGTTCAACAAGGCTATAAGAAGACTACTTCTAATCATTGAGTTTTTGTGTAGAAGTTTTCAGCTAATGACTTTGTAATTCTATTGCTTTATGTTGATGACATGCTTATTGCTGGTTCAAATGCATCCTGTATTGGTAGCTTAAAAAAAGAGTTGAGTAATTACTTCTTAATGAAAGATTTAGGGCCGTCAAAGCATATTCTTGGGATGAGTATTGATCGAGACAAAATGTGCAAAAAACTATGGATTTCTCACGAAAGATATATTGAAAAGGTACTTCAGCGGTTTAATTTAGATAAGTTAAAAGCTGTAAGTATGCCTCTTGTTACATCATTTAGATTGAGTGTTGATCAATTTTCTTCTAGTGAGTAAGAGAAAGAATACATGCAAAAAGTCATGTACGCATCTACTGTTGAGAGTTTAATGTATGCAATGGTTTGCATTAGGCCTGATATAGAGAATGCAGTTGACACTGTCATCAGATTTTTGTCTAACCCAGAAAAGAAGCATTGGGAGGCAGTTAAATAGATTTTGAGATATCTACGGGGCATTCTAATTTGAAGATTTGTTTTGGAAGTGTAGAGCTTACTATTTTTGGCTATACTGACTCTGATTGGGTTGGAGATGTGGATTCGAGGAAGTCTACTTCTAGATATTTGTTCACTTTTGCGGGGGACTTGTGCATGGAAGTCAAGGTTGCAAAAGTGCGTTGCATTGTCCACTATAGAAGCCGAGTTCATTGCTATCACAAAAGCTGGCAAATAGTTACTTTAGATGAAAAAGGTTAGTATTGAGCTTGATCTTAATCAAAAGAAGTATGTGTTATTTTGTGACAGTCAAAGTGCTATTCATCTCAACAAGAACTCTACGTTTCATGTTCGATCAAAACATATTGACATGAGATATCATTGGATTCTTGAAACCTTGGACTCCAAGAGATTTTTACTTGACAAGATTTATACTGATGATAATGGTGTTGATATGTGTACTAAGGCACTACTTAAATGGAAACTTGAAGCTTGCCGCTTGGTTGCCGGAGTGGCAACATCCTTCACATAGTTGGGAGGGGGAGAATTGTTTGGCTATTGGGTCCCTTCCTATGTGGTAAAACATAAATATCTTGGCCCACAATTTAAATAATCACTAGAGTTATTGTTTACACATTTCTTCGCATTAGTGGACAGTTTTTTAGTAGTTGATCATTTTTAGATATTTATTGCAATTTAGGTGTTTCAAGAGGAAGAACAGTTTTTGGAGATAGGAGAAGTGGTGTTTTATGTCAGAAATTGGCCATTTGCTTTTCTGACCACTAGAAATAGTTTTTTCTCTCTTTTTAAGATGTGAAGTTATTGAGTTGTGTGAGTCTGCTAACTCATGGGCCGGCCCTGCTCAGGGTGTCTTTCTTCCTATATTTTTATTTATTTAAAAAAATATTATCTTTCTAGGTTTGTTAAAAAAACAATAATTATTTTAAGAGGTCTATTAGTAAAATATTTTGGTAATATTCATCAATAAAATAATATATACTTTCAACTTTTACCCAAAAAAATGTGTAGGAAGAAAATAAAAAATTAAACTCGCTGAAGGTGGTCATTTGAAATAGTTGTGTGAGAATTTTATAAAATAAAATATTCCAAATTGTTTAATAACATCAACATTTGAAAGTACATCATGGCCTGCTCACTGTTTTCTTATTAAAAAAATAAAGTTACTAATTGACCACACTAGGTGATTTTAAACTTTTTAAAGTTAGAATTTTGTCAACAAATAATAATTTTAACAATTCATATTACCACATTGATTAGAACTCCATCTTTTCATTTACTTTAATTTCCCATTGATTTAATTGTAACATTTTAAATTCCATAATATTTTCTTCTAAAAAATCAACTTTGTATTAATAATTCATACATTAGTAGGTAAACACTGCAAGATTTATTTGGATTCATATCAGCTAAATTTCCTTATTTTTAATTTAAAAACTCGTACTAGTAAATAATAATATTAATTGTACTTTTTATTAAAGCGGTCAAATTTTAGTACTAAATATAACAAGTCGGTAAATTGACCAACATTTGAAGGAAAAAATAGCGTAACCTAACACATTGCGATAGAAAATGACACGGGATAAATTAAAAGATAGAAATGTTACTTTCTATCTCTCGCCGACATCTTGAAGTCTATGCTCTAGATCTCTTCACTCTAGGGTTTCGTCTTTCACAAATTTTGATCAGCGCCGTGGTAGTTTGATTCCTCTTGTGATCTTCTCAATTCATGGACTATGTATCCTTCTCCTCCCACTCTTTGTAATAAATTCTTATTTCATATTCTTTTGGATTTGTTAAGTACTTTGAGGATTAGGATTTGTTGTGTGTAGTCATAAATTTAGCTATACATGTTCTTAGGAGTTGGTGGATCATGAGCTTCATCGTCCAAAGGACCGATATGTATTCTTGTGGCATAGTTTTGATTATTTGTTTTACTCATTTGGATTTCTCCAAATCCTTGTATATCTTTAATCAACATACCTTTAATCATAGATCTTAAGCTTGTGGTCCAATCCTATGGTAGCTAGCCTTATTCTTCTATTCTAATTTGTTTTATTATCTAGGATTTATTCTTTTGATTCTTCTCATACTTACACTTTAAATGAGAATATAACATTTCTAATCTGCATTTCTTTGGCCTTATACACGATCAGTGTTATTGTCTCCTTACACTTGTTAGGAAACTAATTCCTTCTAGTTCTTTAGTAAACTCACTAAAAATTCTTGTTGTTTATTGCAGAAAATGGATGATATGAAGTTTCTTTGTCCTTCCTCATTCATCGATGCGATAACATGTACAAACATGTCAAATGTGCAATATTTGGTATGTTCACCAACTCAATTTAATTCTTTTGATTTTCTTTCTTAGTGTTTCTAAGGTAAACCAGAAATCAATACATTGGATACTAATTAAATGTGATTACTTTAAAGGGTGTCCTTCGTTCTACCACCTTAGTTTTTATCCTGTTGAGTATAAAGATTGCAGTATTTGCAGTCTCCGCACAATACTCCTTTGGCAAGTCTTTCTCGTGAAGCATACACCTTGTCATCTCCATGATGGTGCGATTCTTCCTCTCACTCACTCCATTCTGTTGAGGAGTGTATGGGGCTGTCAGTTGGTGTTGAATCCCAATTTTTTCACAAAATTAATTGAATAGTTCTGAACTGTACGTACTCCTTGCCATTATCATACCTCAAGGCCTGAATCTTGTAGCCACTTTGAACTTCTATCCACTGTTTGGATCTCAAAAACACACCAGCAACTTCAGACTTGAACTTGAGAAAATAGATCCAACACATCCTTGTATAATCATCAATGAAAACTATATAATACTTACTCCCATTTAGTGAAGGAGTTCTGTGGGGCCAACAAGGTCTGTGTGGATCAATTATAGCCTCTCAGTTGCTCCCAATGTTGCTTATTTGAAAGGAAGTCTTGATTGCTTCCCTAATTGACAAGTATTGCATTTTGGCAAATTAGCTTCTAATTGAGGCAGTCCTTTACAAATTATTTCTTCTGCAAATTCAGCACTGCATTATGATGAAAATGGCTCAGACTTTTATGCCAAATCTCAGTTTTAGACATTGTAGCTGAATAGACTATTTGCTCCTCCTTTAGCGGATTTAGCTCAAAGCTTTTCTCATTCATGCTGACTTTGAACACATTCACCCCAATGTATCTTTGATTAGACACTCATTGCCATCATAGTCACCTTTAAACCTTTTTCGTGTAGCTAATCAACACTTAATAAATTTATTGATGTCAGTCACAAATAACCCATCTATAATCAACTTAGTACCTAACTTAGTACTTGAGGAGCTGCCTAACGCCATAGTCCTTTTTCCTTTGACTAAAAGATACTCTCCATTGCCAATTTTGACTTTAGAGTTGAATGATGTGTTCAACTCTATGAAGAGGCCTCGATCAAATGTCATGTGGTTAGTGCAGTCATTGTCCACAAGACAATTATTACTTGAGCTATTTGTTGCAAAACAATTTGTCATTGAGAGTTTCTCCTCATGATCTTCAACTTAAACTACATTTCTTTGCTGAAAGGTTCACTTGAGTCACATCCTTCTGCTGTAGATTACTTTTTCAAATCTTCTAGTGATGTCACATCATATGACACTTCTCACCTATACATCTAGAATTCTCTAGCATCCTAAAGGTGCATGACCTTTATTCTCACAATACTTATAAAAAGGAAAATCTAGTTTAGAACCTCTAATTGTGCTTGGAGAATTTGAACTTGCACTTTCCTTCTTTCTTTTCCAGTTATTCTTCTCCTTTTCACTTTGACTTGATTTCACTTTCTCTAACTATAATCCTTCCATAAACCCTTTATTTCTCATCAATCTTTCTTTATTCTTTGCCTTCAAGGCACTCAAGATTTCTATAAGATTGACATTTGATAGGCCTTCAGTATTCTCTAATGAGGAAATGGTAGTCTTAAACAAAGAATAGTTACCAACACCTTTTGAACCAATCTAAAATCAGGAAATTTAGTGCCAAGAAATCTTACCTTGTTGACAATTGTGAGTAATTTGTTAGAGTAGTCCTTGATGTTCTTTGAATCCTTCATTTTTACCATCTCGAATTCCCTAATTAAATTGAGGACCTGCATCCCTTAATCTTTTTATTTCCTTCCTACTCTTGTTTGAGAAATTTTCAGACCTTAAATGCTAGCTTTATGGTCATTATCTTGATGAAAGTCTCAGTTGACACAGTAACAAACAGATTATCCATTGCTTTTGAATTTCTTGTCTTCTTCTCCTTGTGATTCTTTATCTGTTCTAATGTTGAGTTAGCTTGTAATTTCGGCACTACATACTCCTCAACAACTTTCCAGAGATCATTTGCCTCTATATGAGCCTACATTCAAGCATCCCAGACATGGTAATTGTTAACATTGAACATGGGTGGTGCTAATGATGTAAATGATATATCTGAATCCATGGAAAAGATAGATGTCGTGGCCACATGTCCTTCAAGAAGACAACTCTGATACCAATTTGTTGGTTATTTTGAACTAAGAATGCCTTTTTAAATACTATCAAATGACTAGATAGTGAAACTAAAAAATAGAGAAATACATGAACATTATCTACTAGAAACTCTCCTAGAAATCACTCACTACACCAGAAAATAAAACTAAAATGCTAAAACAAGGGGAAATAATAACAGTTTCAAGCAAACTTCAACAAATATTTACAAACATGTCAAATGTTCAATGTTTGGTATGTTTACTAACTCCCTCAATTGAAATCTCTTGACATTCCTTCTTAGCTTCTCCTGAGTAAACAAGAAATCGGTACTTGTGGTGTACGTACTTGTTAAGTCTAATTGTTGCTTCCATTACACTTGTTACAAAACTACTTTCATGAAGTTCTTTAGTAACTTGACTAAAAACTTCTCATTTTTGAAAAAAATGGTTGATACAAAGTTGTTTTTTTCTTCCTCGTTGATTGATGCACCAATGTGTACAAACCTATCAAATGTGCAATGTTTGGTATGTTCACCCTCATTTGAAGTCTCTTAGTTTAATTTATTTCTTAGTTACTCCTAGTAATTAAGAAATCGATACACGCGGGGTACCGTTTAACTTGTTCGTATATTTGATAGGTTTGTACACCTTGTTCGATGTAGAATCTTATTGTAGAGATATAATCTACATACTCAGTTGTCACAAACCAATATTACATACATCTCTAAGAAGAAGAAGATTGGAAGTTTAAGTTCTGGTTGAGAGAATTTACATAAGAATTCTTTCTCCCAAATAATGTGTTTAAGTTCAGTCATTTCATCTTTGTTTCTCATAATTCTTCAAATTCATTTAATTTCATTCAGACTAGGAGGAGATTCTTATTTCACACATGTGAAAAGTGAAAACTTAATTATATGCAGGCTCATTCTTCACTATATTTTGTCAAGAAACGATCCCTTCGTGAGTTGTTTCATAAATATGTATATATTGTATATTTAGAATCCAGTTAATTTTATATTTTTTGTTTTAGAAAACCTGAGACGAACTCATGTGTTGTTGACCATCTTGGAGGCCAAATTCATGGATCGTGGTTTTCAAAGAGAGTTGAGAAATAAGAGTCTCTCATTGCCTCTGTCTGAATCAATTGTTGTGATCTCTAATGCCTCGTTTGCGTGCAACACCATCAAAAATGATACCTCGAGTTGAATGAATTGTACAAAGTGAAAGTTCATGATAATAAGTTATTATGTAAACTTTTTTTTTCTCTTTCATTTCATTTTTTTTATTTTTTTATTTTTTTATTTATTTATTGTGTTCCTCTTAATTTTATTTTTATTATGTTATTTGATTTCTTTTTGATGTGACCTTTTATTGAATATAAAATATTTGAAATTTGGCAAACTTTGAAATTTGAAAAAGTTTGAAATTTGAAAGAATTTGAAATTTGAAAGACTACTTTTAGTAATTTAGTAATTCTCAAAGAATAAAAGGTAAATATTAAAAAATATAGAAGGTGAATATGGTGGTAATATTATAGTAATATATACAAGATTATTGTAATATAATTGTTAAAAATTTAAATGCATCATATTTTGATTTTTTTTTAAGGGAAAAGAGTAAAAACATTGTGGAGGTAATTTGTTTCTATAATAAATTAAAAATACAATTATTGATTTTAAAAAGAATATAAAGACCTACTTAGTTTTATATATTTGGTTTTTTTTTTTTTTAAACAATAATAACATGATATAGCATAACAAATAATTAAGGCATTCCAAACAAGACTTATGTCTGCACCTATATATATTAATGTAGTTCCATCTTACGAGATACAATTTTATTCGACTTATAGAGAGAAAGAGAGATCCCGTTTATATATTTTCAGGTATTTTAAAAGTATTATTTTTAATCATTTTTACAGCATTTTAAAACATTTTCCCCTAATTTTGTTTATATATCTTGATTTATATACATATAATATTTTTTTTTTGAAAACAATAGACTTATTTAAAGGTAATACTTGTTTGAGTTCTAAAAGAGAGAAATTTGACACGTAAGTTTCACCGAAAATGTACGTGGGCATTTGTTAAGAATTCGATCTTCAAGTTAACTTTTGTTATTACTAAGATTCTAATTTAGAGCATTAATTTGTTAGTGTGGATTAATAAAATTATTATCTTTTAAAAAATGGGATGTGTTGTATGTGATTTGTTTTGTATACCACCATCCTAACCCCTAACATTTCACAAAATTATGCTTTGGCTTTTAATAACTTTTTTTTTGAGTTTATCTATTTTGTCTATTCATTTCTATGTTTTAAATCTTTTCTATTAACTCACCAAATTTCTATTAATTTATAAAGTTTTTGATTGAAACAGTTAATAATTATTTTCATCATGGACGGAGAAAAAGTTTTGGGCGACGATTCTTCCAACTTCTCCATTAACGCACAACTAGATCCAATCCCTCAAATGAATATCTTTGGAAGGAAAAATAGAGGCAGGCCAAGGCTATTCCGATCATTTATTTCACCCAAATATTCAAACTCGTTGTCCATGCCTCAAGCCCCAATCTCTTCCGCGTCCCCACAACTAGCACCTTCAAACTCGTTGCTCATGCCTCAAGCCCCAATTTCTTCTGCGTCCCCACAACTAGCACCAGACTTTTCTAGTAACATACATAAAAGAGGTACAATAATATTTAATTTAAGATTGATTAGAATTTCACAAGTTATTTACAAGTATTTTCAATTAACACACTTGTAATAAAAATTATTAAAGATTACTTTCTTTAAAACATTTAGTTAAATGATAAAAACCTTATATCATCAAATTTTCTATTGTTTTTTCTACAATGAATTTAATATTCGAAATATTTCAGAGAAGTAAATGAAAAAATATATTTATGCTCTTTATACAAATATTTTGTAGGTGAGCATGACAAAAATATTGTTGGAGACACTAATATCCGCTATTTACATTTTTATAAGGGAGAGGTATGTACAACTTAATCAAATAAATATAATTGTTTTACCCTTCAAAGCAAATGTAACTTTCTACATGACTATTTTTTCTTTTTCTTAATTAGGACATATGTTCGAAGCTATATTGGTATGCTACTAATATGCAGAAAAACATTTGTGTTATGTCTGCAACTGGTTCAATATCAGAAGTAACTCTTCAACAAGAAGACAATTACTTAGCAACAATTAATTATGAAGTGCGTTTTTTTCTCCCATTTTTTTGTTTATACATACCATATTATACATTTAGCGACAACAATTTAGATTTTCATATACACAATTACACTTTCTAAATTGTTTTGATTCTCTTGTAGGGTATATATAAAATTGTAACATTAGCGGGGTTGATTTTGCCTATTAAGCCAAACACTACGGGCTCCACAATAGCGGCCAAACAAGGAGGATTGATGGTTGCATTTGAAGGTGGAGATGGACGTTATATAAATGGCTTAGTTTCAAACTCATTAATAGCCTACGAGAAAGTTGAGGTGCTCAAAAATATTTTTTTTCTCTCTTAAATTATCTATTTTTTGTGTCCGAATTTAGCTAAAGTACACTATTGGGTGAAGTCTAGCTAATTGAATTTTATTCTTACAAAGTTAAATGTGACATGAGATTATTGTTTTTTTTATTAGGTTTTAGCTTCTGTATACGCATCTAGACCAGATGAATATAAAACATGGGAAGAGATGGAATCAAGCGAGTCCATACAACTTTCTTCGCCGGTTCCAAGTGGCTCAAGTCCCAATTTGCAATTTATCTCACAATGGGTCACTAGTACGACAAATCCTGTAGTCGAAAGAGCCGAAGTGACAAGCAACAATAGATTTGTGGGGCAAGGGAGTAGCATCCCTCCTAGACCAAAGGAGACACCAAAAGAAAATCAAAATCTAAAAGTTCGAATCTATAGCCCACGAGGGTTGTTGAAAGTTTCTGTAGTTCAAGGACAAGAACCTGTGGTTGGCAACCATAATACTAGTGATGATGATGTTATCCTGTTGGAGCAAAGAGATTGAAGATTGAATTGGATTGGTTTGGTTGAATTTACTTTATGTAATGTTCTTTTTAACTTTCATAAGACATTTTTATGTTTTCAATCTTAGACTTTTTATATTATTTTATAGATTTTTTAAGAATAAGAAATATTTTAATGTTATAGAATTTGTTTAAATAATTTTATTGAAAGGGAAAACATAAGACTTAACAAATATTTATTCTAAATTTTATTAGTCATGTTAATCAGTAATTAGTTTTTATATAATTATTATATATAAACAAGTTTTAATTTAAAAAATTATTGATATTATACTTTTAAAATATTTTTTGGGAAAGAAAAGAATAAAAGATTTGTTTTTCTTCTATTGTTAATTAAAACAAAGTTTAGAACTATTTTACAGTAACAAGTACTATAACTAAACAGAATTTGAGATAAAATATTTTTAATAATTTAAAGTTAAAATTTAACAATATTTTCCAAAGATAATTTTGATATAAATATATATATATATATATATATATATATATATATATATATATATATATATATATATATATATATATATATATATATATATATATATATATATATATATATATATTTGTATCTTAATTATAAAAACTTAGAATAAACAATTTGAAAACTGTATTTTATTTGGGCTTTGAGAGTGACATATCTACCTGGAGTAAGATCCCACAAATCTCTAATTTGAAACTATGTATCGTATTTTTAAAAGTAAAATTCAAATTTTGAAAGTTAAAAGAAGGTTTATTTAAATTTGTTTTAGTTATTTATAAATTAGTAAAATTAAAATTTATTTTAAATCATACAAAATTATTTTAAAATAAAATAATATTAATTATTTTTTAATTATATGGAGTTAGACTCGCACCAAGAGTCGTGATTTTTACTATTTTAGCTATCATTCAATTACTAAAAAAAATAGTTATAGTTATAAAATAAGTTAGATGAGTTTATTTATTTGAATAAATAATAATTTTTATTTAAATTTGTAAATATAAATGTATTTTATTTATGTAAAATAATAAAATCAAAATAAATTACAAAATCTTAGAATAATAAATTTAAAATAATAAGAACTAGTTTAAGAATAAACATAAATCAATTATTTTTCTTTAAATAATAATATTTTAAGAGTTATTTTAAAATTTTAAGATCAAAATTTATTTTAATTAATTAATCAATTATTTGTATTTTAATAGAGGAGATAATAAGTATTTTAAATGAAATAAATATTTTAAATATATTTCCATGCTTCTATTCAAATAATTTACTGTTTTACTAAGCAAAACAAACTCCCTCTAATTATTTCAATTTTAAATTAGTTTTTATACTTTAGAAATTCAAATTCAATTAATTTCATCTCTTTAATCTCATCGTGTCTTCTATTCTATTTATTTATTATAAGTAATATTTTTTTTATCTATAATATAAAATAATAATTAACTTTCTATATTTTCATGTGTAGAGGAAAGTTAGAATTTTACATTGATGGTCCTAATTTGTGCAGCCGAAAATATTGACATGAAGAGTTTCTGTTCCATCAGCCGGAAATGAGTATTTTGAAATGTTTGACAAATAGAATACGTGTAATTTTGAGTACGTTTATCTCTGAAAAACAAACGACTTTTATTAAAGGCTATCAAATTTTTGATGCAGCACTAATTATCAATGAGTGTATTGATAACTTTAGAGGCGATAAATGTGCTTTTGTCAAACTCGATATCGAGAAAGCATATGAACATGTTAACTGGGAGTTTCTTTTTAATATTATGGGTAGAATGAGTATGGGGAGAAATTGATCGGATGGATTAGATTTTACGTATCGACGGTGAAATACTTTGTTATCGTGGATGGGAGCTCTCATATTTTCTTTTAGAGTTCAAGGAGTTTAAGACAAGGGGTACCTCTTTCCCCTTTCTTATTTTTTATTGTTATGGAAGACCTTTCTAGAATGATGCGAGACGGTCTATGTTCTCTACGTCTCATTTATTATATGCAGATGACACCCTCTGCATGATTTAGGATATTAAGAGAAATGTCAATCCCCTTTGGGATATTCTTTAATTATTTGGAGCATGTTCGAGATGGCGTGTTAATTTGGGTAAGTTTGATATCTTCTTCTATAATTTAGTTTCGTCTAAGAGAAAGATTAGCATGTATTATGGGATTTTAAATTGGGATTTTTCCGTCTACATATCTTGGGCTCCCTCTAAAGACTAAAGCTAGCTCCAAAGCCTCTTAGAACCCGTTCATCAATAAGATGGAGAGGATGCTTCCCATTTTGAAAAGTAAGATAATTTTTAGGGAGGTCGTTTAGTCTTTATTAAGAGCATTCTTTCTTCAATGTCATTTATATGATTTCTCTATTTGTCCTCCCAAAGTGCGTGGCTATGAAGATGAAGATAATTATGTATAAATTCTTATGGGAATCGTGTGATTCCTCATTTTCTCATTTAATGAGTTGGAATAAGGTTAAATTAATAAAAAAAAAAAATAGGCTACTGGGAATCCACAATCTTGTTTCTTTTAATAAAACCTTATTATCCAAATGGTGTATTAGATTTGCATCTGAGCAAGAGAGTATTTGGGCTAAATTGATTAAATGTAAATATGGTTAGGATAAGTTTGGTTGGTTCACCAAGAATTTCTATAGATTTGTGAGATGCAACATTTGGAGTGGTATTTATACTATGTGGAAGGTTTATCGGGAGCATTCAAATTTTATTATGGGTAATGGAAGTTTTTAATTAGTTTTTGGCACGACACTTGGTGTAGTGGTAAATGTTTGACAAACGTTTTCCCCAAACTTGCTTCTATTTGTAAAGATGCATCAGTCAAAGATATGTTTGACATTCGGTCTAGGGAAAACATGTTCAATGATAGACTTTTGTTAATGGTTAGAAATAAGGGGTTAAACCAGTCTTATTGGGATTCTATGCGGTGGTGTGATCTGAATAACTTTCATGTGGGACATTGTTATACTTTGTTCAACAATGTTAGCTCGATTAATATTTGTTGGGAAAATTTATGGGAGTCTTAGATTCCTACCAAGATCTCAATTTTTGGTTGGAGTGTTATTCACGGTGGAATTCTCACAAACGATATTTGTATGAAAATAGGCATGATTATTGCGAGTAGTTTTCTTATTTGTTACAAAGAGGTTAGACGACTTCTCATCTACTTTTACATTGTCACGTTATTGCAAATATTTGGAGTCTTTTGTAGAATTTGACTTTAATATAATGGGTTATTCTTGAAACCGTTAATGACTATTATGAGGCTTGGATTTGGGCAACTAAAAATGCGAGACTTGGAAGATGACCTATTGAGGAAAACTTACAGAATAAAAGAAGAAACAAAAGAAAGAACACACTAATAATTTGATAACGGAGTTTGGCCAAATATTACCTACGTCTACGAGCACTAAAGCTATCAATTAATAAAGAAAAAGAGATACAAATATTTGGTGCAATAAACCAAAAAGGGGAGAGTTTCTCCATCGATGTCATCTGATTTACCAAGCCAATAAACTTTCTAGTGAGCTTTGTCATACTCCCACTATCTTTGTACTTCAAGTTTACGAGTCGATGAATTATCATCGCCTTGTTTCTGTAAGATCCATTCTCTAATATCGACTTCAACTTCTTCCATAGTGTTTGCACATCGTTCTCTTGTACAATATGGTGGAAAATATTTTGGTCAACACATTGTTTGATTGTAGCAACTACTTCCAATTTAGAATTTTCCAATTTTCATCGTTCATTGCGTCTGGCTTTGTTATGCCTTGTATATGCCTAAACAAATCTCTACAAATCAGCAAATCCAACATCTTGCATTTCCAGACCGAAAAGTTCGTCAATGTTATCTTTATCATCCCAATTGAATTTTGTTCCTCCATTGGGTACACAAGAAATTTGACCAGTCCAACCAAATGCTCTCATACCACTTGTTGGCAAAATACATATTTTTAAATACTATGGAATAATTGTTCTTTCCCTCTTTATATGCCCCAATTAGATAATCACGAGAACTAAATGAGATAGCAAATAGTAAAATTAAGTACACAAAGATACAATAATTTTAGCGTGGATAATTAAACAAGGATAAAACCACGAGACCCATAGGCCTCTTAAGCACTCATTCACTAAATTAAAGTGAGTTACACCAAAGTCTTCTATAGTCTCCGAGGGGTTCACTAATACAAAGTCTTCATCTTTAATGGTGGATTACAAAACAATAACAAGAAAAATTTATCACCGAAGTGGAATAATCAAACGAGTATATAAGAAATGTCTAAACAAAGATCTAGACTAGTTAGATTATATATACAGAACTCTGTAAGGATTCACCACCTATGATTTGAGCCAAAACCGACACCGTTTGACTTCTCGATCATCTCGCCGAAACTCTGAATATCTAATTCTACTTTTGTTTATTATGTCAAATTTTTTTAAATATTATATATTATGATATATTATATATTATTAATCCAAGCCTAAATGGCCGGTCATCCCAACATGTTGGACCCACCTATTAGGACAGGTGAAAATCGTAGCATTAAGATGGCTAAAATTCTTACAGTTTGTTCGAATATCAGGAGAGAAATAAAATGAAGAAGGTTGTGCACCAGTTGTCATCGGATGACTCCAGCCCTGTTGGCCTCTTTTGTCTACTCTTTTAGCTAATCAAGTGCCTCAACAACATGATAATCCTTAAAAAAAATCTTATTTAATCGATGAACTTCATTGAGCACCGACATGTTCTCAAAAATTTCGATTTATTCATTTCCACTCGTGCAACACATATTTTGGTTGAAATTAATGTTTTTAATTAATTATGACATTGATTAGGATAATATGGAAGTTTATAAGTTATGTTATTTAATTATAAGATAGAGAAAAGATTTTTATCTTGATTATATATTTACCATGTAATGGTATGTTTGAAGAAGAGAATAATGGAAAATAATAATATTTCATTTCCTTTTTGTAACCTCCCTTCCTTATTTCTCTCTTCAACCCAACATAATGGTATCAGAGCTTCGAGATCGATCTATGGCAATGCTAGGAGATTCTTGGCCAATACGAGGAGCCAAACTCATTTTCGACGGAGAAGATTATGATTATTGGAGTTTTATGATGAAGACACTCCTGGTCTCACAAGATTTGTGGGATTTGGTGGAGAACGTACACATTGAAGATCAGGATGTCGTAGAATCATTAGATCGGTCATCCGATAAAAAGTTAAAGGAGAACAAAAAGAGAGATTTGAAGGCCTTGTTTATTATTCAACAAAGTATTTCTCGTAAATTTTTTCCGAGAATAATAGGGGTTGATACATCGAAGGAAGCGTGTGACATATTGCAAAAGGAATTTGAAGGAAGCGATAAAATGAAGACAGTGAAGCTCTTAACTCTTAAACAAGAGTTTCAAAATTTGAGGATGAAGGAGAAAGAAATTCTACAAGTGTACTTCTCAAGGGTTATAGAAGTTGTAAACCAAATCAAGTGTATTGGCGATGACTTGACCGACAAAACGGTTTGGGAGAAGGTTTTGATAAGTCTTTCTCCAAAGTATGACAATATGGTGACCATTATTGAAGAAATGAAAGAACTTTCGTCACTTAGTATTCACAATTTGATGGGTTCTCTTGAGATGCATGAACAATGGATGAAGCGACATACTAAAGCTTCCCTCAAAAGTGCCTTTCAATCTAAAGTGAGTGTAAAAGAAGATTCTACTAAAAGCTCGAATAAACGTCAATATTCTCGTGGCGGTGGAAGTTATGGAAGAGGTCGAGGGCATGGCTGAAGGGGAGGTAGAAACTTCCATGATAATAAATTTTATCATCATTGTAAAAGATTGGGTCACGTTGAAGAAAATTGTTATCACAAAAGTAAACTCAATGTTTTAATTGCAAGAGGTTTGGTCATACGCAAAAGGATTAACGAGATCAAAGTAGAGAGTAGGCCAATTATATCGAGGAGAAAAGGAATTGTGAAAGTGATGGACGCACATTTTTTGCATGTCAAGCGGCTATCGGAAAAAATGATAATGAGTGGTATGTTGATAGTGGGTGCAGCAATCACATGACCGAAGATGAGTCGATTTTTTGCAAAATTGACAAGAGCGACACAACTCGGATTACAATGGGTAATGGTGCTGTCGTGAAATCAAATAGAAGAGGTACGATGTATTGTTTGTTCCGGATTTAGCTCAAAAGTTGTTGAGTGTTGGGCAACTTATGCAAAATAATCATGCATTGTACTTCGATGATGATTATTATAAAATTTATGAAAAGAAAAAAAAATAGAGAGCTGATTGCGGTTGTCAAGATGGAGAGGAATCGAAATTTTCCTCTTAATCTTAAACCTGCAAGTTGTACATCTTGAAGGTCGATGTTGAAGATATGTCATGGTTGTGGCATAAACAACTTGGGAATGTGAACTTTGAAAGCTTGAAATTTCTAAGTGGAAAAATATGGTGTATGGGTTGCCAAATATTGACGACAAGAATGATGTTTGCGAGACATGTTCTTTTGGTAAAATCCATCGAGAGACGTTTCCGAAAGAGAAAGCCTGGAGAGAAAAATCATTATTGAGCTCGTTCACACTAATATTTGTGGTCCTCTGTCCAAAAACTCTCACGGAGGTAACATATACTTTATCACTTTTATCAACGATTTTTTAAAAATGTGTTGGGTCTATTTTTTGAGGCAAAAATCGGAAGCACTTTCTGTTTTCAAGAAGTTTCAAAGAATTGTTGAGAGATAGAGTGGTAAGGTGATTAAAGGGTTAAGAAGTGATAGAGGAGGAGAATACAACTCGAATGAGTTCGAGAAATATTGTGAAGATATTGGTCTTGAAAGACAATTGACAACGAGTTTTATGCTAGAAAAAAATCGTGTTGCTGAGAGGAAGAATCGAACAATTGTAGAGATGGCGAGAACCATGATGAATGCAAAGGGGTTACCATTGAATTTTGGGCCTAAATAACTTATACAGTAGTTTATTTATTGAATCGATGTCCGACAAAGGCGGTTGAAAACAAGACACCATTTGAGGTATGGTCTGGGGGGTAGAAAGTCGCCGGTCAAGCACTTGAAAGTGTTCGGATCCATTTGCTATGCTCATGTCCCAAAACAAATGATAAACAAACTTGAAGATAAAGGTGAAAAATTTATATTCGTTGGCTGTAGCACCAAGTCGAAGGGATATCGACTTTTTAGCTTGAAGAAAAATAAGGTGATTGAAAGTCATGAGGTGATCTTCAATGAAAAAGAACAATGAGATTAGAAAGAGAAAGGTGTTGGGGATGTACATATGCTAGTGTTTGAAGAAGATCAGAGGGAGAAATCGAGACAAGTCAATGAAAGTAGATATGAAGAAAGTGAGCATGAACAATATCCGACAACACAATCCGTGGCGAGTTCATCCATTCTGATCCCTACTCCAGTAAAAATGAGCAATTTAAACAACATATATGCTCGATGTAATTTATGTGTTGTAAAACACAAAAGCTTTGAACAATTTATTCAAGAGGAGGTTTGGGTGAAATCGATGGAATAAGAAATCAACATGATCGAAAAAAATGAAACTTAGGAGTTAGTAGAGAAGTCGAAAGAAAAAGATGTGATTGGGTTGAAGTAAATTTACAAGACGAAAATGAGTCCCGATGGAAAAAGGGTATTCTCAACAACTCGGAGTCAACTATCATGAGACATTTACACATGTTGCGAGACATGAAACGATAAGAATGTTGATTGCATTAGTCGCTCACAAAGGTTGGAAGCTTTACCAACTTGATGTGAAATCTGTATTCTTGAATGGAGTATTGAAAGAAGAGGTGTATGTGGTACAACCTCGTGGCTTCAATATTGAAGGAGAAGAAGAAAAATATACAAGTTGAAGAAAGCGTTGTACGGATTGAAGCAAGCACATCGTGCATGGTATGGAAATATTGATGAATATTTCTCCGAGAGAGGATTTTTCAAGAGTCCTAGCGAACTGAAACTCTACATCAAGCATGGTGAATCCGGTATGCTCATAGTCTCTCTTTTTGTTGATGACTTGATTTTTACTGGAAATGGTGAAAACGTGATTAATAAATTCAAAACTGATATGATGAAGAAATATGAGATGAATGATTTGGGTTTGTTACATTACTTCTTGGGTGAGATTGATCAAAATCATGGAGGTGTGTTTATTTGTCAAAAGAAGTATGCCCAAAATACTCATTCAAAATTCAAAATGGAGAATTGTAATGTCGTGTTGACTCCATTGGTAGTAAATGATAAGTTGGTGAAAGATGATGGTAGTGGTGATGCTGATGTGGTACAATATAGAAGTCAATTGGGAGTTTGTTGTACCTTAGGACTATGAGACCCGATATTATGTATATTACGGGTTTATTATCTCGGTTTATGCACCGACCAAACAAAATTCATCTTGGAGTTTCAAAGAGAGTGTTACGATACATTAAAGGGACTATGTAGTATGGTCTCATGTTTGAAAGAAATGATAGTGAAAATATTGAGTTGTTTGGGTTCTGTGATAACGATTGGGCTGGAAGCATGGATGACATGAAGAGTACATTCAGATATTGTTATTCACTTAGTTCAGGTATTTTTTCTTGGGCGTTGAAGAAAGCAAGAGAGAGTTGCACATTCTTTCGCCGAATACGTATCAGCAAACGAAGAAACCAAACAAGTGGTTTGGTTAAGGAAGATTTTAGAAGACATGGGGGAGAAACAAGATATGGCTACGGTTCTCTTTTGCCATAGCAAATCGGTAATTACTATGCCAAAAAATGCAGTATTTCATAGTCAAACAAAACACATCAACCTCAAACATCACTACATTCGTGAAGTAGTGGATAATGAAGAAGTGATGATCAAGCACGTAAAGACCGGAGATCAACTTGCAGATATCTTCACTAAAGCACTTCCTTTGAACAAATTCGTTTACTTACGAGATTTGTTATCCATCACTAACAAAAACATTAAGGAGGAGTGTTAAAATTAATGTTTTAATTAAAATTAATGTTTTTAATTAATTATGGTATTGATTAGGATAATATGGAAGGTTATAAGTTACGTTATTTAATTATAAGACTATCCACAGCAGGGTGTCAAATAAGGTATCAAATGGGTGTTAAAATAATATCAAATGGTGCAGCATAGTATCAAAATTAAGTGTTAAAATATGGGTATCAAATTTTAATATGGGACCAAATTTGATGTGGCCCAATATCAGTGTGCCAAGTGGCAGCGCTGGTGGTTACTTTTTTGTTTTTGTTTTCTTTTTTAAATACACTTTTACATAATAATTGATCAAAAAATATATATATATATATCATTATTTTTTATTTTTCGAGATCTATAAATAAAGACTTGGTTTGTGTCATTTGGACACCAAAAAATTTCTAAAATTTTCCAACATATTATCATCCTTGATTGTATCACCTTTCTTCATATCATCATATGGATATTCCCCCAGACCCTTTCAATCTCGAAGAGATTCAACAACAATGGGAGTTGGAGGAATCTTTACTCAAAAGGCAAAAAGAACTTCTCGAAGAGCTTCAAAGGCGAAACAATCGATTACGTAAAAGAAATTCTATAAACAGGGACCATGGAGCTGTCCATCAGAGGCTCATGGTCGACTATTTCGATGAGCCATGCACTTATACTGAAATGCAATTTAGACATAGATTTCGTATGAGAAGGCAATTTTTTCTCCGAATTGTAGAAGCCATAACAAATTACAACCATTACTTCACCCAAAGGCGGAATAATGCAGGAAAGCTTGGATTGACACCAATCCAGAAGTGTACAGTTGTCATGCGCATGCTTGCATATGGAGTAGCCGGGGATTCCTGTGATGAATATGTGAAAATTGGAGAAACCACTACACTTGAGTGCACTCGTATTTTTTGCGAAACAATAATTGCCTTGTTTCAAGATGAATACTTAAGACGACCAAATGGGAAAGACTTGCAGAGGTTACTCCAAGTTGGACAAGAGCGCGGTTTTCCTGGAATGATTGAAAGTATTGATTGCATGCACTGGGAGTGGAAGAATTGTCCTAAGGTTTGGCAAGGGCAGTTTACTAATGGACACAAGGGCACAACAACAATTATCCTCGAGGCAGTGGCATCTTATGATTTGTGGATATGGCATGCTTTTTTTGGCATGCTCGGAACATTGAACGATATTAATGTATTAGACAGGTCACCAATTTTTGACGACATTGAGTCTGGTGAAGCTCCTGCTGTGAACTTCACTGTGAATGGTCGACAATACAATCTTGCCTACTATCTTGCTGATGGAATCTATCCTAAATGGCCCATCATTGTCCAATCAATTCAAATGCCCCAAGGAGACAAAGCGCAGTTGTTTGCAAAATAACAAGAAGCATGCAGGAAGGATGTAGAACGTGCATTCGGGGTACTCCAAGCACGGTTTGCTATTTTTCGCCAACCGGCTAGGATGTGGAATATTGATGGCCTAGGTAAAATAATGAGGGCATGCATAATTTTACATAATATGATTGTGGAGGATGAACGAGATTCGTATTCACGAAATTGGGAAAATATCGACTTCGAACGTTCGAATAATTCTGGGTCTAGTTCCTCAGTTAATGTCCAAAGAGAAGTGCTACCTCAATTTCAAGTGCATGTTCAAGGCCGATCTGAATCAAATATTCATACTAGGGCCGATCTACGTGACAAAGCACAACATATTCAATTGAAGAAAGATCTTGGCATGCACATTTGGAATAAATTTGGAACAACTCTCGATTAGAGTTTTAAAAACACTACTTAACAAATTACCAATGTTTAGAGTGTTTGTTTTCTTCTTCGTTTTAAATAATATTTGTATGTTATTTTACCAAGTGATGAATAATATTGTTTGTGGTTAAAAAAATGAAATTATGTATAAATGATGTGGAAGTGAGAGAAAGTGAAAAAGTAATTTTGATACCTTGAATAACACTCTAATGTAGGATATGCTAAAAAGTGGGTGTTAAAATAGGTGTTAAGCTGACGTGGCAGGGAATTAAATGAAAAAATTTGATACCCTGCTGTGGATAGTCTAAGATAGAGAAAATATTTTTATCTTAATTATATATTTACCTTGTTATTTTTATGATTGAATAAGAGAATAACAGAAAATAACAATATTTTATTTCTTTTTTTAACCTCACACAATTTTAACTCATTAATAGAAAAACAAAATTTGTAACTAATTTCATATATACCCTATAGGAAAGGCTATGATGATAAATTGAAAATAGGACCTTAGAACAAAAGTAAAATTGAATTTATGAAAATCATCTAAAGCAACATTGATAGATGAGAAATGCAACATTACTTTCACTTCTCAATTCATCATTCTTTTAAATGAGAAATTAAAAATGAGAAAGAATAAAAAGAAATGTTTTTTTTTTAAGAATAAGGATCATAGCCTTGATTTGTTCATGGCTGAATACATTATTATCTTCATAAAAGAGAAGAGCTGAACATAAGATAAAGAAAATTGTTGGAACGACTCTTACACAAAGACCTGAACTAACTGCGAGACACCGGTGTACATAAACCAACTTAATAGGGATGCAATTCCTTTGATAGCTCGTCGGATCTGATAGCTTACAATAGCCTTCCAGATTCTGACCTAAGATATACAAAAACTGTTGGAACGACTAATACAACAAAGTCTTGAACTATCTGCGAGAAAGCGATGTGCATAGACCAGCTAAGTAGGAATGCAACTCCATGGACGGTTCGTCAGACTTGATAGTTTCCATTGCCTTCCAAATTTCCACCTAAGATATGAAAAAATGTTTGGAACGACTCATATAATAAATAATGACTTAACTAACTGCAAGAAAGCGATGTGCATAAACCATCTAATTAAGGATGCAACTCAGAATCTCATAATTTGAAAATTGCAATGGCCTTCCAGATATCCCCTGCTAGCATACTATAATAATTCAGAAAAAAAACATTTTTAGGCGTATATAATTGTACAACTAACTCATAAACGTATAAACAATCAAAAATTTGATTAGACATATGTACTATTAGAAATTGGCTCATTTAGTCTATAAGTTGTTTAATGTTATAACGATTATAATTTTATTTATATTTACATAATAATTTCAATAATTAAAAAAGTGAACATACTCATTCCTTCTTCTATTTCAGATTAACAAGATAAAGAATTTGTATTGTAAGTTTACTGATAAGAAAACTCTGTGAAAATATATCTCTACCTCCAAGGCTTTTCTTTTTAATAACTATCTCCAAGGCAGTAACAGATCTATGTAGGGCTCATTAAATATATATATATATATATATATATATATATATCGGTTCAAATTTGACTATACCTGCTAATTTCTTAAAAAAAATTAATATACTTCGATATTTGTTTATTTAATTATTAAAAAATGGTAAAATTTATCTTTATCCACTAGTTTTATTCAGAATTTTCTTCCTATTTTTTAAGCCTAACCCAAATTTTTTTAAGCTCACCCCAACCCTTTTTCTTGGGTCTGTCCCTGTTTCAAGGCGAAACTTCTATATGTCGATAACGATCTCTAGCAAATTCTATATAGCGTTGGAATTCACATGGTTCTCGAAATGAATTTAATCTCATGAAGTGAATAAATCAGTTAAAGAATAAAACATTAAGTACTACACTGGAAAAATTATTTTCATGAGAAGGTATTTCATCAATATTAACCCTTTCAGCAAAGCCCTCTTCGCTAGAACCTCCTCCACCTAAATCAAATACAATTATCACAAATCGAAAATAGAGGAATATTCCAAATTTTCATTATACCTTATTGAGAAACGGAGGAAGGGAGTCAAAAGAATGGTGGAATGAGACAAGGTCTCGCTGCTTTGACGAAAATTATTCATATGTCGGTGCCGGAAAGAAGGAATAAAATCCTCACATATGAAAGATAAAACTTTGATAAGTTAGAATAAATAACTAAGCAAGAACTTGATGTAGATTAAGAATATATTTCAGTGTGTTATTACATTTACAGAAGTATGAATTTATACAATAATAAGAGAAACTGAAATGTTAGAATATGTAAAGATTATAAATACACTTAATAGATGGAATACGAAAACCAAGAGACTCAAGTGTGTTCTTTAATTGTAGATTCTTTAATACATTCCCTCAAACGAAACGGGGAGGCACACACCGTGAGTTTGTTACGTAATAAAGCAAATCGGTTTGATGCAAGTCCTTTGGTGAGGATGTCGGCAATTTGATCATGAGTAGGTATGTATCGAATGAAAAGAGATTTCTGAGCAACACGTTCGCGAACGAAGTGAAAATCAATCTCTATATGTTTCGTACGTGCATGAAAAACTAGATTGGTCGACAGAAATGCAGCACCAATATTGTCACACCATAGAGTGGGAGGTTGAAGTGGGGAGATGCAAAGTTCACGTAGCAAGGATTGGAGCTAGATGAGTTCAGTAGTGGCATGAGCTAGAGCTCGATACTCAGACTCAGTACTAGACCGAGCAACAACTTGTTGTTTTTTTGAATTCTAAGAGATAAGATTGTCACCAAGAAATATGCAGTAGCCAAGTGTGGAGCAACGATCGTCCGGACAACCAGCCCAGTCGAAGTCAGAAAAGGCAGATATATCGAGAGAAGATGATGGACAAATGAGAAGTCCATGATGAGGAGTATGACGAAGGTAGTAGTGTATTCTTTTTACTACAGACCAATGAGTAGTGGTAGGAGACTGCATGAATTGGCAAGCACGGTTGACAACAAATGCTAGTTCAAGCCGAGTATGTGTCAAATATTGAAGAGCACCAACAATGCTGCGATAAAAAATGGTTCAGGAAGAGTGTCGCCATCATGGCAAGATAAAGATGACCCAGAAGAGATTGGAGTATTAAGAGGTTTTGAGTCACTCATATTGGCTCGGATAAGAATGTCATTTATATACTTTGATTGAGAGAGAAAAATTCCGGAGGTAGATCGATGAGCTTCAATTCCGAGAAAATAATGTAGTGGACCTAAATCTTTAAGGGAGGAAATGTGGTTAAGTTAAGAGATGATTGAAGAGATGTGAGAGGAAGAATTGCTAGTGAATATAATATCATCCACGTAGACAAGAAATAACGATGTAATTTGTAGAGAGTGGTACATAAATAAAGAAGAATCATTTTTGGATTCTTGAAAACCAATGGAAAGAAGAGCATATTTCAAGGTAGTATACCATTCACGGGGAGCTTGTTTGAGTCCATAGAGTGCTTTGTGAAGTTTGCACACATGATTAGGATAATCAGGATGAGTGAACCCAGGCGGTTAAGACATAAAAACTTCCTCGTGTAGAGTTCCATGTAGAAAGGCATTGTTAACATTGAGTTGATGAATAGGCCATTGACGAGTGACGGCAAGTGAGAGGATGGTTCAGATGGTAGTATGTTTGACAACTGGGTTGAATGTTTCAAGATACTCAATGCCTTCTTATTGATGAAATCCCTTTGCAACTAAACGAGCCGTGTGACGTTCAATGGAACCATCGGCTCTTTGTTTGATATTAAAAACCCATTTCAACCCACGATATTCTGCGAGGATCAAGGAACAAGAGACCACGTCTTGTTTTGAATTAGAGCATTAAACTTATTTGCCATGGCAGAACAACATTGAGTATCTTTATTGGCAGTGGAGAAACATGTGGGTGGAGAGGTGGAGATGGTGGCAATGTTGGCGTTGTGAAGGGCACGAGTTTTTGCACGTGTGATCATATAATGAGAGGAACATTCAGGATCATGTATAACGTTGGAAATTCCACGTGTGGGAGTGGGATGATTGATTGAAGATGAGTTGGTTGTTGATGATGGTTGATAGGAGTTTGATGTTGGCGAGTTGGTTGGTGAAGATGGATGGTTAGAGTTTGATGATGATTATGAGTGTTCGGATATTGGAGAAGATGGTAGTTCAGGGATTTGTGATGTTAAAATTGGAGAGATTGGAGGTAATGAACGTGGCAGAAAAGGAAAATACGGTGTTGGAGAGACTAATGGTGTAGAAAGATTAGTAGAATTGGATAATGTAGTTTTAAATGGAAATTTTTGTTCATCAAAAGTGACGTGACGAGAGATATATATTATGCCGGAAGGAAGGTGTAGACAACGATAGCCTTTGTGATTTGGACTATAGCCAAGAAAAATACATTTTAGAGTTCGAAGATCAATTTTGTGAGAGTTATATGATCGAGGGAGCGGAAAGCAAGAACATCTAAAAGTTTTAAGGAATAGATAGTTTGGAGAATGATTAAAAAGAATTTCAAAGGGAGATTGACGAGGCTTACCATTTGAAGGAAGACGGTTAATAAGATACGTACTTGTCAAAAACACATCATCCCAATAAGATAAGGGCATAGAAGCATGAGCAAGAAGAGTGAGACTCATTTCTGTAAGGTGGCGAATCTTGCGTTCAACAACACCATTTTATTCACTTGTATGGGGGCATGATAGACGGTGTTGGATGCCATGAGTTTCAAGATAAGATTTCAGACTCCTATATTCGCCTCCCCAATTAGATTGCAGAGCTTTGATAGATGTGTTGAATTGATTTTCAACAAGTGTCTTAAATTTAATAAAAGTTGACAAGACATTAGATATTCTATAGATAGGATATAGCCAAGTAAAGCGGTTATAGTCATCAATAAAATCGACAAAATATCGAAAACCGTTAGTAGGGAAAAGAAGAGCAGGACCCCAAACGTCAAAATGTATTAATTCTAATGAAGACTTACAACGAGATTGAGAAATAGGAAAAGGAATTTTGTGTATTTTTCCATATTGACAAGATTCACAAAAACTTAATTTCTTGTTGCCAATAATAGGTAAATTAAAAGAAGACATGATAAAGGTTATTGTTGATGATGAAGGGTGTCCAAGACGATGATGCCAAGAGTTGGCAGATAAATGAGTTCCGATAAGAGCTTGATGAGTGGGCGGAGGGTTGATGATTGAGTTTAGGCAATATAGCCCATTTTTATGTGTGTCGTGAAGGAGTTCTCTCTTCGTGACCTGATCCTTGACAATACAATAATTTGGATGAAATTCAAAAAAGATATTATTATCGGCAGAAAATTTGGAAACACTTAGAAGATTTTTTGTTATTAATGGGACATGTAATATATTACGTAGATGAATGTTTTTATTGAAACATGGAATTAATGATTGTCCAATATTAGAAATAGGAAGAGGGTTACCGTCTCCCATTTTAATAGTTTCTATACCATTATATGGAGTTGAGATGCTAAGATTGTCAAGATTTTATCGTGAGATGGTCAGTAGCACCAGAGTAGGGATACCAAGCTGAGTCATAAATAGAAGAAGGTGTAGCCATCATAGTAGAGTGTGTCGTTGAATTTTGATTATGACGACGTCAGCAAGTTTCAATCGAATGACCTGTAAAATTGCAAATCTTACAAAACGGACCCGATCGACAAACATTAGCCGCATGACCAAAAAGATCACACAATTAACATTGTATTTTATTTCTATTGGGCCCACGAGGCCCACGACCCAAAATAGAAGGCCCGTTAGTATAAAGATACCCTGACCCGATAGTAGAAGCCCGGTCGAAGTGTGAAAACTTAGATGAACTTGAAGGCCCATTTATTTGATATCCATTAGAATTATGGGAGCTCAATCTATTGACAGTCTCATTTTCTACACTATAATCACTCGAAAAGGAGACTGAACGTCGCGATCGTTGGAAGTGGGATGGTTTCGAAATCTCTCTCGATCCAAAAGCAAGATTAGCGGTTGGAGAGTTAGAGTGGAGTGATTCAGGCGAATCTCATATGTAAGAAGCATTCCTTGGAGGTCTTCGATGGCGATGGGGTCGGTGCGAGTGGTTACCGCTACAGTGAGAGATTCGTATTCAGGACCGAGTCCTCCCAAAGCATAAAGGATGAAATCTTGTTGAGATATGTTTTGCCCAGTACCAGCGAGACTATCGATGATTGATTTTATTTTTTGTAAATATTCGGCCATCAGGAGTGAGCCCTTCTTTACCGTTTGAAGTTGAAGACGAAGTTGCATTAAACGAGCTTGAGATTGAGAGGCGAATGTGCATTCTAAAGCAGACCAAAGGGCTTTAGATGTAGTGCATGATTCACCAACCACTTGGGTTAGGATAGATTCTGAAAGGGTGGAGAGAAGCCATGAAAGGATCCTCTGATCTTGTTCCTCTCAAATAGTAAAAGCAGGATTTGGAGTAAGGACACTAGATCCGTCAGCAGCATCGGCTTGGAGACAGGCTTTAGGGCAGAATTAGTTCCAGTAACATATGGATAGAGGCCATAACCTTTTAGGGTAGGTAAGATTTAAGATTTCTAAATAAGAAAGTTTTGGTGATCGAGTTTAATGGATGTGAGATTGTGGAAGAGATGAGTGGTTGAAGCGGAAGAAGATGAAGAAGAGGCCATGGATACAGTGGTTTGTTAAAATCGAATAATGGCTCTGATACCAAGTTAGAATAAATAACTAAGCAAGAACTTGTTGTAGATTAAGAATATATTTCAGTGTGTTATTACATTTACAGGAGTATGAATTTATACAAAAATAAGAGAAACTGAAATGTTAAAATATGTAAAGATTATAAATAC
Source organism: Impatiens glandulifera (assembly GCF_907164915.1). Lineage (NCBI taxonomy): Eukaryota > Viridiplantae > Streptophyta > Magnoliopsida > Ericales > Balsaminaceae > Impatiens > Impatiens glandulifera. The sequence continues at coordinate 48,198,583 of NC_061865.1, read as the reverse complement.
ACTTAATAGATGAAATATGAAAACCAAGAGACTCAAGTGTGTTCTTTAATTGTAGAGTCTTTAATAAGTGGAATTTTGATAAGTCATTACTAAATTTTCTATATCCTACAATATATCTAATAATCTATATATATATATATTAAAATCTTAATTTAAGATTTTAGAGGTTTACTATAAGCTTCATCCATAATCATCCATTCTCTCTCTTTATATAATAACTAGTTTCTCTTAAATTAATAATTTATTTCTCTCTCCTAATTAATTTTTTTATTATTTTTTATTTTCTATATCCTAAAATATATCTAATAGTATATATATATATATATATATTTAATATAAAATTTTAAATATTTATTACACGCTTCATCCATAATCATCCATTCTCAGTATAGTATTACATATCCTCAAACTATCATCTTTATGCTTTTTTAATCCTAAACTTTCTTTTACTCATCTTTGCCATGTCAACCTTTTCTTTTTATTAGAATAAATACTATTATTAGAATGATTGAGAACAGACACACAAACAGCAATGCAAGTAAATATACCATCATGTATGTATGTAATCTAAATTATTTAATGTATACTTTATCTAAAGAACAAATAAAATTTAGCGATTTAAATCATAATAATACAATATTCAAAATTAGACATCAAAACTGAAATGTAATAAATAAAAAAACTATCACTTTTAATTAGAAACTAGCAAGATTGGATTTGTCAAATCCATTGATAGGGAGAACCCTTAATACATATTGTTTAGTAAAAGTAGCTAGACTGAACAAAAAAAAATAATGTATATCAGTGAGTCTCTTTAAAATTAAATAAAACACCTCCAAAATATAATCCAAGTATTAAAAATGATGGAAGTTGATTACTTTGACTCTTAAATATTCATTCATAAGAAACATACGGGTGTCTTAAGTGACGCGATATTGTCACTTGTCTTTCTCTTCCAGTACTTAGTTGCGAGTTTTGCGAGTTTTCAGTTCCTTGGTTATTGCTAATATTTCCTGCTAGTATTGGGCCGCCACCGCGACTAGTCATAATATTCTCGTGACGTGGTCTCTTCCCTCTATTACTTTCTCCTTTGTTATTTTCCCCTTCTTGGAGTTGTCATTCTCCTCTGCGGGTTCATCTTTTGGAATTATTATGTTGGACTCCGGGATAGTCTGAGCATAATAAAAGTACTCGTCGTCATCATTATCATCTTCCTTATCTCTATCGCATTGTATCTGCCCATAAGTAGTACGGTTTTCTATAGGGACAACAATGTTTACATCAAAATTTACACTTTCTTCGTCTGACAAAGAGACGTCCTACATAGAATGAACCATTACAAAATAATAAATTATGTAGTTTAAACCCTTTTTCTAGTAATAACTTCATATTTTTTTATGTAACATTAATCCTCATAACTACAACAAACTCCAAAGTCGCGTTAACTTTAGAAATAGTTACACATTATATAATACAATTTAGAAAATAAAATATATAAAATAAACAATAATGATCCCATGAATAAATAAAATAAAGTAAAATGTGAATCACAATATAATTAAAATAGAGAATTCTAAAAATTAATTTGCTAAATTTACAAGAATAGGCTGATAGCTTATAAACATACTGAATTGTAAATAAAAAGATTTGTACTGTATTGTATTAATTGAGACTAAAAAAGAATAAGTATTCCTAGAATTAAACACGATTCATGCTCTTAGACCTTGTTTGTTTTGAATTTTGTCCTCAAACAACCATTTCTTACAAAAAGAAAAAAGATTTATAATAATTTTCAATCTCAACTATACCCTATCTAAATAATCTAAAATAAAATAGTTTATCAAGTAACATATAAATAACAGCTAATTGACCATATTTAAGAACTACATTTCCAAAAATAATATCAAATACCTATATATATTGCTTGATTAATTTTTCCATCTTACTACACATATTAACAAGTTAAATTATATAGAACCATTGAAAAATTAAAATAATGGTCTCCTTACCTGTTGATATTCATTGCCGGCAGTTTTATCGGAGTCTTCTCCTAAAAACATGAACATATAAAACAATAAGAAAAATCAAGAGCGAAATATGAAGTAATGCTTAGAGGAATACAATAAAGATGCGGGCGATTGTACTTAGATAGAGAGAAACACATATTTATACACAAAATTAGGGTTTTCTTTATCGACCCAGGCGCATGAGCCTTCGGCCCAACCCCGGGCGCATGGGCCTTTTCGGCCCAACCTTTGGGTGCTGGTTCTCTTAAGTGTTTTACAATTACATTTTGTTAAACCATATAATAAGTGTTTTATGTTCATAAATCTCAATTACTTCAAATCAGAAGAAGTTGATTATCAATACTCTAAAAGATGTAGCGGCAATAAGAGATACATATTTAAAATGTGAAAACTATGATTTATGCGTACATTTAAATCAAATCTATTAATTAATAAAGTTATTCTCTAAATTCTTTAAATACAAAACAAGAATATAGGAATAGAGTATTAAATTCTTTAATACATTCCTTAGATGAATTATTATAATGTATTATTGTAAACTATATTATTATTATATTTAAAAGTTTTATAAATATTTTTCAAAATATTCGTAATATAATAGTATTAAGTTATGCATTAAATCGTATATATAATTATTTTGCAACTAGTTCTGTAATAGTAAGATATGATATTATTGCAAACTACATTGCATTAATATTTAATAGTTTTAAAAACAGCATTCGACATATTCATAATATACTAGAATTACGTTTTGCATTAAACATTATATACAATCTTTTCACAAAATGTTTTGCAATTGTATGATATCATATTATTGAAAACTACGTTGCTATAATATTTAATAGTTTTGAAAATGTCTATTAGTAATCTATTAACAATACGTATCGCACTAAAAATTATAGATAATCTTTTAGCATTATAATGTGCATTTAACTATATCAATTTGTACATAAATCCTAATTTTTAAAAATATTAATAAACATTCAATGCAAAATTAGTTACGGTTCATATGAAATTATGTCTCCTCAATTATTGTTTTCCCATAATTTTGGCCAACCACCATTACCTTTTCGTCTCCCACACTTCATTGATATTTTATCAAATCTTCATAATTGTATCCACTCATTCTACACTTAATCGATTCATTTCAATCACTCCTAGCCCGTCCACTCCACTCCTCAGTTGATTTTAACCAGCGAAGAAATCCCAAGCTATGACTTAACTTTCATTAGTGAGGACCAATTTGAAAAGATTGAAACAGCACTAGAGGTTGACATATCCTCTGAAAGCACTAAGCTAGAAATAGTGATGGTGGAGCTTGTAGTATCTATATCTAAAATAGCAAGTCTACAAGCTCAAATAGAGTCTATGAACATTAATACCACCTCATATAATGAAATACATATTCTCCTAGAATATATGCGAACAATCAATCATACAAGTATTCGGGTTGTCCAAGAGATGAGCACGAAGGAATTTCATTTCATTTGTAGATCTTTTGATTATTTATGAATATGTTACATGTTTGAGTTTTGATGAATATTTTGTTGCTTTTATTGATTTCATATATAAAATATGTGTTGTTGGTTGAGAATATCTTAATAGACTGTGGTGGGTTCTTTAGATGCAAAAAAGACTGAAAGGAGAATGGATAAACTAAAAATCTCAGATGGAAGCAAGAAAATAAAGAACTGGCTGAAGTTTAATGTCTTTTGATGGATGTTTTTGAAGTTCTTCAAAATTTGTCTTGTTATTATGCTGGTTTTTTTTAATATCGTGGTTGTTTATTTTTGAACACTTTATGGTTATATATGGTTATGATTATTTATGTTTTTGGTTTAGCATTAACAAAGTATTTAATATTTCTAACTATCATCAACTACCAATGTACTTGTATACTTACTTCCTTTAATTCATCTTTTACATTTTATACATTTTGTTATATCAATATATTTATCTCTGTATATTCTATCTTCATCTTTTTATCAACAACATCAACTTCTTCAACATATTGTATTTAACATCAAAGTAAATATATGTCTCTATCTTCTATCTTCATCATTTATAAATATATATAAGTAGATAATATTCTTATTTTCATGTATGTCTCCATGTTGTATCACATTTTTAGGAAATCTTTACCATTTGATCAACAGAGATCAAGATCTTGAATATATTTTATATATTTAACATATTATTCTTATTTTTTTTTATTATATATATCACATATTAGTCTTATATATAATTTTATATACAATATTATTTATATATTTTGATAAATACATATTATTCTTATATTTAATAATATATATATTGTAGATTATATATATATATATATATATATATATATATATATATATATATATATATATATATAAAATGAGGTCTGATCAGGAGGTTTAGATGTACAATAAGAAACCTGAATGCATTGAAATATTTTAAAAGTTTAGAAGAGTTCATTTCATTTTCCACAACTCAACTTGCTTATATTGATGGTGAAAAAATAAAGTGCCCTTGCAAAATATGTTGTATTCAAAAGTTTATTACATCTGAATTATGTCATAATAATTTATTAAGATATGGATTCATGGAAAACTATTCTACGTGGGTTGCTCATGGGAACCAATTAAAAACTTAAAGGTATACAACTATCAACGTAAACGACATTCGCTAGGTTACAATGAAATATCAAATGCGGGGAATGAAGCTTCTAATAATTTAAACACACATATTTTATCTCAAAGGTTTTAGAAAGCATTGAACGCGATACATCAACCAATTTGGCATGGTCATCAAAGCAAGAGTAAACTATCAGCTATGGTAAAACAACTTAATATGAAATCCGAGAACAATTGGTCCGAGCATGCTATAAATCAAAATCTGGACTACATTAGGTCAATATTACCCAAAAATAATTGTATACCGGGTAGTTTTATAGCATGAAGAAATTAGTTGAAGATTTTAGTTTTCCCGTGATTAGAATCGATGTATGTAGAGATGGTTACATGCTTTATTGGGGATAAATATTGATAAACAATCAAGAAAGTATTGTAATCTTTCCAGATTCAAAGAAAATGTAGTTAAGCCGAAGTCCCATAAACAATATTTAATTTACCACTTACTCCCAAGTTGTAAAGGTTGTACGCATCAAATGTGATAGTCGCTCACATGGCAATGTAGTCATGTTAACAAACCTGGGATAATGTGTCATCCTTCTGACGAAGAGTGTTGGGTCAAATTATTTTGACCAAGGGTTGAAATAATTTGACTATTGGAATTTTGATGATGAGATGATGAATGGATTATATATGCATCTAATTGTCTTTGATGCAGAGGTATAAAAGTCAGATTTAATAAGACTTGGTTCTAATGAGGCTCATTAGACCGATTTGGTATTAGATGCATGGCGTTAGACGTGCAGTCTAACTAGCAAAGTTAGACGTGGAGTCTAACTCCTTCAGACTAGTCTGAAGTAGAACCGTAATTAGACGTGCAGTCTAACTCGTGGAGTTAGACGTGCAGTCTAACTCGTGGAGTTAGACGTGCAGTCTAACTCGTTGAGTTAGACGTGCAGTCTAATAGAAAGAGAAAGTTAGACGTGCAGTCTAACTGGTGAAAGTTAGACGTGTAGTCTAACTCCTTCAGATTAGTCTGAAGTGATTGTAGTTAGACGTAAGTCTAATCCCATTAGACCAGGTGGTCTAATGGATTCTATTATTAGACAAGGACGTTTAATTTCATTAAACGAGGTCGTCTAATTGAAATACGTTTAATTCCTTACTTAAGTAGTTGCTTGAAGCTACCACCCGCCTACCCACGTGCTATAGTTTTATGCTACTCCTGCTCCACTTTCTAGTGAAGATCAGTACGACAGCCCGATGCAACCAATCAATCAATGACACGTAAACGAATATCCTTCCCACTACTTGTTTTGCAGGTAAATCTCTGAAGAATATTCGGCGCACTACCTGTTGTATACGGCCACGATCCTTGTATTCAGAGTCTGTTGTGTACAATGGAGGCGTTCCAATGGAAGAGTGTCACGTATCATTCTGAAGATTCGACCTTTGGTACCTGTGCCTTATTTAAAGATTCATGAGGACAACGGACAATCTCTCGATCATCTTGCCAGAACTTTGAGTGAACAAGCCAGATTTGCAGAGAGTGAATTCAATCGATCATTACTGAAACTGTTAGTTGTTTTCTTGTTTTACTGTGTGTTAATCAAGAAAGAGTTAGAATCAAAAGCATCCTTTAGCTAAGTGATATTCTTCATCTTGTAAGTTGAACAGAGTGTGTTCTCTTCAACAGTGAGCTAAGTGTGTGCAAAATGTATTTGATTTAACTCAGTTATAGAGAATCATTTCGGTGGTTGGAAGAAGGGGTGACGTAGGAGAGTTTGCTCCGAACATCCATAAACAAATTGTTGTGTTGTTCATTTCTGTAATCTTCTCATTCTTGATCTAAAGCTTCAAACCTAAGTAAATATTTCCGCACTTGATTTTGTTTTAAGTGTTTACAAGTGTTTGCTTATAATAGAAAGGGAATTAAATGTCACAAATTTAATGTTTCTTTTATTTTAAAAAACAATGTAACATATTTATCATGTTTAAGTGTTCAATATAATATATATTTTTGATATATATATATATATATATATATATATATATATATATATATATATATATATATATATATATATATATATATATAGAGCATGTTTAGTAATTATACACACGTATATTATATATTTTATTAAAAAAAGTTAATTATAATAAAAAATATATATATTTAAAAAACATACCACTTTATAATTTTCTTAATTATATTACATATAAAATTATATATATATATATATATTACCTCTTAATTTAAGTTTTTTTGGTTATAAATTAAAATTATATCTAATAAAAGAAAATGTTATTTCGTCTGTATTTATCATTCCAAAACATATTACGAAACAGCCCTTTTTTAACTTTTAGCTTGTATATGCCACGTCATCATCTTTTGTTTTGCTCAACATTATTAGATTATAGGGCATGGACAAACATATAAGAGCTGGTTTGATTTTGTGTTTTTAAAGATTTTTATTATTTGTTTTCAATAATAAAAGTATAATTAATTTGATAATTTTTAAAATTAAAATTTAATAAGAATAAAGTAAAAATATTTTGATATTTTAATTAATAATAATATAATAGATAAATGTTTTTAAAAAATTCCCAACAAAAGTCATTAATCTTTTTTTTTATCAAAAGAGCTAGGTTTCCAATTCAACAATGATATTTTATTCATTGTCAGAAGCGGTCCTTTAGCAATTGAATAGCTATCAATGTAAATTGTATTTTTCTTCATTCCTATGTGAGACATTAAAATAATATATTTCTTTATCTTCTCATCTAAGAAAATAGCCCTATTTCATGTACAGTTTCAATCCACAATCCTCATCTTCTCATACTCTTTTATCTAAAGTTGAAAACGAAGTGATGGAATATAAGGGAGGCGATGGAACTGGAGATGAGGATCGAGTGAAGATGGAATGGGAAATAGGTCTTCCCACTCACGAAGAACTAATACCTATAAATCATTGCTTGATTTCTCCCAAGTTGGCGTATGCTTTCGGCATAGTGTTAGAGCCCTGCATCAATCAAGCGTCGCAAGATACTTTGGCGAGTCTCGGGTCAGGGTCAGGGTCACAGTCAAAACCGCTGTCTACGTCAAATAATTGCGTAGTTGTGGGAGAAGATGAAGACATGGATTTTTCAAGGGAGGATGGTTCAGAGTCGAGGAAGCGGAGGAAGCTGCGGAGTATCGATGTTTACACAGAAGAAACAGACTTGTCACTAGATCTGAATCGAGGGAGACTAGTTTGGACGCCACAGATTCACAAGAGATTCACTGATGTTGTGGCTCATTTAGGTATAAAAGATGCAGATCCAAAGACTATTATAAAGTTGATGAACGTGGAAGGTTTAACTCGCGAGAATATCTCGACTCATCTTCAAAAGTATCGATTGTATTTGGACAGGATGGAGGTACTTGCTGACAAGATGAAAGGGTTGTCCACTGATATTGGAACTTCTTCTTCAGATCATTTGTCTGACTTAGTTCCATAGGAGGAATCCGGTGGACAAGTGAAAATGAATATTACAAATCCACAGCAAATGATGTCAGTGACTAGGTTAGGTTTAGGACATGATACTTACAAAGAGTTTGAATAGGAATCTGTATCGTGTACCTACAAAGGGTTTGAATAGTATCAATACTGTATTACCGTATTAAGAGTGTTCACTAGTTAAGTTTGCATTATCTATGTTATAATGTATATAAATAAATATTATGTAACTGTTAAGTTTGCATTAGCCATGTTAGAATATATAAATCTTATGTAATTTAGTACTTTATATATGCTATTGTTAAGTTTGCATTATCTAGGTTAGAATATATCAATATTATGTAATTTTGTACTTTATATATGCTATGAGATTTTGTTGTGGTTTATAATTTTGTTTAATGATGATTGGTGATTGAAATTTTTTTTTTAATGTTTAAAAGGTATTAATTTTTAATAATATATAATTATATTAAATAGATAGTATTTTATTTTATAAATTGAGTTATATGATTGTTAAAAGAATAAATGAAATAGTATTTGATTGTAATTGGATTATAAAATGAATAATCTCAATAATTAGTGATTATAACTAGTATGGTATGATTTATTCAAGTAAAATGGAGAAATAATTTTACTATGGTATCACAAGTTCTTCAACTCCAAATTCATTTCATCGGGCTGTTATTAGTGAATAATAAAATGTTAATTATTCTACTTAGTCGAGTTTTTTAAGATCACCGATAAATAATATTTTGTTCTCCACAACATCATTCATTTGATGTAGGATATGGTGCAAGTCTCAGTCACTATTCTCGATGTTATAGTGATTGGTTCCATATGATCGAATTCAAAAACTTTCATAACGCAAATTTAGAGTCAAAATTTATGGTAAGGAAAACTTGGAAACTATTAATTACTTAATTTTTTTAAGAGAACGAAAATTCTATATAAGTAGTAATTCTAGATCAAAAAATTTCTCAAACCACAATGAATGATGTTCGAGCACGTTATACACCCCCAATGAACTATTTATTTATGAGATGTTGGGCTCCAATTTTCAATGATTCCATAATCATTTTGTTCTCCAGTTACCAACTAGTCAAACAAATGTTTAGTCATGGTTCATCTTCTTGTTTATCATTAAATATAACAAAGACCTTTAAAATAATGATAGAGTCTACCATGTTATAACATGAATATTAATAACATGGATTATTAATATTGATTTACATGTGAATTAAAGAATTAAAAATATCTTCCACATTTCATTGTAGAGTTTTGAATAAGAATTCACAATGCAAGGGTAGAGAAGTCCAATTTTTCAATAATAAACATATAAGTTTTAAAAAAATTAGAATTCATCAACAATTAGTGAGATGGAGATTTGAAAGTTTTAAAGAGAAATTGAAAGGTAAGAGCCGATATAAAAATATTTTGGTGAAGTTCAATTAGGTAAAGATAGGAGATCCAAAAAAATTAAGGATTGGAGCAATGATATGAATATTTGTATGGGATACAATGAGATCGTTATGGATTATCCATAATAGATAAAAATATCTTTCAAAATTGATTACATCAGAATCTGATATTACAATTTAATTTAACTAAGTATATTTATATAATTGTCTAATAAATTATTTATTAATGATTGAAATATACTTATAAGATTATTAATTAGGGACTGTTTTGTAATTATGAAATTAAAATTGAAAATGAAATTGTGTTATATTTTTGGTTTCTAGATTTGGTAGACCATTAAGATTAAGAATTGACATTAAAATTATAATTCTAATGGAATTAAAACTAATATAATTTTATAATTATCAATTTCACTTTTTTAATTTGGATTTATAATTTTAATATTTATTTTTCTTTGTTTTTTCAAACAAAATATCTTAATTATAATTTACAACACAATTAATGTATTCTACCGATAATTATTAATTTAAAATTTAAAATATTAAAATACCAAATAATTTTTTTTTTTTTAATATAGTAAGTTAACCTATTAAATTATATATATATATATATATAATTTAAACTGGTATTTTGTTTTTTGAATTTAGGAGTTAAAATTGATATTTTTTATTTATAAAATTAATATTTCGAATCTAACTTTTATTTATTTATTGAGAATCAAAACTGTAAACTTGACCCTGGAATTATCTTGGGTTAGGTCAAACTAATATTTTAATAAAATATATTAAAATTATTTTTCTTATATTATTTTTTTAAATATAAAAATTAAAATTAAATTAAAATTTTTTAAATTTTTTAAAAAAAATTGAATTATATGTGGAATTGGAATTAGCTACTCCTTCACAATATTTATTAATTTATCATTTAAAAAAGGTTAATTATAATAAAATGTATATTAAAATTTTAAATAAATAATAATAAAAAATAAAATTATATTATTTTAGTATATTTAGAAAATGTATCAATTATAATTTTAAAAATTAATAATAATAATAAAATTTATATCAATAATAAATTTAAAAAATATCTAACCTTTTAATTTAAATTATTTTGTTTTTATAAATAAAAATATATGTAATAAAGAAAATTATGAGACATTAATTATAAAATGAGGCCACGTATTAAGTTTGTTGTGTTGTTGTCATAAATATATGACACGTGTATGAAATATATATGAATCACTTGCCTCTTCAAAATTTAAGAGACAAACTCCATATTGAAGAGGTGCGAATAAAGTCAAAATTCACCGTTCTAATTAACCAATCATTTTTTAAATTAAATATGAATAATCTTATTCAATACATTAAAAATATATATACTTCATTTTTATTTCTTATTAATGCTGGATAATCTTTCTCATTAAGTGATATATATATTTTTTAATTAAGTGGAACTAGCTAACACCCCATATTTATAATAGCCGTTTTCAAACCATTTTTAGATGAAATCGAACCTTAACTTTTTTGTCTCTTAAAATAACTCTTACTTAACTAATTGGTAAGATTATTTTAAACGATATTTCTAATTCTATGAAAGACTAAATTAGAAATAGCCAACTCAAAATTAACTAACATCATCTTAGTTATTTTGTGAGGGTGGTAATTAATCTCCAATTTGAAGTATACTAATTCTTCTTCTACCTCTTCATCAACAACCGACATAAAAAAAACAAATTGACGTACTCATCCAATAGAAAATTTTGGACGTCGATCGAGCGACTCTACCTTGGCAAGCCATCGTCACAAGGATTGATCTTATTTGAAGAGGAAGTAGAGACTATCCAATGAGGAAACTTCTTCAAATCATTTGTTTGCATTCATTCTAGTGTAACGTAGCTACAATGAGCATATGATTATATATGGATAATCGAGCAAGTACCAGAATAAGCACGAATAAAATGGACAATTGAACAATTCATAAATAGAAATGTTATAATGTCAATTTAGCACATATAGATAAGAATGAGTCAGTCAGCTATCATTAGCTTTGAATTCTATACTTAAGTATCATGGCACATAGAGTGTGGTTACTAGTAAAATTTTATTTTTTTGTTTAAATTAGTCTTTTAATATCTTTTTAGATGTATTTGGTATTATGGGGTTTAACTATAGAAAAGAAAAGGAGAAATTAGTCTAACTATAGAAAAGAGGAGAAATTAATTTTGAGAAAGAATAAAAGAGAGGATTTTGAGCTCTGATGGTTAACTAAAGATGTTTCAATTACCGATCGAATCAATGAAAACTAGTGGCGAGTTAAAAAAAACTTGTTTAAAAATAGAATTGTAGTTAGTTGTGGTGATGATTTAACTCTCGTTTGAGAATAAAATCGTAAAGTGACAATTTAACTCTCGCGTAATATGATAATTGTGATGTAAACGCTTACTAATAATTTTAACAATTTATTTTGATTTTATGATCTTAACTTCATTAATTGAACTTGGATAGATGCCTTTGATATTTATGATTATGATATTTAACAATTAACCTTTTCTTAAATAAATTAATATTTTTCTCAAATAACTCACATTTTAATGACTTGTGATATTTTTAATAGAAAGCTTAAAAAGTCTATATAGCAAACATAAGTTTAATTAGTTATATTCATTTTATATATTTGAAAAAAAAAATGTGACAATGAATTAAGTATGTAGTCCGTAAACACACTTACCCGTTTAATTAGGCGGCGCCTGACGAGCTCAAACCCAGAATCTTATAGTTAATATCCACCTCTTGTTGTCGTTAGGCTAGAGGAGGGAATTATTGATTTTATATATTAAGCTTAACCTTAGGATTCCTTTCATCCAATTTTGTTACAAATGAATAGATAGGACAAAGCAAACATCTTTGAAGGCGAAGACTTGCTATCAAAAGCAAACATCTTTGAAGGCGAAGACTTGCTATCAAGTGTCAGCTTGCTCAATTGCTAAACCTGTTTCATAAAACAATAATAGTAAATTTTATTTTGGTTTGTAAGAAAGGATGGGATTGTGAAGAGGATTTGGGAATCCACGCCATGTGTTTGATTAAATGTCAAATATGTAATATGCATAATTCTTGAAAGTTGATGTTTGGGAACGAATTATTTATGAATGGATTGTCTACGGATTTATTTGATTTCTAGATTTAGGCTATGAATTGGAACTTAATGGTTTTCACTATCTTGCATCACCACCTTCAAAAGTGTGTAAAATGATCTTTAATTTTTTCTAAATTAAATTCTCTGTAAATGCCAAACACCTAACCTTTATTATTTGAATTTAACTGATCCATCTTAATATTAATTATAGGTAACAAATAAAATGTAAATATACATTAATGTGTGTTTTTACAAGACCCTTGTGTTTAACGATTGTCTTGTCTTCTTTAAAAAAAAGATAATAACTCTTCGCTACTAAGAATAAGTCTTTCTCTATGATTTGTTCTAATTTAAACTTACCTACTACAATTGAAGAGACATTTTCTTCACGGAAATGACTTATAAGAACATGTAGAATTAATTTGTATATTGTAACATTTGAAATTACATTGTACATTTTTTGTATTATAATATTTAATGTATTTTAATTCATTATAATTAATTTAAACATACAATATTAAATTAAATTATATGATTACAATAATCTCTTTAATACCATTTTAATGGAATTAAATAAAACTATGAAGATTCTCGTGCAATACAGACGGATACAAATATAAATTCAAAATTTTAATAAATAAATTATAATTATATGTATTTAATTTTTAAATTTTTAATAAATCACGAATAATATATTAAAATAAAAAAACAGAATACACTCATTCCAAATTTTATTTACTTCAGTAAAACAATTCATTTTCTAACATATCTCATCACATATTTTATTCTCAATGAACTCTCATCTCGTGACCTTACACTTACACTTTGGTCAAATCAAAAATCTAAAAAATTACCAATCTCTTTTTTACCCACACATTAGCTCATCAATGCTCAATTGACCTCTCATCTTGTGACCTTAAAGCACTCAGACTAACCAACCATCTCATTTCACATTTATCTATCAATTCAAATCGGATTTCTCATCTCGTGATCTTAACTTTCACTCGATCAAACAATTAATCTTCTCGCATATTTTAACCATCAATATCAATTTTTTCCCAATCGGCATCTATCTATTTACCTTACTTTCACTCCAACCAATCAAAAATTATCTCATTCTATATTTATTCACCAATCGCAATCGACCTCTATTCTCTCGGAGACCTTACTTTCACTTCATCAAACAACTCATCTTCTCACATATTTTATAATATACAACCCGACATTCTTATCCTCACTTCGGCTAACCATACATCTCATTCCATATTTATCGACCTCAATTGACCTCTCATCTCATTTCCTTATTTCACTTTGACTAATTAACCATCTCATTCCACATTTATTCATCAATTCACAATCGACCTCTCATCTCGAGACTTTGATTTCACTTTGTCGAACAACTCATCTCATAACATATTTTACAATATACAACCCGACCTTCTTTATCCTCAATTCTCACATATTTTACAATATACAAAAAAATATATGATAATTTTTTTTCAACCATCGAATCTCGAACCACCCGAGTCCCCGTACTGCCACGTGTCCTCTAAACCCGTGCTAAACTACGAAACTAAGGATTTCCTAGAGATTACAGTCATATTCCATTTTAAGTATATATATATATATATATATATATATATATATATATATATATATATATATATATATATATATATATATATATATTATTATTATAATTATTATCTCTATTTCATTTTTTATGATATCAAATGTAACTTTTATCATATTCTCCAATCACACCAATTATCTCTATAAATAATTTTTTTAAATATCAGTAAAACAATTTTTTAATTATGATACACTCAAAATATGCATTTACAATTCAACAATTTAAGGATATTTTGAATTTTTGACTTCATCTATTATATTCAATTATATGAAGTGTTAGGATCGGTGACAACAATAAAAGGGGGTTGAATATTATTTTGCTAATTTTTACTTTCAATGCAATTTTAATCATGTTAGAGATTAAAATTTGTTTCTAATTTTCAACAAATTGTAGCAAGCTCTTGAACGGTTTCAAGTGCGGAAATTTCTTGCTAGATTTGAAGTGGCATATGCGAGGCTGAATACAGCGGTAAGGAAAATAACACCGGATTTTATGGATGTTCGGAGATAAAAAATTTACGTCACCCTTTCTTTTGTTTCCAGAAAGATTCTACTAGAAGACTTTGATTTGTATAACTTCTGCACAAACCCAGTCAGAACTCAGGATTTAACAGTTTCCTATTATGAACTTCTAGCTATCACTCTGTTGAACAGACAACGTTTCAACTTACAATACTGAATATACTCTCAGATAGTACAATAAATTAACTCTCAGCTTGGCGTAAATAAAATACACAATACACTTATGAAATATGAGCTAAAGAGAGAGTATATTGATCGAGAGTTCTAGAAACTTTTGAAGCTAGTTGTTGTTCGTCATTGTACTCTAGAGACTTTATATATTGACGCGTAGCAACGGTCGAATCTGATTCTTGGATACGTGAATTGACCGAGAGGCCAGATATTCAGGGATCGTGAATTGACCGAAAGTCCAGATATTCAGGGATTGTGAATTGACCCAAAATCCAGATATTCAGGGATCGTGAATTGACTGAGAGGATTCGTCGTTGTACTCTAATGTCCTTTTATATTGAAACGTAGCAACGGTCGAATCTCATTCGTAGATATGTATCAACTTTCTAACTATTGCTAAAACAAGGCTGCTTCTAGCGCTTCTTCAGACTGCTGTTGAAGCAAGGCTACTGCTAGCGTTTCTTCATACTACTGCTGAAGCAAGGCTACTGCTAGCGCTTTTTCAGGCTGCTGTTGAAGCAAGCCTACTTTCAACACTTCTTCAGGCTGATGTTGAAGCAAGGCTGCTGCAACTAGCGCTTCTTTAAGTTGCTACTATTGACGCTTTTCAGACTGCTGCTGAAGCAAGGCTGCTGCTAGCACTTCTTCAGGCTGCTGCTGAAGCAAGTCTGCTGCCAGCGCTTCTTCAACCCTGTTGTCAATGTCTCTTCAGCTCTACTGCTCGCGCCTCTTCAGCTTTACCTGGGCACTAAACATTTGTAGAACTTAGTTTTATTCAATTATCAAAGCATCATCAAAACTAAGTCGTATTAATTTTTATTATCCTAAGTTTATTTTAATCAATTAAAACGTTTTCTTAATTCAACTTAACTAAATATTTCTTCTTTAATCTTAATTTAATTAATTTTCTCCTTTTTTTTTCTTTAACTTAATCTAACCTAAGCATTTTTCAATTACACATTTATCTAAAATTATATTATTGGCTCATTCATCATTTAATCAAAATTTTAAGTAAAAATATTATATTAAAAAAATTCATAACCTATAAATATTGTTATCACCTTTTCCTCTATTTCTTTTATCAAAACAAAATTTCAATTTTAAAAAAGTATATATATATTTTGTATAAAATTTCTTCAAAAAGTTATCTTAGAAAATAAAAAACATACGTTACTGTACCGACTCAACATTCATGATTATGTAATGTAATCAATTATATATCAAATAAAATTAGACAAATTGTATATCAAAACTTTATTTGACATAATATAGAGAAATTTTAATTTATATGAAAATTAAAATATATATATATATATATATATATATATATATATATATATATATATATTCTTTCATATTGTTTGTCACTGCAAATTGAATAAATAAGCATATCTAATTTAGAAAATCTAAAAATAAATTGTAGAAATTATCTAATTGTTCGGGTTAAAAAAACTACAACAATAAAGTTGTATGGATTCATAAACACTTTGTGGAAAAAAACTTTTAAAATAGTTATAAGAACTCAATAAATAATTTTTTGGCTAAGAAGATGGTAATAATATTGTATTAACAAAACTTTCTATTATTTTCAATGTATACACACAAACTCTTAATTGCATAGATATAAACAAACAAAAGATACCTATCATCTAATAAAGTATGAGTGTTATTAGTATTAATCACTGTGGAGACATTTGTATGAGCGTTGTTATTGGTCTTCGATTTTAAATTATTATTGACTGGACATTTATTCGTAGCGTGTGTGAAAGTGCTACACCATATATATCGATTTGGTTTCCATACGTATTGTACTCCAATGTCAAATAAGCTTCCCAGTCCATCTTTAAGTTCAAGCTTGATTGGAAGAGAGCTACTTGGATGGATTTCGACACTAACTCTGGCCACAGATGCACGCTCGTAGCCTTCCATTGTTGGGTCAAACATAAGTGGTTTTCATATAATGCTTGAAATATAGGCCAGGCCCATTGGGTTGCACATGTGTGGTGGAACATTCTTGAGATTCACCCAGATTTGTTCAAGTTTAGGCGGTTTATGATTAGTATTAAGTTCTTCGCTCAACTTATACAGCTTGAATCTTTTTCCTCTGATAAAGGTATATTCACTTTTTATGATCAGATTTATTTCGCTTCCATTCCTGAAGGATAGAAAGTAGAATTTGTGATCATTGATTGCGATCCTCTCCAGACTAGAGGATTCCCACTGACCTATCAGCATTCTTTTAACCTCAGCAAATGTTGCCTTCATGTTGCCCATAAAGTGACAAACTATGACAAACTCCCATGCCTTTACGCAGGTGGGAGCTCAAACCGGTGCGGATGATCAAGTGTAATTACCTTTGGGTATAAGGTGTCTATATGGAATTTTCTCTTTTTCTGGATTGTTCATGGCATTTCCATTCCACACATTTCCTTCTTGTCAGGTTTTGTTTGAGTTGCTCATGATTGTATACACCTTTGTTTTATTACATTTGGAAATTTCCTTCATGGCGTCAACCGTCCACTTGATCACTTCATCATAATGGTCTTTGTTGAAGAGATTCTAATTCTTTAGATAGTGACTGTTGAACTGAGCATTCAACTGATCATTTTTTTTCTGGGGCATCATAATCTCTTGTTTATTAACTTGGAAAAATAACTTCTTCATCCGATTTCTCAGTCCTACCAAATTTGCTATTTCGTTTTTTCTCATTGACCACGTTGGACCAATAGTATGATCTTTGTTATCAGCCTGAATATTTTCTTTGTCAAGAATTGCAGCAGTAGGAGGAGCTGAGGAGATAACTGTTTCAGAGTTGTTATCTTTCCTGACTTGTTTGTTCTTTTCGGCCCATCTAACCCTTGTATTTCCCACAAAACCGTTGCCTTCAATTATTCCAATCTTCTTTAGAATATCATCTTCAGTCTCTTCTCTTGTGTACCAGTTTTCCTCTTTTGAATGATATCAATTGGAATTTCAGGATCCAGATTAACGAGTGGAGAAAATGCACCCATGTTCAATATCTTAAGGTTAGCCTCGGGTGTCACGGGTTCCTTGGGATTTACTTTAGCATTCTTCTTGGAACTTGAGTTATTTACCTTCATGTTTTTCCTTTCTTTAATTTTCGATCCATTCTTACCCTTCTTAGTTGTTTTAGAATTATTCGATCCTGTTACTTGACCGATCCTTTCAATTTCAGCACTTGTTTTGGAAGAACTATGTCTCTTTACTTTTGGTTTGATATTTATTGTTGACATCTTCTTTATGGACTTATGATATTCAAGGTCACATATTATTGTTTCATCATAGTCAGTGCTATCGTCTAATTCCAAATCAACATCCATGCTTTGGTTCTTTTGATTCGACCGGTGGCTCATAACTTTGATTGTAGAGTTATCATCCTATCGATTAAGACCTATAGAGGAAGCAATTGTATGACCAGAAATGTGAGTAGCACCCGAGCTTATGTGAGCAACTAGATTATATTTTTCATACCTAGCCAAGCGAAAACCGTTGGCTAACCCATTATCAAACTCGGCCAAGAGAAAATCGTTGGTTAATTCTTCTAGTTTCATATATTCTTCACCTCTTATACCCTGACTTATATTCTGACCCAACTTATTTGTAGTTTTCATGAGATCCATACCCAGACCTAAATTTTCAAACAGGTTGTCATTCATGGTGCCATCAACCAACGAATCAATATAATTCTCAGTCAAACTTCACCATTGACTATACCAATCAAGTTCAATTCATCATCCTTTAGATCTATTTTATTAGCCTATTCTGATTTAGCTAAATTTATTTCCATGACCAGCTCCAACTCAGATCCAATTTCTTCAGTGTTTCTAGATTCTGTTAGACTATGTCCTTCAACAGCTTCAGCTAGATGTGTAGGTTGTTTAGAATATCCTGTAATTTTAGCCTCAGTTTCAGAATTGTGGGCGCATTTAGTTTCTTCTGTCCAACCTTTTTCTATCCTAGTCCATAGTCTGTTTGTTTGACTTTCCATCTGATCCTTAGTAGGGCAAGTAGACTTAGCATTCTGATCATCAATGGAACCCAGGACTTTCAGTTTTGCAACATTTCCCATTGCAGAACAAGATTCTGAAATTTTGTCCTTCTTTGGACCCAATGGACTCTAAGAAGCTGATATCTCCAAGTCTGTAAAGACAATTTCAATGTGACCCATTTTTCCCAATTCAACATCCTCTCTAGCAAGACTGGTAAGCTCTTTTTTCTGATCTTTCTCTGCACCTAAATAACCCAAACTGTCATGTTTTCCTGTTTCTGAAACTAACCCTGACCTTGTAATATTCTTTCAACCTACTGATTCTCGACCAGTAGTCTTATTCAGCCCTGTCATATTTACCTCAATAGGAACCCCAATACCAACTTCAGTAGGATCATTCAAAATAGACATAGATCTCAGCATAATGTTTTCACCCGATACAGAAACAGACCCCAACATTGAGCTTTCAATAGGACCCGATAAACCTGTACAATTTATGTCATTTTCCTATATTACCTTAGAGCTCTTTTGACAGATTATCTCCAACATTGGGACCGAATTTTCAGCACAAGCAACTCGATTGTCATCAGTTTCAGCTAGACAATATTTCAAATCCAATTTCCCAATAGAATGACCGGTCAGGTCTAGGGTACCAACCAGCGACCCTAACGGTCCATTCTGTGCAGCAATTCCAATAACAACAGATATTTCTGAAATTAAAGTCATATCATTACTATATGCAGTACTATCTTTTCCTATCAATTCAATCATATCATTTCTATTATGAACATGCATATCATTACAGTATGAATCATCAATAGAACTATTCTCATATAATTCATCAGCATGTGGAAAAGAACTCATACCCGATGATGTATTTGGCATAGAATCAATAGGCGCATCTTCTCCATTTTTTAGGACTTCATCCATGATTTCTGGCTTCTGCTTTTTGGGATTGTTAAGAGACCTGCGAGTTCGTCTGTCAGACCTAGCTTTGCTGCTTGTCGACAACCTCTTCAGTACCTTCTTAGGATCATCAGGGAGGACTTGAAGGACTCCCCTTGCCCGAGTAACAACACTGGACGGGCGCGTACCAGTCATTGGAAAGATCAAGCGCAAACTGCCTAATCTTCAAAGGAGCCATAGAGGTTGGAATTCTGTAACAAATGGTGGGAACAAATAGCACGATTGGAAACCAATCGCACCGGAACAGAGGCTTGAAGATAATTACTCAAACAAGAAAGGGTTTAAGTAATTTTGGAACGGTCTGTAGCTACAAAAGCTTCCTCCAGACCGAACACTTGATTCAAACGGCGAGAAAGAAGTTCAATGGAGACCTACTCGCGCCTCGCGGTGTGGTTTGATGTCCCGACCGAGGTTCGAACTAACCTGTAAGTGAAAAGTGAGGAGAGGAGGGCGACCGACGCCGATTCGAGGCTAGGTCTCTACAGAAGGGGGTTTTGATGAAATGCTCTGGTCGACGGTAGGAGAAGATGACCGCAACCGTTCCTTGCACAACATAATACGTTCTAGAGGGCACACGACAACCGATCAAAGGCGCTGGAGGATGGCGGACGACTTCTGATGTAGAAGCGCGGTCGTGGTGAGAATCCGTGTCGTTTGTGTTGTTCGTGCCAATTGTGTCGATTGTCGATTGTGCCAATCGTGCCAATAGCGACCCAAATATCCGATCCAGAAACTATAATCGCGATATCTCCCGAATCCTCTGGCCAAATTGAAATTCCTTTAGTTAGATTGTAAGAGGGAAAGAGACGCACCTGTTGGAGAAATTTGAGATCATTCCGACGTCGGAAGCTCCGGCGGCGTTGATGTGTCGGTCGTGCCTGAAGTGAGAAAATAAATCTCCAGAGAAAATTTCTCTCTCTAGGTGCGTTTTTTTTATTACAATGTTTTCAATTTTAGTAGCATAATCATTTATGATCCAACATAAATAAAAAAGAATATAGGATATGACATATATTGTTAACCCAGTACTACATGTTTCAATAGAAGAATATTGTTTTCAAACTATTACAAGAGATGTCAAATGGAAGAGTTTTTTAATATGGAATGAGCTACCTCCTTCAAGATCAAGAGTACTTATAATGCACGACCAAGTAATCATCTGGGAACAACACTTTCCCATTGCATCTAACAATATTTTCAATGAAATCTTACATAATATTGAAAATTTGAAGAAAATAATAATTTTAATAAAATAATAATTTTAATAAAAATAGAAACATCACTAAAACACGCATATTTAATTCAAATTTTCACTAACATATAATACAATAATAATAATATCCCCTCAAACACATATATTTAATTCAACACCCACATATGCTATCATTACACTGTCCCCCAAACACTAATAGTTATGGTAGATATTGTTGACCAAATATTTCATGTTCCAATAGACATATTGTTTTCGAACTATTACAAGAGATGTCCAATTGAAGAGTTTTTTAATATGAGATGATAAACCTCCTCCCATGATCAAGAGTACTTATAATACACGGCCAACTAATTAACATGAGCCACACTTTTCCATTACATCTAACAATCTTTTCAATAGAATCTTACATAATATTGAAAATATTATGAAAAAATAAATTCAATAAAAAGGAAGCTTCACAAAAACACAAATAGTTAATTCAAATTTGCACTGACATATACAACCATCACACTATCCCCTTAAACACATATAATTAATTAAACACCCACATATATTACCATCACACTATCCCTTCAAACACACATAGTTATGACATATATTGTTGACCCAATACTGCATGTTCTAATAAAATTATTATTTTCAAACTATTACAAGAGATGTCAACGGTAAGAAACTTTTAATATAGAATGAGATACCTCCTCCAAGATCAAGAGTATTTATAATGTACGACCAACTAATCAACTAGGAGTAACACTTTTTCATTGCATATAACAATATTTTCAATGGAATATTACATAATATTGAAAATTTGAGGAAAAATAAATAAATTCAATAAAATGGAAGTATCACTAAAACACAATGTTAATTCAAATTTGCACTAATATATACAATTGTCACATTATCCCTTTAAACATATATAGTTAATTCAACACCCACATATACTACATTTACGTACACTATCTCTCAAACACATATAGTTAATTCAAATTTTCACTCATACATATCACATTTACACTATCCCTTCAAACAAATATAGTTCATTCAAATTCACACCCATACAAATACTGCATTTCCAATAGAAATTTTATTTTCGAATTATTACATGAGATGTCAAATGGAAGAGTTTTTTTAATTTGGGATGAGGTCCTCCTCCAATATCAAGAGTACTTATAATGCATAGCCAACTATAATCAACTATGAGAAACACTTTTCTATTGCATCTAACAATCTTTTTATTGAAATCTTACCTGATATTAAAGATTTGAGTAATTATATTCAATAAAATGGAAGTATCACTAAAACACATTGTTAATTCAAATTTGCACCGATATATATATATACAACCATCACATTGTCCTCTCAAACACATACAGTTAATTCAACATCCACATATATATTACCATCACACTATCCCCTCAAACACATATAGTTAATTCAAATTTTTACTCATATATATCACTTTCACACTATCCCTCCAAACACATATATTTCATTCAAATTCACACCATATATCACCAACACAATATCCCCTCAAACACATATAATTCATTCAAATTTATATTTACAAATATTTGAACTCTAATCTTGAGTGTGGAAGGTGATCACATTAACCATTAGACCACTTGTGATTAGGGTGTTCATCGGTTCGGTTTTTGGGTTATTCGAGTTCCTTGGTTCGATTTATTCGAATTTTTGTTTTTTATCCAATTCGAAAACTAAACCGAATTCAAATAAATTTTAATTAAACCGAAACCGAATTCAAACCGAATTCGTTTTGTTTTTTTTTTGAAATAAATGATAACTAGCATAACTCAAAATTAATTGCACCAACCGGGAATTGAACCCGGGGCAGGATACTATTCTACCACTAGACCATTGGTGCCTCTGTTTCCTTTTATTTTATTATTAAATCTTGAATTCAAAATATTCTAATGTGATTATTTTAAACTTTTTCTTAAGCTAAGTTTGGAAAAATAAATAATAAAAAATGAATTCGGTTTTCGGTTTGATTTTCGAGTTGAAACATAAACTCGAAAATCAATTTGAAAATCGTATTTGAATTCGAATTGGTTTGAAATTCGATTCGAAAATGAAATTCGAAATCGGTTTATTTGAATTCGATGAATTCGAAGATATTCGATTCAGACCAGATATTAAACACCCTTACTTGTGATTGATAAGTTTTATTTATAAGGTTGTGTATGCATATATATTTTATAACCTAATAAATATTTAAATTTTGATGTTTTTTTATAAATTTTAAATATAACATTTTGTTTTTTATTAAAAGCTAAAACTATTTTTTTAGTATAAAAAAAAAATTTATTTATTTTGTGTCAAATATAAAAGAAAAAAAAATAATAAGACAATTAAATTATTCAAAATTTTGAATTTATTTTATAAAATTCACAAATAAAATTTCAATATTTATTAATAAGCTAAAACTATTTTTAGTATTAAAAATATTATTTACTTTTTTGTGTCAAATAAGACAAATAATAAAAAAACACAATTTATTTATATATATATATATATTACAAATTAAATTTGAAATAGGTTGTTACATATATATATAATATATAATATATAATTATATATATATATATTATAAAATAATTTAAAATAAATATATGTAATCCTCATTTAAATTAAAAATATTGAATTTTTAATTTTCTCTCTCTCCTCCCTCCCCTCCACACTTTTTTTAATATTTTATTTATAAATTGAGAAAATATTTTGGTAAAGCTTGATTATGTATAAACTAAGAAAAGATGAGATGAAAAGACAACGAATGAAGATGAAAAATTGATTAACATAAATACCTTATCAAAGACTCAATATTATTATATTATTATGAGAGACTTTTGAAAATACAGTTTAACAAATATATAATTGTCCAATAAATTATATATTAATGACTTAAATATTTGTAAACAATACTTATATATATATATATATATATATATAACATATTTATTTTTAAAAAAATATTTATTAAGGTATAATTATAGAAGATTAATTTTAATAAAATTTATATTAAATTTACAAATATAGTAATAATAAATATCTTATACTATTTTAATATATATATATATTTATTAAAAAAATTATCAATTATAATTAAAAGAAAAAGTTAATCATAACAAAATTTATATTAAATATAAATTAAATAATAAATTTTAAAAATATCTAACCTCTTAATTTAAACATTTTTCTCTTTTTTATAAATGAAAATATATAAAATTGAAATAAAATTATTAAATCAAGACATCTTAATTAAGTAAATATTATTGAATGACTTGCCTTTTCAAAATATTTGTCGTGATATTGTCAGAAAATAATTAACACGTGTAAGAAATATATGTGTATATGTATGAATCACTTGCCTTTTCAAAAAATTAACGGGCAAATGCACATTAAAGAGCGTTGAAGAAATCCAAAAATTCACCGCTCTAACTAACCAATCATATTTTTTTATTACACCATTTATATTTTGCATTAAATAAGAACTATCTCCTTTACAAATACATCACAAATTTACACTTTGTTTATATCGCCCTTTCATTTTTCATTGTTCTCATCTTCTTGTTCTTGATGAGTGATGGAAAATAAAAATAAAGAAAGAGTGATGGAATGGGAAGCAGGACTTCCTAGTCTAGACGATTTAATACCTTTATCTCAATGTTTAATTTCTCCTGAGCTGAAGTCCGCCTTCAACATAGATCCAGATCCATGTATGACCATCTTCGATGTTCATCAAGTGTCTCGACATACTTTGGCGATGTTTCAACCACAAGATCAACAATTATCCTCCTGCAATAATTTTGATCTTAATCTTCTACCATTGGAGGATGGAGAGGCAGTGAATGGTATAGCTGTGGAAGGACAAAACAAGAATTTGTTAAAGAAAGATGATTCAAAATCGAAAATTTTGTTGAAGATCAATGCTTGCACTGAAGGAGAAGACTTATCATTGCGTATGGATAATAGAATCGATGATTCTAAGAAGACGTCGAAGCGACAGCGCATAGTGTGGACGCCACAACTTCATAAGAGATTTATTGACGTTGTGGATCATATAGGTATTCAGAACGCGGTCCCAAATACTATTATTCAAATGATGAATGTTGAAGGTTTAACCCGCGATAACGTCGCGAGTCATCTTCAAAAGTATCGATTGTATTTGAACAAGAAGCACTGAGCGCAAATATAATCAGGATCCCTTTTGCATATTCTTACAAGTATGATGACATGAATCATGTAATCCTAGAGAAGAATGATTACACAATTTGCATCTTCCATCACCATGTATCTTAATAAAAATAAGAAATGTTTAAGTAATTTTTCAATAAAAGTTATGTAATTTCTTGTTTAAATTTATTTATTTATTTTTGATAAAAGACAAGTTTCTATAATATTGTATTCTATGTATTTTATAGCTAGAATATATAAAATCTTGTAAATATGGAGAGTATTTGGAATTCCTGTATGTACTATCATGTTTTTCTTTTTATAAACTTTTTTATGCAATTAGATATAAATTAGAGTTGCACAAAAATGGGTGAGTAAAGATAGGGAGAAAAAAAATATTTGATTGAATTTCTCTATTCGTTCATATATATAGTTTTTATTTTTTTTATTTTTACTTATTAATTTATAAATATATATTTATATTTTATTTATTTTATTACAGTAATAATAAAAAGAATGAATAAATTAATATATATATATATTAAAATATATATTATATTTTTAAGAATAATAAGATTGAAAATGAATAAATCAAATAAAATATTAATTATATTCTATTTTATTATAGTAATTAAATTGGAAGAGACCTATCATATGTATAGAGTGACGAGACCTATGTAAAGAGTGACATGTAAAATCTCATATTCATGAAAATCTTTCCATTTCATATAATTACTTAATTTAAAAAGTTTATTTTTTTATTAAGAATATATATTTCTTTCCCTAGTAATTTGTAAATATATATTTATATTTTATTTTATTTCATAACTTATTTATATATTTTTGAGAGTAATAATATGTGGAATGAATAAATCAAATATATAAATTATATATATATATATTTTGTAAAGTAATAAGAAGAAGTATTAAATTATATTATTTTTACTCTCGTTTGTATTTTGTTTCTAATTTGTCTTCTAAATATAAAGTTTGATGTTAATGTGTTGAATACGAAAAACTTATAAAAAAATTAATATTAAAGACAATTTGTGATTATATTATGTTTGATTTTGTAAGGGTAAATATTTAGATGATACATTTTTTATATGTATATTTTATTAATACTTTCTAATTAGATGATGCAATTTATTGATAAGTAGTAAATTAATGAGTTTTTTTTTAATTAAGTATAATATAATTAATAATTTTTAATTTGAATTATTTTTATTATTAAAATTACTTTTTAAATTTTTAATAAATAGGATAGAATAAATTATTTAGTATATATATATTTTTAAATAATTAAAATAATTATTATTATTAATTATTTATATATATATATATATATATATATATATATATATTCTCTTAAAATTATAAAAAAGTTATATATATATATAAATAAATAACAAATTTAATATATATATATTTTAAAAAGTTATTAATAATTTTAAAAAGTTATTTATAATAATTTAATAATAAAAAATTGAAAAAATATAAATTACTAAAAACAATTTAGTAATAAAAATTTAAGAAGAAATAAATTATGAAATATTTTTTTTATGACATGTATCGTTTCAAATTAGAGAGAGAAAATATTAATAATTGTGTATCCCATCCACCTATGATTATTCCTCTGACAAATATATTTAAAATTCAATTAATTAATATTTGAGAAAAATAATAAAAATATAAACTAAAATTCTCACTAACAAATCAAACATAAAAATTCTCTTTCTTAAATTATCTATATTTTAGTTTAAGATTTCTACAATACTAACTTTTTTTTTTTTTCTTTTTTCAGTAAGTATATTGTTTAACTTGTTTTCATTATTTTTTTAAAATTATTTTCTTCTATACTTGAATTTTTATGTTTAAAATTAAATATTTCATATTAATTATATCAAATTATTTATTTATATGCAATGACAAGTCGATCTGTTTCTTCTATGAAAACATTGCTCTTCCTAATTTCCACTCCGAACCTCATTACTTAATAAATTATTGTAGTCAACTTCCACAACAAGGCAATTCCCAAGTCAGTTTTATATATATATATATATATATATTCACCTGGTGGCCACGAAAAAAAAAAAGTGTAAGTGCAAATATAAAAAAAAAAAAAAAATCAGCGCGCTTCTTCAGTTTTTATCAAAACATAACCTTCTTCTATCAAAATGAGCTCAAAAGTACGAATTTTAAATTTTTCTCTCAATGAGAAACCTAAATCGAAACGACTACTGCGAAAACGACGAGCGCGAAGAAGCCCACCGAGAAGAAGACCACCGTGAAAACCACTAAGAATAAGACAACTACCGCAAACAAGAAGATCACGAAGAAGATGTTAACGAGTATTATTTTTAAACTAAACTGTAATGTTATTTTTAAACTAAAGTGTAATGTATGAACTGTAATGATCTTTTTAAAGTGAACTGTAATGTCTAAATTTTAATATTATTTTAAAAATTGAAGTGTAATGTTTGATAACTAAATTATAATGTATAGACTGTAATATTCTTTTTAAACTAAACTGTATCTAAATTGTAATGTTGTTTTTAAAAATATACTCTAATGTCTGATAAACTGAATTGTAATGTCTAATAAACTAAAATGTAATGTAATTTCAATTGTACTGTAACGTCATTTAAACATTTATCTGTAATGTGTTTTAAAACTGAAATGTAAATTCTTATAAACTGACGTGTAATATCTGATAACTTCAGTATAATATTTGATACACTAAAGTGTAACATCATTTAAACTCAAGTGTAATGTTTGATTAACTCAATTGTAATGTCTTTTAAATTGAAATTTAAATTCTTATATACTGAAAAATAATTTCTTTTACACTAAACATTAACATTTTTTAAAACTCAACAAAAGTGTGTTTTAAATTGAAATTTAAATTTTTATATACGAAAAATGTAATTTCTTTTACACAAAAGTGTAATGTCTGATATACTAAAGTGTAATATATGATATACTTCATTTTAATGTCTTATACTGAAGTGTAATGTCTGCTATATTCAAGTGTAATGTCATTTAAACTCAAGTGTAATGTCTGATAAACTCAATTGTAATGTCATTTAAATTGAAATTTAAATTCTTATATACTAAAATATAATTTTTTTATATACTAAACATTAACGTTTTTTAAAACTCCACTAAATTGTGTTTTAAACTAAAATTTAAATTTGTTTATACTAAAATATAATTTCTTTTACACTGAAGTGTAATGTCTAATGAACTGAAATGTAATGTCTGATACACTGAACTGTAATGTTTGATACACTAACGTCATTTAAATTCAAGTGTAATGTCTAATTAACTGTTTATAATATCATTTAAACTGAAATTTAAATTCTTATATATTGAAATGTAATTTCTTTTACACTAAACATTAACGTTTCTTAAAACTCCATTAAATTGTGTTTTAAATTGAAATTAAATTCTTATATACTAAAATGTAATTTATTTTACTCTAAAGTGTAATGGCGGATGAACTGAAGTGTGTTGTCGGATACACTAAAGTTTAATGTTTGATATATTAAAATATAATGTTTGGTATATTAAAGTGTAATGCCTGATACACTGAAGTGTAATGTCATTTAAATTGAGGTGTAATTTTTGTTAACACCGTTTCTCTCTTATTTTGTAGATTCATGGATCCCGATTTTCAAATCTCCACAGTTGGAATGACTTTTCATTCCGTAAAGGAACTTCGTGAATATTATAACGTCTATGCTCAATTAAAGGGTTTTGGCATTTCATGCTAGGAGCAATGAATAGTTCAGATGGAAAGCAAAATTGGTTCTCCATTACTTGTGCCAAAAGTGGTGCATGTTTTACAAAAGGGGAATTGTTTTTTACAATTTAGACCGTCCATCAAGACGAACTGTAAGGCTAAGATAAATGTTGTAGTTAGGAATGAATGTGATGTTGAGCTAACTAGTGTCTTCAAAAACCTTGACCATATATTGAGATCGGGAAAGTCGAGACGTCTTAGATCTCATAAGGTTCTAGATCCAATTACGAAGAGAAGATTGAGTTTAAACAACGAAGCTGAAATTACTTTGACAAAAAACTTCAATCACTTGTAGTTGAAGCTGGTGGATATGATAATTTGAATTTTGATAAGAGAAGTTGCTAAAACTATATTTCAAAAGCAAGAGGGTTGAGGTTAAGATATGAAGATGCCTAAGCACTTTGTTAGTATTGTTGGGTTTTGCAACAACAAAACTATGGATCTTCTTCAAAATCAAACCTGTAACAAATCAGTTTCCAAATCGTCTATGACGACAAACAGATTACGAAGACTGAAATAGCACACAAAGCAATAAACGACAACACAATATACGTGGTTCGGTCAAAATCGACATACGTCCACGGGAGGGATAAGTTTCACTAAATCAAAGAAATGTCAATAGTAGAAACTTACATGCCCTGCTCTCAAATGAAAGAAGTGATTACACTATGAATGATTGGACTACTCCACAATCAAGGGCTCCCCCAATCTTTCTCTCTGATCAGCCAAAGAACAAGAAGAAGAAGAAAACCAGAAAATCCTATATCTGTAATTCACTCTCTCTCAACCTTGCTCTGTATTATGAGAAAAATACTCAAAAAAGAGTATTTATACTCTAACCCATTTTCTAAAAGAAAACCCTGACCCGTTTACCCGGAATTTAAAACCCGCCCGCAATAGCAAGGAACACCTTAACAATTCTCCCCCTTCCGAGCCATGGGAGAATGTTGCTATAAACATTCATCATCGTGACGCTTCTGCCAGAACCATTCCGGCTTTAGCACAACATATCTCATGCTTACCTCTTGGCAAGCCCTTTGTCATCATATCTGACCCGTTCTCATCTGTATGCACTTTCTCCAAGTATAACTCCTTCTTCTCGAGTACTTCACGGATCCAATGGTACCTTCTTTGGATATGTTTTGAACGTGAATGGAAACTTGGATTCTAGCTCACATGTATAACACTTTGTGAGTCACTAAACACCACAAACATGTCTTGTGCAATGCCTATTTCTTTCAACAATTTTTTCATCCATCTCATTTCTTTACAACATTCAGTAATGGCAATATATGCAGCTTTTGTAGTAGACAAAGCAACACATTTCTGTAGACGAGACTTCCATGATACAACTCCTCCTCCAAAAGTAAACAAATACCCTGAAGTTGATCTCATTGTGTCAATATCACCACTCATATCTGAATCAGAAAACCCTTCAACATGTGGCTTTCCTGTACCATAACATAAAACGTATTTGGAGGTCCCTCGAAGATATCTCATTGGCCACTTAACCGCTTCCCAGTGTGTCTTACTAGGTTTTGAAAAAAACGACTAAGTACTCCAACCGCATGAGCTATATCCGGTCTTGTACAGACCATTGCATACATCAGACTGCCTATTGCTGAAGCATATGGAACACTGCACATTTCTTGTCTTTCCTCTTCATCCTTGGGAGACATTGTCTTGTTTATTTTCAAGTGTGTAGCCAATGGATAAGCAACTGACTTTGCCTTGTCCATACAGAATCGTTTTAGAATCTTCTCAATATATCTCTCTTGAGACAACCATAGCCTTTTCTTCACCCGATCACGAATGACCTGCATTCCAAGAATTTGTCTTGCTTGACCCAAGTCTTTCATCTCAAAAGACTTAGCCAAATCCTTTTTCAACTTGGCAATCTTGAGTTTGTCTCTCCCAACAATTAGCATGCCATCAACATATAGGAGAAGTATAATAAAATCATTAAAAGCAAACTTTTGCACAAAGACACAGTGATCTGTAGACGTCTTCATGTACCCATGGATGGTCATGAACGACTCAAACTTAAGATACCATTGCCTTGGTGCTTGCTTCAAACCGTACAGACTTTTGACAAGTTTGCACACCTTGTTTTCCTCACCTTTCTTATTATAACCTTCAGGTTGCTCCATATAAACATCTTCATCCAAATCACCATGGAGAAATGCAGTCTTGATATCAAGCTGTTCAACCTCAAAATTTATACAAGCAGCTAGACTTAACACCACCCGGATAGAAGTCATCTTCACTATCGGTGAGAAAATCTCATCATAATCGATTCCATGTCTCTGGCCAAAACCTTTGACAACCAGTCTAGCCTTGTATCTTGTCTTGCTATCATCACCTTCTTGCTTGATCTTGTACACCCATTTATTTTGTAATACTTTCCTGTTCTTTGGTCTTTGAACCAGTTCATATGTGCCATTTTTCAGCAATGACTTCATCTCTTCATCCATGGCAGCTATCCATTCTTCCTTATGAGCATCCTCAAGAGCCTCCTTGTAATATATAGGCTCCCCACAATCAGTTAGAAGGACATACTCTATAGCAGGGTACTTAGAACTTGATCTTTTCTCCTTAGTAGACCTCCTAAGTACCTCTGTTTGTTGATTCTGTTGATTTTCATCTTCTTGTTGAACTTCAAAATCAACCTCAACATTATTACCAAGATTAGTTTCAGTATTAGTATCATTTCCATGGCCTATAGATTGACCTTGAGGAACATCATCATCACTATCTGAGTCTGAAGCTGCATGTGGCCTTGTCTCCTCAACATCATGAGACAACTCAAGACCAGAAAGATCACGTATGTATGCATCAAGTTTTTCACCATTTTCAAAATTCTCAATAGTCTGATCTTCAAGGAATACCACATCTCGGCTTCTCAAAACCTTCTTGTCAACTGGGTCATAACACCTTTATCCCCACTTTTCATCACCATACCCCAAAAATATGCATTGCCTAGTTTTTGCATCTAGCTTAGACCTTTCATCTTTTGGAACATGCACAAAAGCTCTGCAACCAAAAATACGTAAATAGTCATAATTAACATCTTTACCTGACCAGATGCTTTCTGCACAATTATTATTCAATGGTTTGGAGGGAGAACGGTTGATCACATATACTGTAGTGCTCATGGCTTCAGCCCAGAAATGCTTAGCCAACTTGGCATGAGAGAACATACTCCTCATCCATTCCAGTATTGTTCTGTTCATCCTTTCTGCCACACCATTTTGTTGTAGAGTCTTGGGCACAGTCTGTTCATGTCGAATACCCTGCTCTTTGCAATAATCATCAAATGAGCCTATGTACTCTCCCCCATTATCTGACCGCACCCTCATCAGTTTTCTTCCTGTCTCTCTTTCAACCAGCTTATGAAAGACCTCAAACCTTGTTGCAACCTCATCCTTTGACTTTATAGCATATGCCCAAACCTTCATAGATGCATCGTCTATGAAGGTTACAAAATAGGAAGCACCACCTATGGATTTAATCTTCATAGGACCACAAACATCTGTATGGACCAGTTCAAGGACATTCTTTTTCAGTTCAACTTTTGACTTACTGAAGGAGACTCTGTTCTGATTACCCTTCAAGCAATGCTCACAATTTTCAAGATGAGCATCCTTGAGATTCAGCAACTCATTCCTCTTGATCAAAACATT
Source organism: Impatiens glandulifera (assembly GCF_907164915.1). Classification (NCBI taxonomy): domain Eukaryota; kingdom Viridiplantae; phylum Streptophyta; class Magnoliopsida; order Ericales; family Balsaminaceae; genus Impatiens; species Impatiens glandulifera. The sequence continues at coordinate 48,165,695 of NC_061865.1, read as the reverse complement.
CAGCCCCTTTTCACTGATGTGACCTAGTCACTTGTGCCACAACTCAGAGGATGACTCCATCAAAACAGAATATGTTGCATCATAGACAATTTTCAAATTGGTCTTGTATAAGGAACAACATTTCGTACCTCGTACAACAACCAATGAACCCTTGCTTAGCTTCCATGCTCCACCACTGAAAACGTTATGGTAGCCTCCATCATCGAGCTTACCTGCTGAAATCAAATTCATTCTCAAATCAGGAACATGTCTTACATCTCTCAATGTCAGGAAACAGCCCATGTTTGTCTCGATTCTAACATCACCAAGACCAACTATCTTGGACAAACCACTGTTACCCATACGAACCTCACCATAATCACCAGCTTTGTAGGACTGGAAGTAACCTTTGTGTGGAGTAATATGGAATGAGGCACCTATGTCAACAATCCATGCTGTTTCATTTGAAGATGTGCTAAGACAGGAGTCTTAACAGTTAGAAGCATATGTCAGTTCACCATCTGAAAAGCATAAGCAGATGTATCTGCACTCTGTTCTTTCTTTTCTCTAGGCTTCATTGTACCCTTCGCTTTATCATTTTTAAATTTCCAGCACTCGTTTTTCCAGTGACCCAATTTGCCACAGTAATGGCAAGCACCATCCTTCTTTGGAGCTCTAGACTTGCTTCTAGACTTGCCCCTACTCGAACCACTTTTATTATCCTTTGATCTTCCTCTATCAGCCACCAACATATCAGACTTAGAGGGTTTATCCCCCTTTTGATTCTCCTCATTAAGTAAGGAACTGGTGACAAATGCTATGTTGACTTTACCATTTGGTGCTGAGTTGCTTAGAGTGATAATAAGTGTCTCCCAACTTGCAGGCAAAGATTCAAGGACTAAAAGTGCTTGCACTTCATCATCAAAGTTTATCTTCATACTACTCAGCTGATTCAAAATATTTTGAAATTCATTCAAGTGCTCAGCAATTGATTTATTATCAATATACTTCAGATTCACCAGCCTTCGTATCAGTGCTGCTTTATTCCCTACTGACCTCCCAGCATAGAGAGCTTCAAGTTTGCTCCACACACCATACGCCGTAGTCTCGTTCTCAACATGGTGCACAACATTTATACCAACCCAGGAACGAATAAAGCTGCAGGCCTTTCTATCTGTCTTTTTCCAATTAGCCTCTTTTGTAGTCTCAAGTCTAACACCCTCATTTTCAATTGCTTCATTCAAATCATCTGAAACTAACAGATCAATAATCATCAGTTTCCATTGCCTGTAGTATGTACCATTCAGACTCACCATATCAGGTCTAAATTTTCCCATTATTACTGCCTTAACAACAGACAAAAACCCCAACAAAGAAACCAGTTGATCTCTTCTATGAATTTTGCCAAATAACCAGCAGAGCACTCTGCTCCAATGTTAAAACAGATAACTAATCAATACTGTTCTGATACCACTGTTGGGTTTTGCAACAGCAAAACTATGGATCTTCTTCGAAATCAAACCTGTAATAAATCAGTTTCCAAATCGTCTATGACGACAAACAGATTACGAAGACTGAAATAACACAAAGCAATAAACGACAACACAATATACGTGGTTCGGTCAAAATCAACCTACGTCCGCGGGAGGGATAAGTTTTACTAAATCAAAGAAATGTCAATAGTAGAAACTTACATGCTCTGCTCTCAAATGAAAGAAGTGATTACACTAGGAATGATTGGACTACTCCACAATCAAAGGCTCCCCCAATCTTTCTCTCTAGATCAGCCAAAGAACAAGAAGAAAAAGAAAACTAGAAAACCCTAGATCTGTAATTCACTCTCTCTCAACCTTGCTCTGTATTATGAGAAAATACCTAAAAAAAATGTATTTATACTCTAACCTGTTTTCTAAAAGAAAACCCTGACCCGTTTACCCGGAATTTAAAATCCGCCCGCAATGGCAAGGAACACCTCAACAAGTATTTCTACTAAATGAAAATAGATGTTTAATTTTTTTCTTATGTTTATGTTGTGGACGAGGAAAACCGGATAAGGAATGTGTATTGGGCTGATAGAAGATGTAGGTCTGCTTATGAGTACTTCTAGGATTTCATCACCTATGATACAACATATTTTACAAACCGCTATGATATGCATTTTGCTACTTTTGTTAGGGTTAATCATCATAGACAATCAATTTTACTAGGATGTGGCTTACTGTCTAGTGAGGTTTTAGAGTCATTTATTTGGTTTTTCGAAGCTTGGTTGACATGTATGAACGGGCGTGCTCTAAAGGCAATAATCATTGAACAATGTCGATCAATGGTCATTGCTATTGAAAATGTATTTCTAAACACCCATCATTGTTTTTGTTTTTGGCATATAATGAAGAATCTCCCTACAAAATTGTTTGCACATTATCAATATAAAAGTATAAAATAGACATTGAAGAATATTGTATATAACTCAATCACAATTGAGTAGTGTGAAGAGAATTGGCTGAAAATGATATAGAAGTTTGAGTTATAAGACAATTATTGGTTGAACTCCTTGCACGTAAAACTTTCTAAATGGATTCATGTGTATATTAAATGTCACTTATGGGCAGACATGTCAACATCTCAAAAAAGTGAAAATATGAATGTTTTTTTATGATTATTCATTCTAAAACATCTCTAAAGCAATTTATAGAGCAATATGACAAAGCCCTTACGAAGAACATAAGGAATGCAAAAAAAATGGATTTTCAATCTTATAATTCGACTATTCGAATTGTGAGTGGTATTAATTCAAAAAACAATTTCAAAGTGTATATACTAACGACATTTTTTAAGTTGTTCCAGAATAAGGTGAAAGGGTTGATATTCTGCGACACCTCCATACTTGAAGACGATGGGAAAACAACTACATTTGGAGTGGTGGAGACCATATTAGGTACTAAAGGAAAACAATCGAGAGATATTATAGTAAATGTACACTTCACCCCGATGAAAACTTCTGTAAACTGTTAATGTCAAATGTTTGAGTTCAGAGGACTATTATGTAGGCATATCTTGGCGGTTTTGAAAATAATGAAGGTGAATAAGGTGTCGGCTAATTATATCTTGGACCGTTCGTGTAAAGATTTGAAAAGAGGTTATTAAAGTATCAATAACATTTATGATTCTGATATGGGTGACATTGAAAAAAATCGGTATAATTATCTTACTCCAATGATACAAGAGCTCCAACACATTGCAGTACAATTTGATCATAATATTTTTTTTTGTGGCTGAAGTGGTGAAAGAAGTGAAGGAAAAAATTATTGCATATTCAACAATATCATCCTCTCCACCAAAAACTTATGCACATACACTCTCCCGTGAGAGTAAAGTCTAGAGGTCGACCACCAACAAAATGTTAACAATCTATCATCGAAAGAGTTATGAACAAAAGTGGTCGAAATAATGTTAATTTATGAGATGTAATGTTATTTGAATATTTGTAAATTGTTATAAATACTACATTTAAATGAAAATTCCAATGTTTTTTGTATTAGAGAAATACGGCAACAACATCAATAGTGTAGGATTTAACACAACAACGACAATTTGGGAATGATTTAGTCTCAACTCAATTTTCTTTCACATCAATTTTGTTCTCTCAAATATTTCCCGAAGATAATATTTGTGGGGACAATATTTCCCAAAGATAATGTTTGTATGAACATGTTGTATATTGTAATTACATTTAAGTATAAAATACAAGTAAGTTGAGTTTTATAAAACGTTAATGTTCAGTGTAAAAGAAATTACAGTTCAGTATATCTGACGTTACATTAAAATTTAAATGATATTATACTTCTGTGTATCAGACATTATACTTGAGTGTATCGGACATTACATTTTAGTGTATTAGACAATACACTTCAGTGTAAAAGAAATTACATTTGATAAGAATTTAAATTTAGTGTAAAAGAAATTATATTTGAGTTTATAAGAATTTACATTTGAGTATAAAATAGAGGTTAGTTGAGTTTTATAAAACGTTAATGTTCAGTATAAAAGAAATTGCTCAGTACATATGACATTACATTACAGTTTAAATCTCATTACACTTCCGTCTATCAGACACTATACTTGAGTGTACCGGATATTATACTTTAGTGTATCAGACATCACACTTGAGTTTAAAAGACATTACACTTGAGTTTAAATGACATTATATTTCAGTTTAATTGACACTACACTTGAGTTTAAAAGACATTACACTTCAATTAAACAGACATCACACTTGAGTTTAAAAAATATTACACTTAAGTTTAAAAGACATTACACTTGAGTTCATCATACATTACACTTTAGTGTATCAGACATTACACTTGAGTTAAATGACATTACACTTTAGTTTAAAAGATATATTACACTTGATTTTAAATAAAACATAATTGTACAAATTTATACACAATGTGATGGTATTCAAATATAATTAACAAAAGAGTTACAAAGAAATATGAGTTCTGAGATTATTGGTTTTTAAGTGAAGTAGTCTGGAAATGTAATGCCTCTTCATCCAATTCAGCTATTTCTTCAAAAAAAATTAAGGTTATGCCACACTCTCAATTACTTTCTTCACCAAAATAGGTCTCCATATGATACATGAGATACACTCCACAATCGTTGTAGTTTGTATTATCTTGTCATGACATGGATAACAACTTCATTTTGTAGGTGGAGAGCAAATCAGCAGTCAGATGGAGTGCAAAAAATCAATAAATTCCTTCAATATCCCCGGAACCCGTTCATACTTGTCATCATAGGTAATACCCTCGGGGAGTTTTTATTGTAAATTATTTTGACTTCGTGCTTGTTCTTGTTGAAAACGGCTAAGTAAAAATAATCAATTGCACATAGAGGTAAAAATATTTGCACAAAATAAATGTCAATTTAGTTTTAGGCACATGAAATGTAGTATTTATAAGCACACTTACAAGGTCTGCTTGATCAATATCTTGAAGGGTAATGTTGAATGTCTTGACTTCATCATTGAGTGAATCGTTAAATATAGACTCTTCACAATTTAAGAGGGAATATGGAACATGAACAATGTGTTAGAAACTATAAGTACAACAAAGATATGACATTATGTTGTAAGAGGGAGTATAACTTACATTGTGTAATATTGAGAAGAAAATTTGACGTTTGTTGGAAGGGGACAAGGGATTTTGTGCAGTCTTGTTTAATTTTGTCGCCCATGCATTAATGATGTTGTCATTAAGCCACTTATCTTGTTGCATTTTCTACAACATCCTCTGAGTTATGCTCGAGTGGTTGTTTGAGTACAGATGCTCATTCAAATTATGTGTTAGAGCGACTAGTTTATTGGCATTTTCTTTGACCTCTAGTCTTTCTGTTATAAATGGGGCCTTGTTAGATCTTCCTCGGGCTTGGATGAAGGAGTTTATTGGTCCTTATTTGGGGTGGACGGTTGAGGCTTCGGAATGTCATCTGTTACTTTATTCAACCCCTCTAGAAAAAAATTCTTCAACATATAAGTATGTAAGAACTTGTCGATGAAGGGATGGACACACGATTCAATAAATGAATTAATGTTGTGTGCCTCGTACATGATTGAATGCTTCATTATATTTTGAGATGCATTTGTCACCTCTTCTCCTACCCTTATCAATTGCATTATTGCATCTGTCATTATATTCCAATCAACACTAACACTACTAGAATTTGAGGCCTTAGTCTGAACCCTCTTAGTCCCTCTCAAAGTTATAGACTCGGGTCGAATCTCATTATGCACAGTTCGAAGTGGAATCTCTAGAGCCAAGAGTGGAATCATATCAACCACTCTCTCTTGTCCAAATCCTCCAAGTCCCTCTTCCATCCTTTTTATCTCATACACCATATTGTCATGACAAGATGACAAGATGGGAAACTATTTCTTATAATTATGCTGGACTGAATAATCTCCAAGCCTGTCCATTTAGCATAACTAAAAAAAAAGTTAAGTGTCTACTAAGGAGCAATGATATATGCATAAACAAAATAATTACCAATAAAAACATCAGTGGTCCATGGTAGTATGAGGCTTCGTTTGCCTATCATTTATTGACACTTTCAACTAGTGTGTTTAGGGTGTACTTACACCAGTTCAAGTCCTTTATTCTATCTACATCCATTAGTGATTTCAGGATCTTGAACCTACATTGTTGAAAACAGAAGACATTACATTTTCAGTTTATCAAATATTATAATTTAAGTATATCGGACATTACATTTCAGTTTATAATATATTACACTTTAATTTATCATACATTACACTTTAGTGAATAAGACATTACATTTCAGTTTATCAGACATTACACTTTAGTTTATCAAACATTGCACTTTAGCTCATCAAACATTACGCTTTAGTTCATCAGACATTACACTTCAGTTTATCAAACATTACACTTCAGTGTAAAAGAAATTACATTTAAGTATATAATAATTTAAATTTCAGTTTATCAAAAATTAAACTTTAGTATAAATGACATTACATTTCAGTTTATCAGATATTACACTTTAGTGTATCAGACATTACATTTCATTTTATCAATCATTACACTTCAGTATATCAGACATTACACTTCAGTGTATCAGGTATTAGACTTTAGTATATCAGACAATACCTTGAACGAATGGAAAAAGTAGGGAGTTAAGAAACGGGGATGGAAGAAGAGGGGGAGACGAGTGAAGAAAGTTTCCTCTTCAATACCTTGTCTTTGTAAAATAAATAAAATGACAATCAAGTTTTGAAAACATTACTCTAAAATTTTGAGAAGATGACAATTCCTACCTTGCAGGAATAGAAGTAGCGGGAATGGATGAAGCGGGAGCGGGGAAAAGCTTCATTTCTTAGGAAATTTTCTTCCTCTTGTATACCTTCAAACTGAAAAAAAAATGATTTAATAAACTAAAATGTAATGTAATGTCGGATAAACTAAAGTGAATGTCCGATATACTGAAGTGTAATGTCTGATAAACTAAAGTATAATGTCTTATAACCTAAATTGTAGTACTTTATAACCTGAACTATAATGTCATTTAAAACTAAAATGTAATGTCTAATACACTAAAATATAATGGTTGATATATTAAACTATAATGTTTAATATATTAAATAATAATGTCTAATAAACTAAAATGTAATGTCTCATAAACTTAAGTGTAATGTTTGATATAAACTAAAGTGCAGTGTTCTAAATGGCGGTCGAGGCGGCCGCCTAGGCGGTAGGCGGTCCAATACCGCTCCGCCTATACATGAGGCGGTCAGATTATTTAATTATTTATTATTTTTAATTAATTAATTACTAATATGAATATATATATATATATCAATAAAAAAACTCTTTGAAATGACTCTTTACATTCCAATTCATTTATCTTCTTTTTTTCGTTTCTTATCTCATTCACCTCACCTCCTTGATCATTTACATATTCTTCGATCATCTAATCATCTTTCTCTTCTTCAGCTCGTCTACATACTTATTTTTGTTAAATGTTACTATGTTAGAGAATATAAATTTGACTTTTTAGTAAAATGATAATTATAGATTATCTTTATTATATTTATATTCAACCGCCTAGGCACCGCTTAGGCACCGCTTAGGCACCGCCTAGGCACCCGAGGCAGTAGGCAGTCACTTACCGCTCCGTCACCGCCTACCGCCGTTTAGAACACTGCTAAAGTGTAATATCTGATACACTGAAGTGTAATGTCTGATACATTGAAGTGTAATGTTTGATACTCTGAAGTATAATGTTTGATAAACTAAAGTGTAATATCTGATACACTAAAGTGTAATATCTGATACATTGAAGTGTAATGTATGATACTCTGAAGTGTAATGTCTGATAAATTAAAGTGTATTATCTGATACACTAAAGTGTAATGTCTTATAACCTAAAGTATAATGGATTATAACCTAAAGTGTAATATCTTATAACTTAAACTGTAATGTCTTATAACCTAAATTGTAATGTGTTTCTAACATTTGAAGTCTAATATTTCTAACAGCCATTGTCTAACATTCATTTCACTATTTAAAATGTTTTAATCAATTCTTACCTTTCCGTTTCAGTGTTGTTAGAGAACTTCATCATTTTAGATTTGTTCGTTTCGTTCAGACTCTTCCTTGCTTTGTTCGGACTCTTGGTTGCTTTGTTTAGACTCTTGATTTTTTGTTCGTACTCTTCCTTATTTTGTTTGGACTCTTCCTTGCTTGGTTCTTAGTCTTCTTGGCTTTGTTATTCTTCGATGCATCAAAGATCATGATTTATTTTCTGAATCCTAAACATCATAGAAGGTCACAAGTTAAACAACCAATTGTACTCAAGTAGTTTAGAAGAATGAACATTTCTTACCATTTTGAGATTGAAGAACGAAACTTGATGTAGAACAAAAATGCAAGTGGATAGAACATAGTAGTTGACTAGAAGAATGCTACGGTTTAGGGTTTCTTGACAATAGGCGAACAATGGCGAACGAAACTTGATGTAGAACGAAAATGTGACTGGATAGAATAGAGCATGCGACTGGAAGAATGTTATAGTTTAGGGTTTCTGGACGATAGGCAAATGATGGCGACAATAAGCGAACGAACGATGGTTAGGGTATTAAATCTTTGACGCGCGCAATAGTTTTGGGGATCATGTGGGTTTTGGTTTTTCTTGGTTATGGAGTTAATAGAAATACAAAGCGTCATAGTACACTCCGATATTTGGAAATGAATTAAGTTAAAAATATATATTACGTCATGGGGGAGTCGATGGGGTTGCTGCCTTACTCGCTCTCCTATCAGAGAGAGAGAGAGAGATCAACTTTTTACCCCAAATATTAAATAAAAAAAATACTTATATATTAATAAAGTCATATAAACGAACGAGTCTTTGAAAATTCTAGACCCTTTGTGACATCTGAGCCGAGAAATCATGAATTTTGAGTATATATTGTTATTTGCAAATATGTGTAGAAGATGCTCAAAAGAGGAGAAACCGAATAAACGGGTCAAACTAACGAGTCAACTCGCCAACTGACGACTCAACTCGCCAATCGGTAAGTCAACCCGAGTCAAAGGAGGGTCAAGTACAGGTCAACCAGTTGGGGGAGAATTTTGACCACCATTGTTTAAAAAAAGTTGGATTATTTGAAAAGGGTGTTATTGGAAGAGGTGAATTTGAGACTTGAAAGACATTGAGCTCCAAATGGACCCGAAACTTCCAAAATTCGCACAGTCCTAAATACTCAATGGAATTTGACCATTTTAGATGTTTTGGAAATGCAAATGAGTCCTCTACAAGAACCATTTTGGCAAGGTTTGCGTTAGGATCCTCTAATCGGGGGACATATCGACATAAAGAAAATGTGTCTAAATGAAAATCAACTTGAACACCCTTCCAGTTAAAAATTCATAACTTGAGTTGTAGTTGATGTTTTTTTGTGATTCAACTTAAGTGGGAAATCGGATTCACATACCTTTATAATTTTACCGGTCCCGAACCTTGGCTCGACGATTAAGGCACTCGCCCGATCAACACAGGAAAGTCAATGTCCCAGGTCTGAATCCCGGAAGCTAAATGGAGGTATGCTGCACTTCTAAAGTTCATATCTTTCGAACCATTAGACCATTTTGGGTGGATGAGCTATTATTGGAAACCCTTTGAGTTAGATTTCCAATGATACCAAGTAGACCTCCTGGTTCTCTATACAACTCATCCCAGGTTGCCCGTAGTGAAACCGGTGCATGAAATGACATGTCCCTGTGTAGTCGATTTTCCTGATTAACACGGACCTTGATAGCAATTCCTTAAAACACGAAGATTGTGGACAAAATCCACACCTTTCCAAATCCTATTCCCTAATCATGTGAGGAGTCCTGAGTCTAATGTTACGAGTATATGAAGTCGCTAGTTCAGAAATTTCGAAGGAACTGAAGGGGAAATAAAAGAGAATATTTGGAAAATTGTAACTTGAGCTAGAATGCACCATCTGGGTTGATTCTTAAAGAGAATTCATGTTTATTGAGTTGTGAATTCGCAATAAAAATTTCATTGTTAAAAATGAGATCAGGCCGATTGTTTTAAAATAAAGGTGCTAAAGGAAGTTGAGGAGGCCTGGGATTCGAAATTAAAAGGAAACAAAAGGGTGGAAAATCCACTTTGGATAATTACGAGTGTACCCCTGAAAATCCACTTTGAACGTCCGGCGTAACTTTCTGCACCTCCGGCCGATTCATCTTCTCATTTCGTTTCATTCTTCTTCACTGATTCAGGTAATCACTGAACCGGAAGGACCGGTGGAAAGTCTTCCTTAAGCAGTCTTCGATCTCAGGCGAGAGGGTCGCCGGAAATCGCCATGGCCGGAGACAGGCGGAGAGACGGCTGGGGTTCTTTATATATTTTGTTATATTCTATTTCCCCAACTTGTCTAGAAGTTTCAAAGAAGCCCATGGGCTTAAAGTAATGCATAACCTCTCTTCTGTTTTAATTGAACCCCTAAACTTTCCTTCTATTTTCTTTCGATTTCAAACTTTAAAATCCAAAAATAAAAATTCCTAAAGCTATGTGGAACGCTCACGCCAAGGTGAATTTTTGGCTTTCTTTAACACCCTTCAATAATAATGTTTTTGTTAAATTTTTTAAAAGAAGAGTGATTCTTATTTATTTAAATTTTTGGCTCATGCTTGATGATCGATGGTTCTTTCTAGGCTTCGTCATCTTGTGGACACTCTCATTTTTAAAACACGTCTTCGGCTACAGCTCTAGATCCTTGTCACGTTAATTATTCCTTACCACGCATACCTTTTCGATCCCATCAATTCTTATTTTCTCTCTCGTTCGCTTGATTTTGAAGTTATTGAAAGACACCGTCAATCTTTCCGATCAAGCAATAGACATTGCTTCCCCCTTAGTTCTTTCGTCCTAACAGGTGAAGGCAATGAGATCTAATCGGGCTCATGTAGACTAACTATAGGAGCAACACGTGGGGCTCTCATCTCTCAGTTCACGCGTAAATATGTATTCCTTTACGAATCAAGTAGTTTCGATATTATCAATTTATGCATAGAAATCATGGGACTAGGTGTTGGATTTTGTTATAAAATGATGTGTCGCCATTACCAAAAATCTATATTGAACCTTAATTATGAACCTTAATTATAGTGTATATTAGATGTAATTTATGATTGCTAAAGAGAAATAAAGTATTATTACTCGAACATAACAAGTTAAATGTCTTACTTCATATCCAACAACTTATGACTATGTGCTACCCCTATTTTTGTGAGTGTCCTTGAAACTTAAGCTAATTGCCATTGAGGATGACCCACTCTTACATTTGATTATTGCAACTCTAATGCAATATCACTTGTAGGAGTTATATATATATTTTGATTAATAGATATTAAAAGTTGAATACATTGTTTTGTAATACTTGAATGCACTTGATCTAACTAAATTAGGCTTCACTAATAATCAAAGATCTGCAAGTTATTATTTTGTTATCATGCACATTTTAATTTATGAGCCCTGTTTAGATTGAAAATCTTGTTGCAGCGTTTGCAGCAATATCTTCTTAACTATGGTGACAAAGTCTTAAGGTTTGAATTCATTCTTTCATCCATACTTTTAATGTTTTAGTTATGCAAATCCTTTTTTGATGCCCATTTATATATAATATATTGTATTTTATTTTTATTTAATATATTTTATTATAACTTTTATATAATATATTTTATTTCAATTTATAATATTTATTTAAATTATTTAATTAAATTATTTAATTTATATGTTTAATTTGAATTATATATATTATATTTATAAAATTAAGTAAAGATAAAATATACTTGTTATTTTAATATTTATATAACATATTTTATTTTCATATTTAAAATTTATTTTAATTATTTAATTTAGTATTATTAATTTTAATTATATATATATTATATTTATTTATGAATGAAATAATTGTGAGTGTAAAATGAAGAATGTGTAATTAGTGAGTCAATTAATATATTTAGAGAGGAGATGCCAGTATTTAAAAAAAAATGAAAATAAATATAATAAAAAAATGGTTATGAAATGTAAGTATACATGAAAAGAATTATAGGTGAATAATTTTGTTCAAGTAACCCAAACATTCCCTAAACTTTAGTAAGAGATGAATTTGACCCATACATTTATTTTATTATTGAATTCTAAAAGTTATATTTTAATTATATAGAAACTTGTATTTGTTATTTTGATATGTCAAAAGGTTATTTGTTTACACAACACATTTGTTAGAGAGAATACCCTTGGCTTTTGTTCTTATACTATTTTAATATATATTAAAAAAATGTATCAATTATAATTAAAAAAAATAGTTAATCATAACATAATTTATATTAAATATAAATTAAAAAAATATTTAACCTCTTTAATTCAAACATTTTCTCCCATTTATTAAATTTATTAGAGTAATAATATGTGTAGCAAAATTTTGTAGTAGAAAATGGTGTGAATTAAAAATAGTAGGAAGACCTAACAATTTCTCTCTTTAAATTTATATTCTACGGACATAAAAATATTTAATAATTTTTCACTTTTTAATTTTTAATTTTTTATTAATAAAAAATATTTAATATTTTTTCTCTTTTTAATTTTTTATTATAAATAATATTTTAAAATTATTAATATGTTTTTAAAATTTTATATATATATATATATATATTTGTTATATATATATATATATTTGTTATATATATATATATATATATATATATTTGTTATATATATATATATATATATATATATATATATATATATATATATATAACTTTATATAATTTTAAAAGAATATATAATTTTTATAATTTAAAAATATATATAAAGAAAAAGAAAAAAAACAATAATTTATTATTCCTATCTAATTTAAATTAGAAGAAATAACTATTAATCATATTATACTTAATTAAAAAACATTAACTCATTAATCTTAGAGGAATAACTTACACAATTTAACCCAAAAAAATACAAAAAAAAAATATACTTATCAACAAAACATACCTTCAAAATAAAAAATATCATAATTCTTAAATTGTCTTTAAACATCGCTCAATAATAAAATAAATTTGTAAAAATCTTTCATAATCATCCTTAACATCTAAAAATTCATTACAAATAAAAAATAAAATATAATTTTAAATAAAAATAATAAAATTTAATATTAAAAATAATTGTCTAAAAATAATAAAGTGATAAACTTCTAGTAGCCAGTTAAACAAAATAAGAAAGTATTAAAGAAAAAAATAATATATAAATATATATAATTACAAATGAATGAATAAAGAATAAAAAGATACATAAGTAAACTTTTTTCAATTATGTTAGTGAATGAGTCCTAATCATAAATTTGTCGTGATGTTGTCATAAAAGTTTGAACACGACGTATATATGTTGACTCACTTGCCTTTTCAAAAATTTAACAGACAAATGCATTATAATTAACTAATCATATTATTTTATTAAACCAATTACATTTTGTATTAAATATGAATTGTCTCCTTTACTAATACATCACAAATTTACACTTAATTTTTATTGCCCTTTCATTATTTTCATCTTCTTTCTTCATGAGTAATCAAAAATAAAAATAAAGAAAGAGTGATAGAATGGGAAGTATGTCTTTCTAAATTTTACAATTTATTAATACATTTATCTCACGGTTTAATTCTCTCTTGAGTTGATGTCAACCTTCAACATAGTTTTAGATCCCTCTAAGACCATCTTTTATGTTGATCAAGCGTCACAACATACATTGACGAGAATATTGACAAAGCGACAATGATTATCCTCGTACAATAATTTTGATCTTAATTTCGTTCCATTGGAGGATAGAAAATAGATGAATTGTCTAGTTGTGGAAGGACACCACAAGAATATGTCAAGAAAAGATGATTTAAAGTCGATAAATTGTAAAAGATCAATGTTGGTGCAGAAGAATCGGACTTATCATTGCACATGGATAATGGAATCGATGATTCTAAGAAGGCACCGAAGCGACCGTGCATAGTGTGGGCAGGGTCGGTCCTTAGGTAAACCTAGCAAGTCACCAGGATAGGACAGACTATTTACTAAAACATAATAAAAAATTTAGTTAAAATTATGACTTTTTAAAAAAAAAAAAAAAATATTGTATCATAGTGGTTCAAGATAAAAAATCGAAATTTTTTATTTGGTTATGAGTTCAAATTTTACTAAAACTATTTTTTTAATCAATTTTTTAAACTAGGCCTAGGCAAAAAAAAAAAATCCACATTTTCTTTGTAATAGATTTATTGACGTTGTACCGAATGCAGTCTCAAATACTATTATTCAGATGATGAACGTGGAAAGTTTAACTCACGATAATGTCACGACTCATCTTCAAAACTATTTTATTTGAATAGAAAGCACGAACTATCTAACTAACTAGCTCACCTAGTCTGCATGAGCGCAAAGATTATCCTGAACAAAAATGGACCAATACAATAATAGCAAATATAATAATATGCAAATCCTTTATCTTAACTTTGAATTATTTCCTTGCACTATAATGGCATGAATCTTGTGATGTCAAATAAGAATTGACACTAGTAAAATTTGCATCTTCCGTCACCAATGTAATAAAAATAAGTAATGTTTAAGTACTTTCTCAATAAAGATGATATAATTTATTTATTTTTAAATTGAGATTTATTTTTTTTGACTGTTTGATATGAGTTTTAGTATATATCAAACATTATAATTTTGACTATTGTATTTGAAATCCCTTGTGTTCTATAAATTATGTTTCTCATTTGTAATAGTTTTTTTTATATAAAAAAAATGAATAGAATATAAATGAGAGTGGTTTAAGTCTAACGACAAAAATAATATAAAAACAGAAGTATTCAAAATGTCACCACACCCTCTAAACATAATAAGATTAATCATTTGTTAATAAAAAAAATACAAACTTAAAACACAATCAGATTAATCATCGGTAAAATAACAATAAAATTATAAACATACAAAATATCTCCTTAAAAACATATAAACGAGTATTTCTATGTTAGGTTAACTTTTTAAAATATTCCCTTTTTATATTTTTTTTTTCTACTTATCGAATTGTTTAACAATTTTTTTTTCTCTTAGCATAACCCAAAAATATTTGTCAACATATAATTTTAAACAAATCAAATAATATATTATTTTTATCCTTGACAATTATATCTTATAAAATAAACCTAACTTTAAAGCAAATTATCATTTATTATTTTAAACTATTTTAAATTAATTGGAATATTCAAGTACTGATTATTTAAAAAAAAAAATAGGATCTTTTTATCAATCAAACCAATTAAAAAATTATTTATTTATTAAATATTAATATATATATATATTAAATATTATCACTTAATAACTATTAAATCTAGACATACATATCATTAAAAAAAATTACTTAATTTATCTCTTACATAATTAGAGATAATGAGGGTACTAATTTATTTTCTCCTCTCATTTATATTTTATTAAAATAAATTTATAATATATATATATTAATATTAACAAAATCTTATATTTCAATTAAAAATATTTAATCTATAAATTATTTAAATTTAAATTTAAATTTAAATTTTAAATATTATTTTATTTAATATTATACAATTGTAACTTATTTTTCTTATTCAAATAACCCTTCATTAGAATTAAAAAAATTTTGATGCTCATTTCTAAATAAAACAAATAAAAATGTTATTAAGAGTTTATGAAGTTAAAAAAATGACTAAAATTTATTTGTCAAACATATTTTTTAATTAAGTTAATATTTTGAAATGTTTTTTTTTAATTAAGTTAATGTTTTGAAATGCATTATTTTTGAAGTGAAGAAAGCAAAACCAAACATTTTATGTTTTATGAAAATAAACTTGTGTATACAAAGGAAAATATAAAAAAAGGAGAGAGAAAGTATTCTTTAGAGTTTGGTACCTTTCCCTCAAGTTTCTAGCTTTGCTGGTTTACCTAGCAGAGACGACGCCCGGTGCAGTCAGCGGCGGAGGAAGCTGATAGTCAGCGGAGGAAGCTGATGATCGATGGCTCTTTCTAGGCTTCGGCATCCTGTCATCTCACGGACACCTCTCATTTTGAAAACACGTCTTCTCTCCTGCAGTGGCTACAGCTCCAGATCCTTGTCTCGGTAACTATTCCTTACCAATTCTCTCGATTTGATTCATCGCGTCCTTCTTGTAACCTAGAATCGTGGAATTGTCTTGTCTGTATGCTCTGACTTTTTGAATATTATTGACTTTCAAGTTATGAGATTGCATCATGTTCTCTGGTAACACATCCAAGAGCTCAAATCTATTAAATAAAGCAAACCCAGATACATGTTTCTCACTTGATTGTTGTTATTAGTGTTCATTTGATTTTATTTTCACATTTAGTTTAGGAAGTCAAACCTGCATATATGAAGTACAGTTCAATAACAAAATAGTCTAATGAATTGAAAGCAATGAATTCTTAAGAACCAATACTCTGAATGTCTTAGAGGAAAATGAGAAGAACAATGTGCCTCAATATGCAATCAATCAGTTTCTTCATGTGTCCAAGCAGTTTTGAAAGGCAGTGCCATTTCTCTTAACTATTGGTGCATTTTCTGAAGGAAAATAATAAAACAAAGGAACTGACAAATTGATAGATAAAGCCAAGACCACATGACATTGTATAGTAATGATCCACATTTGTTCTTCATTTATTCTTATTCTTTCAAAGAAACAATTATTCCTCTCATGTCAAACCTTATATATGACGGTTGCATAGGAACATCTAAGCACACAAGAGAAGAGGGTATGCTTTTTAGTAATGCTACTCGATAAGATTACTCCAAGGAACTGTGTTTCTACTATTCATCATACAATTCGTAGTTTTATCCTAGATTGCTTTGGAGAACCTATATTCAAAGAATATGTGCCCAAAACTCTCCTTGTCACTTTTGCAAACATGAAGAGGGTCACTAAGATCCATGAATCTTCTCAGCTAGTATCTGGTCAGGAGGATGAACTGTGTGGTTTGGAGTTGAGAACACTATTAATTCAGAGTTCATATTAAATTGTAAATTAGGCTTCACTAATAATCAAAGATCTGCAAGTTATTATTTTGTTATCATGCACATTTTATTGATGAGCCCTGCTTAGATTGAATATCTTGTTGCAGCGTTTGCAGTTTGCACCAATCTCTTCTTAATGATGGTGGCAAAGTCTTAAGGTTTGAACTCATTGACTCTCATTTCACCTATATTTTTAATGTTTTAGTTATGCAAATAATAATCATAGATGGTTTCAGTTTACTGTTCCTATATTCATCTTCCTGCCAAATTTGTTACTAAAATATAGCAGTTGATTTGTCCGCCCTAGAAACTTCATTTTGGAGTGTTTTCTTCTCATTTACTATGCTACTGTTCCTATGACTGGGTTATGATTTGATTGAGGTTGCTCATGATGGAATGACATCCAAACTACAGCTCAAAGAATCAAACAACAATAGTGTCTCATCCAACACTTCAAATATGAATCCAATACAGGCCTTTCCCAAACGCATTAGTAGATTTGATCATGCACTGATCTGAAAATGTATTATTTTTTCTTCTTCTTATGGTTTTGTTACACTTTCGTATATATGCCTAGTCCTTTGAACTGATATACTTAGCTTTCTTCAATGATCATGGTGGAGATCAAATGAATCCACATTATCTAAATTTTCATCAAAATAATCTTATTAAATTGAAATCCAATGTGTCAATATGCTTGATGTTGGCTAAGGAACAATAGATGAAGTGATGAAATTCAACCTACTGGTTCATTATGTTGTTTCCTTTGGTATTCATTTGAAACTACAATCAGTTAACATCTCATTCCCTTTCTGGACCTTCCTCAATTTGCCAATGAAGTGTCAGGCCATCACCATTCCCCTCTTATGATGGATTACATGACCAATTTTCAAAGCTGAAGGTTTGTCTTTTTGTAGTTGGATTATTTTTCTATGGATATATTCATCATATCTTATAGTATTTTGGTACCTAATGATAGTTGTGATTGTACAGTTGGCTGGTTTCAGATACTTCTCATCTGCAGGTAAAATTTCTTCCATCATGTTTTCATCTCTAGGCATGCATGCTTCTTTTATACTGGTCTCTATAATCTAAAGTTGCTAGCTTGTGGTCCTTGTATTTTGACTGTCTTTGTGCTTTAGGACCTAAATACTTTTGGATGTTATCTTTTATATCATTTCCTTGTTTCACTGGAATGCACGTCTGTCTTTCTTGAAAAAAATAGACAGCTTAAAGTTATTTTGTCTGTCTTTCTTGAAAAAAATACAGTTTAAAGTTATTTTATTTGTGATATACAATGTCCCAACTTATCTTTGGAAAGTTTTATCTTTATGTCTATATCACTAGGGGCCCAGGGGGCACAATATGGCTCTATCTCCCTTACTTTCCTTCTCTTTCTTTTTCTTTCTGTGACATACATATACCACATAAAGTTCCTTCACAAAGTTGGGTTGAAAAATATGATATATCAATTAGTTTATGTGCTGATGAATCGTAATGTGGAGACATGAGTTGCTTGTATTATTACTATTATTATTATTATTATTTTCTTTGCTCAAAGCTTGTATTATTTTTTAACTTCTACTTGATGTCTTCTTACTATGGTTTTATTATGTATAAAAAAGAAGTGGATATGTGAGCTATAAATATATCTATAAATGCTTTTTTTGGATAGGACTGGTGGTCAAATAGTTAGCCTAGGAGGTCTATAGATCATAGTAGCATACACATCAGGAATGTGGGTTCAATTTATAAGGATGTTAGGGTGTTAAGGAGATTGTGATGTCCTACATCTAGAAGAAAGTATTACATGTGAGTCCTTAGAAGTTTGTGATTGAGTTTTCAATGCCTTCATTGGTGCTTAGTGGCCCAGCCAGTTAGCTTGAGGCGTCTATAAACTGTCACGTGCACATGTCTAGGGACATAATTCCCCGTGGTTATAATATTTGCAGTAATAAGCCTCATGTGTGATTTAACTCTTGTTACCTAGTGTTTAATGTCAGACCAATGTGAGATATGGGTATGGCTGTAATTGAGTTGTAAATAACGTTACTATGGTATAGGGTGCTCATAATTTATAAATTCAAGTTAACATGCAACTTTTGTTGGCATACATTCTTAAAAACCTGTACTGAAAAAGCTCTTCTGCTCCAATTCTAGATGCCCCTTCACATGCAGTTATTGGAATGCCAGCTTTGTCCCCAACAATGGTATGATCTATGTCAAAGGAATAAAACTGTCAATTTGACATGTCAACCCGTTAGTTTTCCCAATTTAGGATTTTTGAAATTTATGTTTGTCTGATCAATTTACAGAATCAAGGCAATATTGCAAAGTGGACAAAGAAAGAAGGAGACAAGGTCAGTTGAATCTATAATTTACTTGAGCAATTAGCATGTTATGTCAAGTTGCTGAAAATGCCTTCTAGAATGAGCAGAGTTATTTTTTAATCTTTATTGCATGGTTCTTAGGATTTTGAAACAACATAGATTTTTCCCCCTTTATTAGCCCGGTCTTATGGTTTTTGTTTTTTCATTGTTTAACAGATAAATGTTGGTGATATTATATGTCTAATAGAGACGGACAAAGCTACTCTTGAGTTTGAAAGTCTTGAAGAGGGGTATTCTTTTACTTTTATGATATTTGTATTACAAGATGTTATTTTCTCCACGTGAGCTAAGAAATTGAGAATCCTACCCGGCTTTGATATTTATGCCTCGTTCCAGAGGGGTAATCTGTTTCAAAATACAGATTAATATTTCGAAGGGAGAATCACAAAATGACATGTATCCGTTTAATTAAAAGTATTAGATTGTTATATATTGTTAGTAGATAATTATTATTAGTTGGTTAGGATAATTATGTTAGTCTCTTTTTCCCAAAAAAAAATTTATGTTAGTCTTTTAGGTTATCTTTTCTATTTATTTGATTTTGATTAGATTTAGGTTTTAGTTCTATAAAAAGGGTAAGTCTTTTGATGACATTATGCATTCACTAATAAGAAGAAATATTAGTTATCTAAATTTCCTCTCAAATTCTCCAAGTCTTCCCCTTTCTCTATTCAATTCTACAAACCCAATTTAGGATTCGTAATATAACCTTTGTTTTTGTGAGATTTGTATTGCAAGAAGTTATTGTCTCCATGTGAGTTAAGAGATTGGAAAATGTCTGTTGCCTACGTGGATGTTCTTGCCTTGTTCCATTTACAATGAGATGTTTGTTGCTTATGTAGCAATTCGTTCAGGGACGTATCCTTGTATTTCTGAATCTACTAATTGTTAGTTATTTTTCCTTCTTTTGTGAACTTCAATAGATGTCAATCTTTCTTTATAGGAATAATTCCATTTACAGGCATATTTACTTTTCTATTGTTACCAAATTTCTTTTATGATTTGCAAAATTGTTGGGTTTATTTCTACAGGTATCTGGCAAAAATATTGGTACCTGAAGGTTCAAAAGATGTGCCAGTGGGACAACCAATTGCAATCACGGTACACACTACTTCCACGATTTCTAAGTTTTTTATACTTTCTGCTTAGCCCCATTCAGAAAATTAAAAGTAAAGGAAATAAAGCTTCTTTAATTAAAATTGTGAATCCGATATGTGATTTTTCTATGAATAAGAAAATATATAGAACAGACAATTTGTTGAGCCATTCTCTGGTCTATGATACCTTCAAAAAAAGGGAAGAAATTTATGGAATTTTATATTGCATTTAACAAACGATAAACCTGATGATACTACTTTTCAGTTTAAGATATTTTTCTGATCAATTTATTGTTTAGTTTTGCTCATTAATTGCTGCTAAACTAACTTAAATTATCTTACTAGGTTGAAGATGCAGATGATATCCAAAACGTCCCAGCCACAGTCACCGGTGGATTAGAAGTTGAAGAGAAGAAGTCAACCAACAAGAATGAAGTGAGTAAAGGAGGAACAAGTCCTCAACCCACTGCATCCGATCTTCCTGAACATATGGTTTTGGGAATGCCTGCTTTATCCCCGACAATGGTAAAAAAGAATTCAGAATAATTTTATTTTAGAGCTTCTCTTATGTTCAGAGTCTTCGGAGGAATTTTTTTTCTCGTGTGATTAATTGCTTGCCATGCTTTATGGAATCAATTATGCAGAACCAGGGAAATATTGCTAAATGGAGGAAGAATGAAGGCGATAAGGTTGTTTTAATGCAATGCGTTGCTTCTGCACCTTTAACCTGGCTACACTTTTTATGTTGTAAACTTATTTTCTTGTGTTGCATGTTATAATATCTCACTTTCCTTGACAGATAGAAGTAGGTGATATCTTATGTGAGATAGAGACAGACAAAGCTACACTAGAATTTGAAAGCCTTGAAGAAGGGTAACTTTCTTCAACTAAACCTTGTTTTCCTTTTCATTCTTTTGTTTGTCTAATGTCAAAAAGCTGCAGTCTTTTCATATATGATCTCAAAATTCTAAGCTATTAATTAAGGTTTCTTACTGGTGGTTTTCCTCATTAATTGAGGAAACCATGTTGTGCTTACAATAATGAATGGATATTACTGTCCATTATTTGTCTCTTAGATATATAGAGAAAAAGTAACATTATCAAATCTGTGGATAGGATTTTGTTTGCTAAAAGGTATCCATATAGGTACTTAGATTCTTAGTGCAAAACACTTGTAGTTTTATCAAAGCTGAAATAGAAGGAAGTGCGATCAACATTAGGGATAATATACTTCATATATATATTGTACTCTCTGGTAACATCATGGTATGCTTTTGATTGCAGGTTTCTTGCTAAAATAATAGCACCAGAAGGTTCAAGGGATATTGCTGTTGGACAACCCATCGCAATAACTGTATGATGCTTCTTAAACATTTTTTTCCTTGTCATTCTGAACCATAGTGTGCAAGTTTCAATCTCTCAGAGCCATGGCTAGTTTTTGGATAATTTTCTAGTGTCCACAACCATTTATTTCTCAGTGCTGAAGCAACATTGAAATACTGATTTTCCTTTTTGATCATCGATGTAAGGTGGAGAACGAGCATGATATTAAGGCCGTGAAAGAATCAGCTGGTGTAGGATCAACGAGCAAAGAGGAAACACCAACTTACAATGAGACCAAAACTGAAAGTGCAGCATCCAGCACAAAATTTACGAGGATCAGTCCTGCTGCAAAGATTCTAATTACAGAGCATGGGTTGGATTTGTCCTCAGTAGTGGCAACAGGCCCTCTTGGCACATTGTTGAAAGGAGATGTTTTAGCTGCAATTAAATCTGGGAAAGCCTCTCCTAAAGCTACGTCAACAGAGAAGAAACCTGAATCACCAAAACCTTCCTCCAATCCATCTAGTTCAGAATCTCTCGTGTCTGGGTCTCATGAAGCCGACTTTGAAGATTTTCCCAATAGTCAAATTCGCAAGGTAACATCTTTTTTTCTAGAAAAGGTAGACTTGTATAAATGAATAGATCCAAAAGTAAATTCACAAGGTAGTTTTTGCATGCACGAACACTTGGAGTGGGGTCATTTCTATATTTCCTGGTAAACCATTTAAAACATTTTTTTGTGGTCATGCTTGACACTCTGGATTCTACTGCAGACTGGAAATCATAATTAAAAAACATTAGCAGTGCTTAGGGTTGAAAATATTGGTCCTTGACTGAAATTTTTTAGCTTCATAACTTTGTCCTCCTAAATACATGTCAGAATTGTACTATGTTTAAGAAATATGTGATGGATTTTAAGACTGGGAAACAACGCTGGTCCTATTGTATTTTTCCTCTTAAAATTCTATCTGATCATACTGTCTTGGTATTTGCAGTAATATGTGTAAACATTTATATATAATTTTGATTATTTGTTTCTTTTACGAAGACACTGTCATCTGTCTTTCCTTGTTTGTTGGCTAATCCCCGAGTGTTCTTCCTGTTAGGAACAATTTTGCACCTCTATTGCCCTTTAGTAAAAATCTATGTGACTGCACACTATTTTTTCATTTGAATCAATATTTGTATTTTCTCGTACTTTGATTTTTATATTTCAATGTAGTTCTTAATTTTTATCGTGGTTTTCTTTCTCGTGGTTAGTTTCTCTTGTTTGAAGGATCTGAAAATACTTATTGTCCTTTCCTTGAATTGTATGTGTGTGCAGCTATTATTATTGATGTTTTGTATTCTATTCACTTGTTCCTCCACAAGAGATGGATTCTATGTTTCTAAAGTCTTGTAGTTTATTGATAACTTAAGAATGCACATAGAAGCTTATGAATTTCTTTCTTTCTTCCTTTGTTTTGGTGGGAAGGGAGGACATCTGTGTTGACCAGATACGAAAAATGTAAACAATTGTGACCAACTTGAGAAATGCATATTTTTAAGGTTAGCAGGTTGGTGATTCAGACCACAACTAATTGTTGTTTTCACGTTGTTGATTCATCCTATTGGAATATACTCTGTTGTTGTAGAATGGTGTGCATACATTGTTTATATGAATAGCCTGTCTTGTTTTAATGAAGTAGCTTTTTTCTCTCTCCAAACACTCTACACTTTACCCATCCTTAGGCTATTCATAGTACTATATTTTAATCTGCATTGTTTGAAGTGTTCCTTACTTTGAGGCAGATAACTGGTAATCCTTTACGGAGAAGGAATTGCTGGATCAGAAGAATTAAACATATCTTGTTTACTTGCTTCTTGATTGACAGAAGTCATGTTCTTGTTTTGCAGGTAATAGCTAAGAGGCTACTGGAATCAAAAATATCTACACCACACTTATACTTATCTTCAGGTTCTGGATATTCCTAAAATTATTTACATTTGGGTTTGTCATCACCTAATTTAATTATTCTTGGTTTCCAACAGATGTTATACTGGATCCTCTTCTATCGTTTAGAAAGGAACTGAAAGGTATGGTCTTTAAGATTCCTACTTAATCCTATATTCCGAGTCAACTCAACAAAGCTTAGCTAATTATTTATGGCATTATGAACCCCATATTTTTATTGAACTCGGGCATTAGTTAACTTTTAATTAGCACAGCAAG
Source organism: Impatiens glandulifera (assembly GCF_907164915.1). Lineage (NCBI taxonomy): Eukaryota > Viridiplantae > Streptophyta > Magnoliopsida > Ericales > Balsaminaceae > Impatiens > Impatiens glandulifera. Next base: position 48,141,557 of record NC_061865.1, on the reverse strand, counting down.
GAACACGATATTTCTAAGATGACTAATGGAGTCAATTTCTTCTACCTTCATTAACGTTTGTGTGATTGTAAGCTCATCTTTTCACTAACACTTTTTGCAGAGAAGTATGATATTAAAGTGTCTGTAAATGACATTCTCATCAAAGCTGTTGCAGTTGCGCTGAGAAATGTACCAGAGGCAAATGGTATGATTCTGTTTTATTATCATGCTATAAGAACATGTTATTCAATAGATAGAATCTGTCTTAACATTTGCTCGATAATGAAGATAGAATCAACTATTGGATTCTAATCATAAGATCAGTATTACTTATTCATTTTTCCTACTAGGGTTGTTTTTGTTGAAAAACTAAAGAATGCCTTTATGAGAAACATAAACTGCTCAACTCAAATTGTATTCACTGTGTTCATACCAAAAAATGGTTTTATTGTCAAATTTAAATATGCTTTGTTCTGAGGATTGAGCATGGATCTAGATTTTTGGACTTTTCTTGAATCTTGAGCCAGGTGTTATTGAACTGTATCCTTAATTAGATCGATACATTATATTGTTGTTTAAAATTAATTTGGTGAAGGATGCTAATCTTTCTTTTTAGTTAAATCAAAGTTTATTAGATAGCTTGCCAGCGTTTGTAAATATGTAAAAAGATAATTAAAATGAATCAATCACTCTACTTCTAGATGTAAGGACCTCACCTTGAACGATAAAAATCAGATGGGAAAAAAGGAACCAAAACATTGCTGCTGATTTTTGTCCTTGTTCCTTAATCAGTGCATGCTACCTTTTTTTTAGTTTTATTCTCTTAAAGGTACTTCCTATTAAGTAGTTTTGTTATTGTCTCAACATTGGATTTACAGGTATATAATTATCGGGATGCCCCAAAACATTAGGAGCAAAAAAATCCAACCTTTATAAAATATTTATAACCCTTTGTTAAAAAAAATTAGGCTAATAATAGTTTCAAACTGGAGAAATTAATGAAGTAGTTAGAGGTTGTTTATTTTGGATTTGGATTATAATCTGAAGTGAGCTTTGTGATTGAATAATATATTTATAAATACTACTTTAAATAGAAAAAATAAAAATATTTATATAATTAATTTTATTGAGCTATTAATGGTGCAAGTGTTTGTACGCTATAACCCATTTTATTAAAACAAGTGGTAGTGTGTGTTTTTTCAGTTATCATAAAAGTGATTTTTGCGAGGTGGATTCTAGGAAAAACAAACTCTCCCGCCCTTAAAGTGGGCTTATTGAAACCAAAAGTTCAATCATTGAACTCTATATTCTCTTTGGCCCCTTGTTAAAAATGAAGTCTTCTAGTAGCCTGACAGATCAAATAGGTAAAACTAGGTTAATAATTTGATTTGGCAGATCAACTATCTGAGTTAATAGTTTGGGTTTCAGCAAACTTCTTATTTTCTTTTAAAATATTATAGGTTAATGTGTAGTATGTACTGTTATGGTTTGTAGAAATTGCATTTATCTTTGTATTATTTATGTTCCACTTATCTTCTTTTATCTTATGTTTCACTTTTTTCTTGTTCATTTATATTGATTAAAGTACATCCTTGGCAGCTTACTGGAATGTTGAGAAAGATGAAATTGTTTTATGTGATTCCGTGGACATATCTATTGCAGTTGCTACTGAGAAGGTATTTCCATAGCCCTTTTCCCCTGAAGGTATTATTCCATAGTTAGTTAAAACTGTACAAGCAGGGTATAATACTCCAATCATAACAGGGTTTGATGACTCCAATTGTGAGGAATGCAGATCAGAAGTCAATATCAGCAATATCATTAGAGGTGAATATGTTTTTTTTATATAATATTAGTAATTGCCAATTGAATGTCAGGCATTTGGAAACCAGTTGCATCTTTTTGTATCGTAATATATCATGCTGTCATGAGCTATTTGGAAATACTATGATTGTATAACTCAAACTTGATATTTACAATTTTTGTTATCAACTTTTTTTCATGTTGATTATTATCTGAAAAATTCTAAAAATGTCTGAAAAATATTAATGATCTAAACAAATAATCTGATCATATGCAAAAAAATATTTTTTATGCCAAATGATGCAACCAAGTCACACTGTAATCTGGATCATTATCCAAAAACTAATCAGATCATGATCCAAATTTTTATCCCAAGCGGAATTTTAAAAAAAGAATCACTTTGGCAATTTTCCAATGGGTTCGTAATTGTCACAAAATACACATTTCCAAATAGGCTCATATTACCAGAAACCATCTTCATTCTCCCATTCATCTTTCACAATCCAAGCATGAAGTTGCAAAGGTTTAGTTTTCTGAACTGAGATTTACCAATAGTTTCTTCTTCTTGAATGATTTTATCAATACCAGGTCAAGGAACTAGCTGCTAGGGCAAGAGCAGGCAAACTTGCTCCCCATGAATTTCAAGGTGGCACCTTCAGGTACTAGCAAATTAGGCCTACTTTTCTCTCTGATGACATAATATTTGGCCTTCATCTTTTCATTATTTACTTATGTCTGAGGTGGTTTCTTCGGATCTTTTCTTTTTCTTGATTGCTCTATCTGATCATAGCCTGCAAAATGTTTAATTTTGTTTTGCAGTATATCCAACCTTGGCATGTACCCAGTGGATCATTTTTGTGCAATAATAAATCCTCCACAGGTATCCACAGGCTCCTCATTATAGAGATGGTGTAATTCTCAATCATGGAAAAAATGTTAAACATGGGGAAGTGTTCTACGATATTATTTTCATAAAAATTCTTATAAAATCTAACCATGATTTTTTATCTCTTCCAGGCATGCATTCTCGCTGCAGGGAGGGGAAACCAAGTTGTTGAACCAGTGCAGGGAAGTGATGGTATGTGCCATCATCCGCGTTTTTTTAAAATTAATTAAGTTTTTTTCTGATGGGGATAGCCTTTTGACCTTGTGATTTGGATTCTGATATACTTTTAAGGAATTGAGAGACCTGGAATTGTCACAAAAATGAATTTGACGTTATCTGCTGATCATCGTGTTTTTGATGGTAAAGTTGGAGGTAAGTAAATAGCAATAATTTTTTCTAACTGCAATTATCATTCTTACCACCAGCATACATTCTGCAATTTAATGACCTGCGATTAGTTGATTATAGTTACAAGTGTCTCATTAATGCGGCAAAAGTAATGTTTTTAATTCCCTAACTATTCCAATTTATGGTTATGTGATATTGGTATACAACCTAGAAAATGCAATCTTTATGTCGGGTCTGTAGATACATCAATATGTATGGAAATCTAAATAGCACTATTCACCTGGCTTATTTATACCCCCATAATGAAAGAAATGAAAAGAAGAGATTATTGACCCCATTTGAAAGCACCTTATTGTTTGTATTTTTGTTCCAGATACAGAAATAAAGATAAATTTATTTTCATGATAGACATGATTATTGACTCTACTAAGTTGCTGCTTGATTGTAACATAGCTGGTGGCTTCTATTTTATTTCGGTTCTTTGAATTAAAAACATATAAAAATATAGAAACTCGATGAATTATATTATTATTTTATTTTTAATATAGGAAGTTAGCATGATCCCACAGTCATTACCTCCACTTCAACTTATTGTGTTTTAAGTGAGAATTGAACCCGTGACTTTTAGTCTCTTAGACACAACTCCCTTCACTTGAGCTACCCTGGGGATTCGATGAATTATATTATTGATAGTGTTGTTAACTTGAATTATAAAGATAATATATTTATAAGATACCATAAAGTAATAGTATCATAATCATATTATGGGGTCTTTTTTTTAATACTAGGTTTTATTTTCTTGAGAAAGTTAACACAATCCCCAACTTCTAGAACAAGAAAATCATAGGACTTATACCATATCTCAACTTAAATCCAGTTATTCTACATATTAGAAAAAAATAATCTAGGGATCAAATCTCAACTCAATTGAGATTATAATGTTTTTGCTTGTTTGAGTTGGTTAGTTTTGTCAAGCTTTTGTCAATTTTCACATATTTGCAATTTTGCATTATATAACCTATCTTATTTATGATGCATGCAGGTTCTTTCCTTTCATCTCTAAGTTTAAACTTCAGTGATATTAAAAGACTTATTCTGTGACAATAATGTGTGAAGAGCTTAATAATAAAAACCGATACCAAGATTTGGGTATTTTTCTCCAAGAAGAAGATCGTCTTCCATTCGTGTGATTGTTGGAGCAGCAATTTTACTCTTTGCCATTTCCTGGCGCCATATTCATTGATGAGATGAGTCTGGGAGATTGAGTCTAATTGAGAAAATTCTTTTTTGTTTTGTTATTAATTTGTTTGTAATCAATATATATTTTTTTTTCTTTTCATGGGTTTGAATCCTGAATAATTTTTACATTGCCTCATTTCCTTCTATATGAGGTTCTAGCTAACAATAATAATTCCCCCTCAGAAGAGTGCTTTGGGTATTCAATAAATAATTTTTCCCATGAAAAGTGGGATTCCTATACACAGAAATTGCAAAACAAAGGCTTCTGTTTTGACCTCAATTTAGTAAGTTTGAACCATTTTCAAGTTAGTCATCCGTCTTGGCTTGATCTCTCATATGAATTGAAAGTGTAATCTTGTTTGGATTGTTCAAAACTAAGTTAGATATGAAATTTGAAGGCTTTGTAGATTTAAGTTTAATGGGTTACATTGGATAGATGGTTTGATTGACTATTTTTATTTTTATTTTAAATAAGGAGTACTATACATTTCAAATATTTTTAAGGGAGAATCAAATTCGTGATCTTTTAATTTCTTAGGTCACTTTTTTTATCTGGCAAAGTTTTGATAGACTATTTTTTAGTTAATGTAAATTCTTCTGAATCAACACAAACAACCTAAAGCTGGTTTATATCAGGAAATTCTTCACTTCAGTATACACCTTTAAAATTTTAATTCTTAATATTTTAAAACACATTTCTTTCCAGGACAAAATTTGATCAAATAGATCAAAAGGTTTTAAATTTGATTTTATTAAGAATGTTTTAAATAATAATTAACTTTAATTTAAAAATAAAAGCAATAATAAACTCTGGTTTAAAAAATACAATTAAGATTGTTTAGATTGTAACAATCATTTGACATATATTTTACTATATTAATAATAGTTGATGACTTGCTATACAAATAATGGTATTATTAAAAAAAATCATTACAATAGCTTTGTTATTAATAATAGAAAATTTAATTTTTAATGTGTTCCATATTAAAGATAAAGGAGATAGTGTTTAATGTCTACATTCTTAAAGAAACACAACCTATACTAGTTATTGTCATTTTCCAAAATATCAAGAGTATAAAAAGTTCAAACAATTTGCTTTGTTTAAGTTGTAAAAATAACTTAAACATTTTGCTTTGTTTAAGTTCTAAATTATAAATAAATCACTTATTCAATAACTTAATTTTATTCATGAATGGTATTAGTGTCAACTTGAGCTTGATTTAACAAATCATATCACAATTCACAACAATACATTATGAACTTCAGTGATTTAATGAGTAATTTAACCCGATTCGATTGAAAATTCTCATATTGTGAAAACTTTTGAGGGGCGCCATTTTTTATCAAAGACAATAAAAATAATATTTTATTTATATAAAAATTTATTAAATATTTATCTTCATTTATAAGTTGTGCCGGTTTAGAAATACTTTTGGAGTTGGAGTTGAGTTTGTGTGGCGAGAAATCGATAAATAATTTGTTGGACTTGTTTCTCGTCACCTTTGGTATAGATAGTGTAATTGGACTAAATATAAATAAAAATACATTTGGAAACTTTTTTAATTTCTAAATATTTTATGCAAATACATTTATAATGAATTGTGGCTTAATTTTAAGTTTGTATATTAGGTTTTTTTTAATATATATTGATGTCTACACTTTTTAATATTTTATACATATTAATTTTAATGTTTACTATTTTATTTTTATTTTAAACATCTAATTTTAAGTATTGTTTATTATAAAAGTTTATAATTTTTTTTATCTTATTCTAATAATATTTCACCAAATCATTAAAATAAGTTTTTATAAATATTTAAAATATAAAATACATATAATATTTTATTAAAATAAATAATTTGATATCATAAACATCTTTTTTTAAAACATCAAAACCCAAATATTCCAACATTCTCTAAATTTAATAAAAATAATTCAAATTGCTATGAAATTATGAGAAAAAAGAAGAAGTTTAAAGATAAAAATTTAAGAGAAAAATGAATGTGAGTTCTGTGTTTTTATATATATTTACCATTTAAAAAATAAAAATAATATAAAAATAAGTTAGTCCATATCATCTTGTGTTATATGTTAGTCTACAAATGTGATCAAGTTAAAATGTATCTCAACTATATTTAAGCCATTCAAAATTGGGTAAATATATTTATTTTATTATGCAAGAAAATATATGATATAAATATATTATATACATATCGATGATATTGTAAATATTACTTTAAATGATAATTTATTTTTGTTATGAAAGCAAATACAATTTGTATTCGATCTACGGATTAAATCAGAAAAAACTAGTTTTCTTCCAAACAAATTAAACTAATTTTGATAATTGTTACAGCAAACTCTATCGAACTCGAAACATAAGAACTGGTCTTAACCTTGATCAAAATCAAGAAAATAAATCTCAAGATCATACGAGCTGAACTTGGTTCTTTTATTTATACTTTTATTTATAATATTGTGTAAAGTTAATTGTTTTTATTTTATTTATTTATATCCTTTTTCTATCCTGCGGCGAAATGAGATGGATATCTTAGGTACCAGTCTATCTGAAGGTCCTGAGTTTGAGCTCGTTCGGCTTGTTTGGTTAAATTAGTTGAGTATATTTGCGGGTTATGTGTTTAATCTGCGGGGATTAGTCGCAAACCGAATGATAAGTTAATTTTTTCAAAACCCTAACGGTGAATTTGAATATTTGATAGAAATACAAGGATCAACTTAGATTTAGAACCCAATTAACAAAAATCCACAAAAGATATATGAAAAATGACATATGACCAATCATATTTCATCTTCAATCTCTCATTAACCAATAGAAACAAAGATTGAGATTCTTCTATATCCCCTTGCTTAACACTTCATATACATCATTCCATTTGTCAATTCCTCCATCCCACATCTCTCTCTATCTCTCACCCTTTCTCACTCTCTCTCAGAGCTTTCTACAGTCACAAAAATGGCGTCCAACACATTGATGAGCTGCGGCGTAGCTGCCGTGTGCCCGTCAGTGTTGTCATCTTCCAAGTCTAAATTTGCTGCCAGTCTACCACTTCCAATGGCTACAACCAGCTCCCGCCTTACCATGACCGCTGAATGGATGCCTGGTCAACCTAGACCGCCTTATCTAGATGGATCAGCACCTGGGTAAATGATCTGTTTCATTGAAGAAGTCAATTTCGAATTTTATTAGTTTAATTGATTAGAAGAAATGAATGGTGTTGTGCATTTGTTTTTGCAGTGACTTTGGTTTTGATCCACTTAGACTTGGTGAAGTTCCTGAGAATCTGGAGAGATTTAAAGAGTCTGAACTTATTCATTGCAGATGGGCTATGCTTGCTGTTGTAAGTTCCTTTTCCTTTTCTAATTTATAATTATGTCTATATTTGAATGGAATGTTGCATGATTTAGATAATTGGATTCAATCCTAATATTCCTTTTTTTTTATTTTGGTTATACATTATGGAATTATTTCAGTCTATTGAAATTTCTATGATTTAAGTTTTAGATTAAGGGATTAAGGTAAGGATGTCAATTATAATTTGCCACACCTTGTTAGTGGATTCTAGTTCGAATTGTTCTTTTTGTTTGAGATGGGTTTTTCATGGTTTGACCAATAGTTGATCGGTATGGGACGAGATGGCATATGTGTCCCAAGCCCGATTCAACTTGATTTTGCGAGAACATTAATAATTAAATACTCTTATTTTATAAGAGTTTTAAGTTTATTTCTTTATAATAATATGAATTTTCAATATATTATATAAAATTTATTTTATATAGTTTTATCGTAGATAATTTTGTTTAGAGAATATAATATAAACAGTGTCATGTAGCGTGGATTTCCCAACCCGTATGGTAAATACAATCTCCGCGCCCTAATCGTCATCCCTATGTTAAGGCTTGTTTGATGAAAGGCTATTTTGAATTAATAACTATACAAAGTACCAAAGTTATCCAAAAATATATGTTACTCAATTTAACTCAAATAATTTATTTACAGCCAGGGGTTTTGGTGCCTGAAGCCTTAGGGCTAGGCAACTGGGTGAAGGCTCAAGAATGGGCAGCCATTCCCGGAGGACAAGCAACCTACCTTGGGAACCCTGTCCCATGGGGAACTCTACCCACCATTCTCGCGATTGAGTTCGTTGCGATAGCATTCGTCGAACATCAAAGGAGTATGGAGAAGGATCCCGAGAAGAAGAAGTACCCTGGTGGTGCTTTCGACCCATTGGGCTACTCTAAAGACCCCGTCAAATTCGCTGAGTACAAGGTCAAAGAAGTTAAAAACGGTTAGATCCCTTCTTCTATGTCTTTTTTAGAACATTCTTAGTATCATAATATGAATCATTATTCAACTATTTGGTTTTTAAATTAAGAGTTTCTTTTTTATCACTTGAACTACCTTAATGAATTACAATTGAATATAATTCAGCATTTTGCGAGTTTAGAACCGCGAATGATTTAAGCTGATGATATTCGATGTTTTTTTGTTTGTTTTAGGACGGTTGGCTTTGTTGGCAGTTGTGGGATTTGCTGTACAACAATCGGCTTACCCTGGAACCGGGCCATTGGAAAACTTGGCTACACATTTGGCTGACCCATGGCACAGAAACATTGGAGACGTTCTCATCCCCAAGTAAATTCTCCATGAAAGAATTGTATAATTATTATTATTATTTTTTTGTTATATCAAATCATATGATCATGCCCAATATAAACCTCCATTCTTCACTCCCATGTAAACTATTTCATTGTGTCTAAGAGTGAAATATGAAGATGTTTGATCTGTGTAGAGCTCAATTAGCTATCTTAGATCATTCTATGATGGGTGTGTGTATTTTTCTTTCTTTCATATAGTGGTGTCAAAAGTTAGAATATTTTTAATAAAAAAAATCATTGTTACTTTGAAAACAAAATCACTTAAATATTGGAATCCAAGGGGTGAAGATAGTGGTGTGATATCAAGGACTAACCAATAAAAACATAGGATATAAATGAGTTAGGCCAAACTCAAGTCAATTCGTCCTGTTTGACTTGATTCAATATTTAATTTATTGACTCGAACTCGAATAAGTTTTTAAATTTGAACTTTGATTCAAAAAATTTAAATTCAAATTAAATTTTCTAACTCTAATTCAAACAAAATTTATTTTCAAAATTAAAATATCAAACTTTCATACTTATTCAACATTGAAAAACATAATATTTCAAAATGAAAATATCAAACAATCAAAACATCAAACCACCGTTATTATTCAAAATTTAAAAATATAACATTATAAAATCAAACTACATAAATTGTATAACATTCTATATGTTATTGTCTTTTTTTTAACTCATAATTTTTAACCAGATGACACTTACAATTATTTGCATTCAATAATATATAATGTTTAAGTTTAAAAATAATTACATAAAATATATGTTAAAACAAATAATTAAAATTTAATTAATTATTTTAAGATATAGATACCGACAAAATGTTTTTTATTGGTACGTCTTCTTTTTCTGAAGCAGAAGTCTACATTAAAGATTAAATTAACTTCATCCATCATTTTTTTAACATAATTAAGTTTTTTTTTTAAATCCCAAATCTAACCGGGAGTTAGTTTTGATTCAGCTTTAAGGAGAAACAGTGTTTTTGTAATAATTTAAATTAATTTTAAATAATAATTTATTAAAATATTATACTCAAATATATTTTATTTTTAAAACAAAATCTAATAAATTGAATATATTCTATTCAAAAGTAATAAAAAAAATATATCAATTGTTGTCAAACTAATTATTTTATTGTTATTATTAGAAAGATTAGAATCAAAGTAATGATAGTGGTATGTACTATGTAATAATGATGGTGGGCTACTCCTCTCTACCTATGATATCGAACTACAACTCATATTAAATATCATTTTATATTTTTTTATCTATCACATTAAATGAGTAACGATAGAGGGAGCGAAAGATTTGCAGCGAATGTGCAGCGAACTGATGTGGAAGGCTGACTAAGCATGATGACTCAACATTTTAAATTTTATTTACCTCTTTCTCCGAATCATTAATAATTTCTCTTTCTTCTCTTTATTAATCATTTATTTTTTTATCTCTTCTTTAATCTTTATTAATAATTTGTTTTTATAATTAACTTGTAAATATATATTTATATATTTTATTATTTAATTTATTTATTTATAAGAAATTTAGAATAATAATAGAGACAATAACAAATTAAATAAAAAATATATATATTATATTTGATAAATTAAGATAATAAAAAATTAAATATAAAAATTCTTAAAATTTTTAAATTAATTGTTTCTTTCCTCTCCCTATATATAATTTATATATTTATTTGTTTTTAAAAACGAGTTATAATAGGGAAAATAAATAAATTAAATATATAATTTTTAAAATTATATAATATATATTTATTTGTTTTTAAAAACAAATAAAATTTTTAAGAATTTTTATATTTAATTTTTTATTATCTTAATTTATCAAATATAATATATATATTTTTTATTTAATTTGTTATTGTCCCTATTATTATTATTCTAAATTTCTTATAAATAAATAAATTAAATAATAAAATATATAAATATATATTTACAAATTAATAATATAAATAAATTATTAATAAAGATTGAAGAAGAGATAAAAAATAAATGATTAATAAAGAGAAGAGAGATAAATTATTAATGATCAGAGAGGTAAATAAAATTTGAAATGTTGAGTCATCATGCCTAGTCAGCCTTCCACTTCGCTGCACATTCGCTGTAAATTTTTCGCTCCCCCTATCATTACTCCTCTTTTTTATCTATTATATCTCTCCTTTTTATCTATCACATCACTCAAATCTTTAACCAAAATACTAAAATACCCTATATTTTAAATTATTATTTTATATTCTATTTATATATATCAATAGAATATAAATATAAATATTTAAATTTAATGTATAAATATAAATATTTATTAATATTTTTTTGAAATTTACCGATTATACTTAACCGACGCAAGAGTTTCTTTCTAAACATCCGATCCTCCTTCGGTGAAACGAAAACCACAACCTATAAAACTTTAGGTTCATTAGATCATCATAGTTATCTAAAAGAAAAGACAACAGTGATAGGAGAAGTAAAATTAAATTTTGTGAGTATGTCAAAATTATTAGGTGTTTTTAAGCGGAATTTCAAATCAATCTAAGCACATAGTCCCATAATTTATATGTATAAGTTGATAAGATCAAAACTATTTGTTCGTAGATGAATACTTGTTTATGGATGAACTAAGTCAGGCATGATGGTATCATTGGAGATGAGAGCTCCACGTGTTGTTCCTCTAGTTAGTTCACATGAGCCCAATTAGATGTTTTTGCCTTCAACTACAACTTCACAAAGCGGTCAGTAAAAAAAAAAAAAAGATCAGAAAAAAAAAAAAAGACAAAAGATAATGGGGGCGACTTTCTTGTGGATGTAATTACGAAAGATGATAAGACTTTTTATTCGAGTAGGAAGATTTCAAGATCTTTCCACCACCTTCTAAGCCTACACGATTTCTCCTATTTTGCCTATAAAAATGTTAAACAAAATAACTAAAAGAAAAAAAAAATAAATGTTCTTTTTTTTATAAGGAAATAATTTTATTTATTCATAATCTTAAGGAATTAAAAATTTAATTAGCTTTTTAATTTTTTTTTAAATTTAACCGTTTCAATTTTATGGGCGGGGTCAACTCCTGACCCGACTCAAGTATCAATTTACTTTCACATATATATCCAAACTAATCACAGCTTTCGACCCTACAATCTAGACATTTTGAAATTATTATATAGATATAAATTAATTAGTTAAAAAGTTTAACTTAAATTATTAGAAATGTCGCACGCTTATCAAAATTTATGTTGAACTAAAAATATAAAGTATTATTAGTTTAGTTAGTTAAAGTGTTACACTTGTTTTTGTTAAGTTATAAATTTGAAATTTATATATACCATATTTAATTTAACCGTTTATAATTTATGGGCAGGTCAATCCACGAACTCAACCTAAATATTCATTTACTCTCATATATATATCCAAATTAACCACATCTCTCGACCCGTCAATCCGGACACTTTGAAATTAAGCATTATTATTATTATATATATATATATATACTAGTTTAAAAAGTTGAACTTATATTGTTAGAATGTCGCACGTTTAACAAATTTTGTATTGAATTCAAAATATAAATTAAGTTTATTAGTCTAGTTGGTTAAATTATTATACTTGTTTTTGTTAGGTTGGTTAAATTATTGTACTTGTTTTTGTTAGGTTGTAAATTCGAAATATATATATATATTATTTTTAATTTTATTTTTAACTGTTTCAAACTAATGGGCGGGTCAACCCAAAATCTAATTCAAATATCTATTTCCTATTACGTATATACCCAAATTAACCCTATCTATCGACTGACATGTTAAAATTAAGGATTATTATTATTATATATATATATATTTGTTTAGACTCATTCCAATTAATTTATATCATATATTTAAAATAAATGACTTTTTATCAATAGAATTTGATTAGACTCTTTTCATTTAATTATTAATACTTAATTTATTCCAATTATTTATTTATAAATACATACATACATTTATCCACTAATTAAAATTATTATCATGTCAACAACCAGAAATTGTAATCAAATTTTAAGTACAATTTACACCACTATACAACCTACAAGTTTTTTCAAATGTTTTCAAAACTGAAGAACCAGAAAAATGATATCTAAAGTTATAATATTTTGTAGTTACAATTTGAATGATATATTATAATTGTGAATATTTTATTTAATAAGCTCACATTTTTTATAGTCGATTCAAAAAACCATGGTAGATATCGTAAGTTCATCGAACTAGATAGAGCTATTTACATGATATTCAAATTTGTAACATTTTGGTCTTAATAATATTATTATTTATTTTGTAGGTTATCCTAAGTGTCGATGCTAACAATTTTGTAACCCAAGAAGATAAGTGCAATGCTATTTAAGAGGTTTAATATATAATTTTGTTTTATTTATAAAAAAATTGTTTGAAAGTTTTTTGATTTTTTATACATTTTGTTTTTTATTCTTATATCTTACATGTACTGCGTCCTCTATTAATTTTTCTTTACATATTTTACGCGCTTAAAATACAATTTTTTTACCTTTTTTTGTCTAAGTTATTTTTATTTATTTTATTTATAAATTTATTTTTAATTTGTATATTTTGTCTTTCATTTCGTTGTCCAACCCACTAGTTTATAATTATATATATATATATAATTAATGATATTTAATTTTTAAATTGTTTGGATTATCGATATTAGAGTAAATTGATAATTAGGTCAAATTAGGGTTGAATAAACTTAAAACGATTAAAATAAAATTAAAAATATTATATGTATGTTTGAACTTGCAACATAACCAAACAAGTACAACCCTTTAACCAAGACTTAATATTTTAAATTTAACACCAAATTTGATAAATGCGAGACGTTTTAATAATATAACTAATATATATATATATAATTATAATGATGTTTAATTTCAAAAGTGTCCGGATTGCCGGGTTGAGAATTATGATTAATTTAAATATATATGTGAGAGTAAATTGAAAATGCTATCATATTTTTATCGTAATTTTTTTTTGATTTTTATATATTACTCGTAAAAATACACGTGTTACATGCTATTTATATGTTAATATTACTCATTTCAAAAATAAATTAAACTAAAATAAAAATAAAATTGGTTGATGGGATTATGCCATACATTTGTTTATTTGAATTAATATATATATATATATATATATATACAAATAAAAATGAATTAAAAGTAAAAATAAAACCCCTCTCTTTTTCTCAACTTTCTCTCTTCTCCCATTCTTTTTCTCTCTTATTTAAAAAACAAAATTGATTTTCAACAAGGCATTTCTAAAGCGCGGGATCCCCCAAGAAGTTCTTTCCCCATCATAAGAACCATAGTACTAGACTGAAGTGTCCTCTAAATTCTCTTCAATCTTCATTCCAAAGTCCAAATTTATCCCAGAAATCGTCTCCAGGAAGGGAAATCTGCGGTCGGGATCAAAGTATGCTTCACGAGCTTTTATTGGCGCTGTTGGGTTACACCGGAGATCTCATTATCGATGAGAGAGAGCAGCGAGCCTCTATTGGCGTTACCCTATCTCCAGACGCCCCCATTTCCGAAGAATGCACATTTAGACTTGCCCCTGATCTTTCCTTCATACAACCAAGCGAAAGGTTAGCCGTTTCTTCCCTTCTTCTATACCCTTGAATATGCTAATTTTGGGGATTTTTTTCGCTTACATGTTTCTTTCGTCGAAGTCAGCCGAATTTGATTACATTTTCAGCCCTCTTGACGCATTGACAAAAAAAAAAACACTGAATAATCCAAACACTAAAATTTTCAGCTGTTCAACTTATTTAGCAGCCTTTTGAACCCTCTGATAATGTTGTTATTTTCACTGAATAAATTCTAACCTAGAAAATAAAAGATTACATGCTATAGGATACGGAAATAAAAATCTAGTCTTTATCTTCATATTGGATGATTATCTCAATTTCCTTAGCTTTCGGAATGAGGACTTCTATTAACTGCTATTCCTTTGGATGCCATTATTCTCGTGTTTGGCTGGTCCACTGATGACTTGTCTGACTCAGATTTGGTCATTGAGTCAGCTGCCTTTGGATATATCTCTAACAACCCCTAAATTGTTTTTGCTGTGTATGAAGTATGGATGGTTCAGACAATTTCCTTCCTTGTAGTGCCTCAAAAAGTTGATTGTGAATAGATAACTTTGTATATTAGGAAGTATATTTCTTATGATTGTGAATCCCCAACTAAGCTACATTAATTTCCTCAAATTGCTGATGTTTTGTTATGGTAACTTTTGCAGGTCTGTGATTGAAAGGATAATCACTTTGGGGTTTTACTATAGGGAACTTGATCGTTTCGCCTCTAAATCTAGAAACCTAAGTTGGATAAGGTCCGCCAAACATTATCCTCAGGCGAAAACTTCTGAATTACTGGAATGGAAAAACGAGAAGCACAGTATATACAGAAGGGCCGTTGCTAATGGAATTGTTGAGGTGCTGTCCATCTACAGATCTTCTGTTCTGCATATTGAGCAAAAGTTGTTGTCAGATACTGTGCCCATCATAGCAACAGTAACCCAAGGACTTAATAAGGTCTGTCATGTTCAATAACTTGATTTGCATACTTTGCTGGTATTTCTGCATTCTTATAATGGTTCAGTAGTAGCCTAACTAATTACTTCATAAACTGAATTAGGCCGCAGTATTGAAGTTCCATTCTAGCTTTCAGCAATATCAATTGAGTTGAAAAACAAAAGTCTAAGCATTGCAATATTTAGGTTAGGTCACATTAGCATGAATATGTAGATAAGTTATGAGATAACAAATTCCCTACTTATATTTTTGTGTCTAATTTGGAACTACCAAACTATATGTATCTCCCAAGAATTGGCCTCATTTAGAAACACTTATTGTATTGTTTTTGTATCTGCATCCGTTTTCAGATTAAAAAAATGATTGGAAACTAAATTTAGTCATTTTCATTCCTACAATATAACAACAACTATATACTATTCTATTTGTAACCGCCACTAACAGCTAGTAACCATACCCTTGTAACATGTTCTTATTGGTTTCTCATAGACTTTCAGTTTGGAGACAATGTTCCTTGCATTTGTTTAGTTATAATTTTTGTATCCAATCTATATTTTTATTTTTAGTAGGTTATTTTTAGTTATATATCCTTAAGCTGATTATTTTAATAAGTTTGATGAGCATTAATTTTCCTTTTGCTATATTAGATGCATATATGTCTTTGATACAGTCCCTCCTTAACTGTGAACACTCTTCTGTTGATGATATATGTTGACAAACATTTTCTTTGAATCCATGAGAACTTATTTTCGATCAGTTATTGTTTTTTTGAAGAATTTATATCTCCTTCAGTAATATGAATTTGTAATTTTGGCAATTCAACCTTCTGAAGTTGGTTGTTCTTCTAGTTCTTCATTCTCTTGCCACCCCTCTATGAGCTTATCCTTGAGATAGAGCGTGATGATATTTCTGGTGGACGTCTTCTTAATCTCCTGTACAAAAGATGCCATTGTGGGGTGCCTGAACTACAAGCATGCATTCAAAGGTATACTTACTTTCATACTCAGGATGTAATATATACCGTTGCTTAATTAATTTTTTAAAAGAAAATTTTCTTTACAACTACAAAAAATGCAAAGTTCGCGTCTGTTACTTAATATTTGATAGCTAATTTCATATTAATAGTGAATTTCAAAGGAAAATATCCTTTTGGCTTTTGTTCATAGCTTTTCTATTTAACTTGTAAAGGTATAAATATTTTTGTTTTCCCACACTTCGAAGCTCTTATCAGATGTGTAATGTACTAATTAAGGAAAACACAACTATCTCATCAAGCATACTTATGATAAAATAGGTCACTGCACCTGTGCTACTTGAAGCTTTTCTGTGTATCAACAACCTCTTTGAGGAAATCTTTCACTTAATTTATTGTCATGTTAAAGTTTGGGTTGCTACTTGCTAGTCCTGAAGAAAAAAGTTCATAGTGAGGCCTTGTATGGAGTATTTTCCCATATAAACAACCATAAGCTAATGAGAAGATCTCTCACTTCAATCTTGCCTTGTTACTTACTCTTCCCTTTGATTTTCATGGGCCTTGTATGGTCAACTGTAATTTTGGATGTAAGGCCCTACCCCAAACATATAATAAAGATGTAGAAATAATACTGAAAATACACAAACACCTATCTTTATACACATGCCTTTCTGGATGAGATTAACCAACCAACCTCAAGAAATCCTTTTCTTCTTTATCATCCTGTATACAATCCTCAACACATCTCCTCTCCCTCCCTTTGTTTTCAGCAGAAACTGGAGAAATGAAAGGGCGGCTTTCATATCCAATCCAGTGGTTCACAATATTTATTCTCTTACTATGATTACTATTATATTGTTATTATAATAATACTTGGGTATTACATCTTCTCTATAAAATAACATTCTTTGAACATATAATTTGATTTATGACCAAAGTTACATATATATTTTTTTGAAAGGGTGAAACACACCAAGTGGAGGTCGAACAATCGCCCTCCGCTCAAAGACCAAAGTTACATATTATTTAAGAATTATATATATTTACTAATATTTTATCACTTCAATATTGCTTTAAAATGCATACAATTCATAATCTCCCCCTTACCAAGCGACCTATTGGTTTGGCAATTGTTTTATAATTTGCGCTGAAGAGATTACTTTTATAATATGTTGTTTGATAAGTAGCTGATAAGTGATACTTGGTACATCCAACTCAGACTTTGCTGGAACCTCCACTTCCTTGTAATGTCCTAGTCTATTGGTAATCTCCCATATTCAGGCCAATTATTGGATGAATCCGCCCTCTGCATGGCTTTAGTGGTTTCGAGAGGGGAATCACATTTGGATGCTTTAAATTTGCAGTTTTTATATAATAATTGGTGGGAGATCTGTAATGGAAGGTGATTATGAGATATGATGACAGTTGATTACGATAATTTATTGGTATCATATAACTGCTTTGGCGGACGATACTATCTGTCTTTTTCCAATTTGTTTGTATTTCTGCTTATGTCTTAGTTATATTTGGAATAGTAAATCAGTATATAATTTTTAATTTATCTGATGAAACACAGGCTTCTTTGGCATGGCCATCAGGTTATGTATAATCAACTTGCTTCTTGGATGGTGTATGGGATTCTTAACGATCAGCATGACGAGTTCTTCATTATGAGGTTAGGGATTAAGACAAATTTTGACTTGCTCAGCTTTTCTTTTGAAGGTGTTTGCCATCATTAGGGACATATGCTATCTTATTTTGTCAAGGCAGGAAAACAGGGAAGCAGCGCATGATCCATCTCATCCAGATATGATTGATAAATTTTCGCACATGTCAACAAGTGATGCAACTCTAAGTGATTGGCATTTGGGGTTTCATATATCTCTGGTAAGTGAATCCATTGTTTTCCTCCATTTTCTCATGGCAATATTGTTATGCATGAAAGGTACAATTTGCAGTTTTTTCTGAAATGATCTTTGATTATTTTGCAAGACTATGTTCTACCATTTTGAGCTTGTATATTTAGGCCTGAGAACAGGAGAATGCTACTAATTATGCAATGTATTGCTTTAATGTTATAATTACTATCTGTTTTTTTATTTATGATCTTGATTTTACTAGATAAGATCAATTTATGGGCATTGCTAAACGTTGCACCTAATGGTTATTATTAAATTATTTATTTGTGCG
Organism: Impatiens glandulifera; assembly: GCF_907164915.1. Taxonomy (NCBI): domain Eukaryota; kingdom Viridiplantae; phylum Streptophyta; class Magnoliopsida; order Ericales; family Balsaminaceae; genus Impatiens; species Impatiens glandulifera. The sequence continues at coordinate 48,122,878 of NC_061865.1, read as the reverse complement.
AGTAAACAAGAGTTTTGAGAGGATGAACGTATCCATTGTTTTCTGTATATTGATTTAGATTCAATGTATAGTTTATACAAGGCAAACACTAACATATTTAAGTTTCTATCTATAGGAGCACATGTCGCTCACTTCAAATTCAAACAATTCCTGTTTATCTCTCCCTAAAGAATATGGGTATTCTGTTTTCTACAATTTTTAGTGTTCATGATATATGTGTTTCTTGATGTTTCTAGAGACAAACAAGAACATATAAGACTATAGTGCTTAATTGTTTTCAAATATAAAACTTTCTGGTTTGGCTAATCATCAAGCTTTTATACTTTCTACATTGATGGTAGGATATGCTTCCAGAATACATACCAATGCGGGTTGCAGAGTCTGTTCTGTTTTCTGGAAAAGCAATCAGAATTCTTCGCAATCCCAGTCCAGCATTCCAATCTCAAAATGCTTTATATTACCAAGAGATGTCTAGAGTGACATCACAAAGAAGTCAAAGATCAGAAGGACTAATATTTCCCAGGAAGGAACCTTCAGTGGAGACTATGAAAGGAGAAGAGTTACTTCCACAGTCTGAGGCGGACAAAATTGAAGCATTGCTTCAAGACCTAAAGGTACTTAATTAGTATACATTTTTTTTTGAAAAGGTCAACTTTTCATTGAAAGTAAAACGCAAGATGCGTTTAGACAATGAGTAACAAGTCACTTATGCACAAATTAGACAATGAGTAACAGAAAGTTTCCCTATTCTTTCTTTCTCCTCTTCTTGATCCCCCAAAGCTGAAAACTAACCCTTGATCCCCAAGGTATTACATTTGTTCATCTCTTCTCTGCATTCACTATTGAATATTAGATGCTCCAACTAGCTGATAAACTAATACATGTTTATTACTGCTTTTCAAACTATTCTGGTAATTATCTTTTTTTTTTTGTGGATACTATTCTGGTAATATAATTTTTTCTTTTTGTAAGATGTTTGTTTAATGTCTAGGAATCGTCTGAATTCCACAGAAGATCATTTGAGGGTGCTGTGGACTCCATTCGGGCCATTGCTGCTACCCACCTTTGGCAGGTACTAGATAAGCTATTTTTCACCAGTTATTTCTTGAGAATACTATCTAAGTTGATCTAACTGGTTAGTATAAGCTACATATATATTGTAAATGTAGATTACAACTTACAAGTACCATGTCTATAAGCAAATGGATTTCAGTCTAACTCAAGTTATACGAGTTTATATGAGTTATTCTGCTCCTTTGCAGCTTGTGGTAGTACGAGCTGATCTAAATGGTCACTTGAGGGCCCTTAAAGACTACTTCTTGCTGGCCAAGGGTGATTTTTTTCAGGTAAGGGGTGAATCTAGAAGAATTATGTGACACCTGTATTTTTCTAATAGCCTGATATCAGTTTTTGTTTTGGGCAGTAGGAATTCATTATATGCCTATATGGATTAACTTGTAATGGCATCTAAAATGTTAAATTAATTAGAATAAAGACGTGGAGATTAGGGCTATGCAAAGAGATATAATATTTATAAAGATCAGAATATGCAAGGGTCTGATGATATGATATCATGGTAGATTATTGATGTATGTGCAATTTCATCATGTATAAAACTTATGGATGTTATTGACTGCTGAGTATATATTTAGCCTATTTACTATGCCTTGAGCGGTTGAGCCAATATTCAGTACCAGGTGGAATCGCATGCAGTTACAGAGTGAATACAGATTCCAGTTGGGTCATTATCATATTAATTCTGATATCAATTTTTAATTGGACATGCTTTCTTTCACTCCATTTATTTTTTAAAGTCTTTTCATACTAAATGTGAAGCACATTGTTAACATATGTGGTTTATCATGCTAGATTTTTCTGGAAGAAAGTCGACAATTGATGCGGTTGCCACCTCGACAATCAACTGCTGAAGCTGACCTTATGATTCCTTTTCAGTTGGTATTTATAATTCTAAATGTTTATACTCCTATTTTACGTGCTACTATCCTCTTCTGAATATCAGCAATTGTTTCCTGTCACATTGGTGACATTGACAGGTCTATAGGCTAGCTCTTCCTGAACTCCTATGTAATCATGCAATATTGTTACTTTTGTGAAAAAATATTCTTTTTGTGGATGTGGTTTCTTTCGTGCTATAAATTTAAAATATCAAAAGATATTTTAGTAATTTAACCCAAAAAACCCACTTTTACATCAAACAATTTTTTTTCTCATAACCTAGATTTGTTCCACATAAGCCCACATCAAACAAGCTCCTAGGTCGCGTAACCTTGGAGCGGCTTTTAGTTATAGCAGTGAATTGACCCTGCTCCTTGTATACAAAAAAAGTGTGAAAGATAAAAAAGATAAAAATATTGATTGCTAAAACCATATTTTCAAATAATATATCAAAATTGTCTCATGAATAGATTTAAAAATCCTACTGTTCAATCAAATTTCATGCAATGTCGTTCATTTATGAGCATTATTTGTTAGATTATTTTCCCACAGTTTACTTATGCGTCACCATATTTGTAAGTATTTTTGTGTTGTCTGTGCATGTATGCAGGCTTCAATAAAGACCATCGGTGACGAGGACAAGTATTTCTCAAGAGTGTCAATACGGTATAGTTCTGAGTATTATTGGTTTTATGCTAAACATGTGTAGCAGTTACTTTATGTGGTTACCCCTGTATAAAGTTCTGCAGTTAATTTTCCTTTTTCAATTTATAGGATGGCCTCTTCTGGAATTGCAGTTAGATCCTCCCAAGCAGATCTTCCACGAGCAAAAATAATTGGAGACTTGTCTGCATTTTCTGATTCTTCAGAAACATCTCTGGATGGTTGGGATGCAATTGCTCTTGAATATTCAGTTGATTGGCCCTTGCATTTATTTTTTACTCAAGAAATACTATTAAAGTAAGTCCGTTAACAAGATTCTCTAATTTTTCATTATTTAACTTTACATGTTTTTGACTAGAAGCTGTTATTATCTTTTGCTAATACACTTTACTCCGTGAAACAAAAAGGTTTTGCATTTCTATTTTCATTTTGTAGTTGTTCTGTGGACTTTACTTTCTCACTACTTGTTACCAATTTATTTATTTTTATTTCAGGTACTGCCGTATATTCCAGTATTTGCTCCGTTTGAAGAGAACACAGATGGAACTAGAGAAATCATGGGCATCTGTAATGCATCAAGATCACACAGATTTTGCACAGCGTCGTACAGACCGCGTTAATAACAAAGTATCGAATCAACGAAGGCAACGTTTTACACCCATGTGGCACATTAGAGAGCATATGGCCTTCCTCATCAGAAATCTCCAATTTTATATACAGGTATATCTACTGTTGTTATTTAATCCCCTCGCAAATTCATAAATGGGATAAATTTTCAATATCGGCATCAACTACCTTCAGGCCTGTTTGGCAAAGAAAGATACATTAGTAATTAAGCATACTGTTTCCATCCAACAGATAAAGCAGCAAATCTAAACTTATAGAAGACACTAGCTAAAGAACCACGTAACTAGGTTGCCAACAAGGGTAATAAGGGGAAGATTTGTTGATATTTAGGTGAAAAAGTTACTAAAGAACTAGAAATTACTATAACAAAGTAATAGCATGTTAGAATATGAAGAAGCCTGAAAACTGACTTAATAACCAAACGGGATAAAGAGCAATAGGGATCAAGATGTGAACAAACCCTAAATTCCTAACCTTATGGCTCTAGCCCATGTGAAATGCAACTAATATTTGTTTGGGACTTGACTTCATTGAGAAGGTAATTCCTACATGTATAGGCTAATATAAGACGAGGATAATGCAACCAAATATCTTGTAATATCATCTAATTCCAAATTTTAGAAATAGTAGTTTGTGTAATATCCCAACTGTGAAAGGTGAATGCCTACATTGAGAAGGAAAATAATTTGAGAATGTCTTCTTCTTTTAATTCAAGTGCTATTATGTTAAAGATTTCTCATGCAGTCAATCTAAATCATTGTTGCTGGCCTTTGATTTTGGAAGTTGCACAACTTATAAGATGTTTGTTTATTAACAGGTTGATGTGATAGAATCTCAGTGGAATCTACTGCAATCCCGGATTCAAGGATCTTGTGATTTTACTGAACTTGTGAACTTTCATCATGAGTAAGTTATCATGAGTGGATCATATTTTGCAGTCTTTCTATAGCGAAAATATTAAGAACCATGTACCTTTACAACTAAAAGAACTCGAGGCACATATAATATTTCTTGGTTCTAAAAATGTACTTGCCAAGGAAACGGAAAAAATGATTTGCAGTTCTGTTCCACTGCCTCAGGACCACTATTGAAGTAGAAACATCCAATGTTCATTTTTGTTCAAAACACCAAAACGGAAAGATGTCGCTATTTTGACATTTTTCTCTTGTAGTTAAAAAGTGCATGTTTTGGTTTACATGAGCAAGAGTATTCCATTTTTTTCCCTTGGGTTCAATTTATGTGAGTTATCTTTAGTTTTCACAAAGTTTAATGCAATATATTGCATCTTGTTTTGCTCTCAAGTTGAATGCATCTTCATTATGTGAAGGATTTACATAGATTGAAACTGAGAAACTATGACTGATGCATGAAGTTCCATCTGATAGAAAGGGAAAATGATTAATTAAATATTTTCTTTCAGTTACATAGCAGCATTAATTTCGCAATCCTTCCTGGACATTGGATCAGTATCAAGGATACTCGATGGCATAATGAAATTGTGCCTCAAGTTCTGTTGGAAAATTGAGAACCAAGAGTCCAATGTAAATATGGTTGAACTGGAGCACATCACTGAGGTAATTCCCTATACTATTCCTTATGACTATTTCCAATCTTTTAAAGAATCTATATGAAATCTTAAACATGGTTTTGCTTATAGTTTTCTACCTGTATGCACTATAAGCATGAAGTAGTCATAGTGTATTACTTGATTCATGGAGAGGTACATTATTGCTCCTTAAATCTCATTTAGGTGAATAGTTTCATAAAAACAATTATTCCAATATATGTGAGCTTTATGAGGAACATCATTTCCTTTTATCATTACAAATACTCTACCACTCCTTTTCCACTGTATCAATTTTTAAAATGCTTCACATTTTCACAAATACCAGTAGAAGTTGTCGTCCCTAATAAGATAATGGACTGTTTTGTTCATAATAAAGTAATTTCAAGGACATTAAGGCCTTGTTGGATCTCGGGTTATTTGAATAACTAACTGGTTATTTCCATATAATCTTGTTTAGTGTAAGAAGTTGGTTATTTAGGTAAAATGATCAAAATGTCATTATTTATTATTTTAAAATGTTATAAAAGTAAGAGTAATTTGACGCTTTAAGTTGGAAGTGTAGGTCATGATAACTTCCAACATAAAAAAATAGCAGGGTAATTTGGTTTCTGTTTGATGATTTCAATGATATGGAATATTGGATAAAGGGTTATTTGGAAATTATCCCAAATAACCCACATCAAACATCTTGTGGTATCATATAATTATGCAAATAAATTGCATTATGCAAGAACAAAACTCCCTTCAATACGAGAATGATGAAGAGAGAGAGTTCCTGTGAGGGTGAGAGTCGCCTCTTGCGACCCCTCTTCGTCACCCACCACTTGCCCCCCTTCTCCCCACCCCTCCTTCCACTATTAGACGATTCAGAGACGTTGTCGTCAACTCTCGGGAAGGGCTATGGAGACACCCTGCAGATACGGGAATAAACTCATTTTCATGAAAGACAACCCCAAACCAGGCTATGCGATCACATGCAAGTGATCACATAGCCTGGTTTGGAGTTGCCTTCCACGAAAATGAGTTTATTCCCGTATCTGCATGTGTGAGTGACTCTCTCACCCTCAAAGGAACTCTCCCTCTCTTAACTCAGGCTAGGGTAATCTTAATTCTACTAAAACTGAAATGCCAACACTATGGATTACATTGGTTGGTTGGTGATTGAACGGTTCAGTTTGTCTATTGAATATTATAGCAAAATAGTTTAGAGAAAAACTAAGGGCAAATAATAATAAAAAAATTTAATAATGTTTTTCCCTTTCTCACCAAATGAGAGTCCCTTTCACTTTATTGCGAATAAAAAATCACCACTTAAACCATAGAAACCCTAAATAAATGGAGTGATTATATCGAACTAAGGTTGCTTAGTTGTAAACGGTTCGGTTGAGTTAGCATTATTTTTCTAAATCTTCGATCTTCAGGACGGATTAACTTGCCAAAACTATGGGGTCTAGTATTTTTTGTGCAATTTAAACTATTTCTGCATTAAATCATCATAAACCAATCTAATCTATGACATGAATTTATCATTAAACATTTATGCTATATGGAGAGTGAAGATAAGTTGTGACTTTCTATTTTGCTTATAGTTTAATCATTTAATGCCTGTATAACTTAGTAAGCTGCTATATTATATTGTCTTACCATATATGAATTTGTTCAGGAATTTAACAAGAAATCAAACTCCTTGTACACTATATTGCGTAGTAGCCGACTAGCTGGGAGTCAAAGAGCTCCATTTCTTAGGCGTTTCCTTTTGCGTCTGAATTTCAATTCATATTTTGAGGTAAATGTCTCACTCTATTATTATTATTGGAAAAAACTCTTTTGCATCTCTCATTTATTGTTCGAATTTACTGTATAAACAGGCGACTGCTAAAGGAGTGCTTAATGTTGTTAGACCTCGTCCAGAGGTCCCAGTTCCGCGAAATCTCTGATTGTGAGTGACCATTTATGATTTTCCTTGAAAGAACTGCAAGTTTGTCTTTGTCCATTTATTTGTGTTTGCTTATGTTATATTGGTTCATTTCTTTTCAAACTTCTCCCCTCATTGTTGGGATTGATTTAAATGTTTCGATGTGGAAAGAAAAAGTTATTTCATTCGCACATGTTTTCATCAAAACCAGTTGAAACTACTATAATAGTAAAAATCTAAAGATTGTGTCAACCAGACTGTACAAATGTCAAAAACCATTTTTTTAGATATGTTACAATAAGCATATCTATAAAACTGTCTTCACCATGTTAAAAATAAAAGCTACAAAACTAAATTAGACAAGTAATCCAAATGATTGACCATGGTTGTGATTCTCTTTCAATAAAATTGCAAAACCACCTTTTAATAACTTATATTTTATACTTCCTATTCATTCTTATTTAAGAAGCATAAAAAAAAACCTATTAAGATCTCAATCCTCCTAAGAAAGAGAACATGAAAAAGGCTGATTCATTAAAACTCAATCTGGTTGGAGACTGGAGTACATCAAAAACCCATTTCACAATGAGATAATTTAGGCAAAATTCAAGACCATTCAACCCTTAAAATCAAAAAGTATAATAATTAATAATGACCAAACCAATTTTACCTATACACAAACCATGTATAGATCTCTCATTACTTGCCACCCACTTCACTTCTTCTCAACGCTCTTGTCATTTAGCACATTTCTTTGCAACTGCTTTTGACAAAAGTATCCGTGTTATCACTTAACACCCTTCTTTGTAGCCGTCTTTGTCCAGAAGGAATCCTTTGTTATGGGATTCCCGGAGGGGCAAAATTGTCATATTAATTTTTTTTATTTATCATTTTGCCCCTCCCCATGAGGCGGAACAGGGGAATCCCGTATCTAACAGGAGATCCAGATCCGAGATCCCTTCTGGTCTTTGTCACCTTAACTCCAAAAGCATTATTCTTCTCAACATTTTTATCACTTAACACCCTTCTTTGCAGCCGTTTATGTCACCTTAGCATGGGAAGTCTTCTTCTCAATGCTCTTAGTAACCTAGCCGTTTGCCAAATATCCCACTAAGAGGAGGATATTCCGAAAAAGTCTTGGAAAATATTTAATCCTAAAATGTATCCACAAAATGTTTAATAAAATTAAAAACTAAAATATGAACATTGAATTTTAAGTATTAAATTATCTAAACATAAAAAACTGAATTAATAAAATAGAAACATTTAAAATTTAAGTACTTAATATTTAAATTAATTTGATAATATTTAAGACTAATATATGAAAAAATATATAAGACAATTATATATTTATTTACTAATAATATTAGTTAATAAACTTAATATATTGATTTATATAATTAAAGCAATGTAATGTAATATATTGAATATTAAAAAAAATACTGATATTTTTTTTCCTTTAAACTTGATCATCTTTAAAACAGAAGTTATGATCTGACCATTTCCATGAATATTAATTGTCTCTACTATTGTCATTTATCTACTTTTAAGACTTTCTTGTACCTCGAATTCCACTATTTTGGATTTGTGGCATCCATCTTCATTAAAAAAGAGTGATAAATATAAATTGTGGCATGAAGATTATTGAATATAAATAAAGTTTCTGAAACAACCCACATATCAAAATGGGCCTAAGAATGATATAAAGGTTACACAAATAGAATCTTAGCCTACTTTACAATGTTTCTGTATCATATTCAAAAGTTGATCAAATTTGAAATAAAAATGAGAAATCCATAACAATCAGCAAGGAAAACTGAACCGGATGAAAATAAGACAATATATGTATATTCATATGATACATGAAGATATTCAATTGATCATCCAAAACATGACATGAATATATAAATTGATCAACAAAAAGAAATGAGATACAAAAGAAATCAAATTGGATATGAAAGATAAGTAATTGATCACAGAAAGAAATGGAAATATTATTTAGTATTTAAATTTTATTAAAAATAAAATAGGACTAATATAGTATTTTAATAGATAAATAAATTATTTTTAATTAAGTTAAACAAATTATTTCAAATATAAATTTTAAATTATTTATTTCTTTTTAGGTCATCTCTAACCCAAAAACTCAAACTCAAAAAAATATTTTCAGAATATTCTTTTTTATAATAATTTTTAATTTTTTCAATATTATCTATATATTTATCTAAAATTATAAATTTAACCCATAACTTTACAACAACTTATTAATTACTTTTAAATTCTAATTATAAATCCATTATTTATACAATATTGTTTATTATTATAAATTTATAATACTTAAAAAATATAAAATATAAATGTAAACAAATTTAAATATAAATTAATCATATAAACAAATTAAAATTATCATTAATTAAACATATAAATAAATTAAAATATAAATAAATTATATAAATAAATTAAAATATAAATAAATAAAATAAGTAAACAAATTAAAATATAAATAAGTTATGTAAATTAATTAAAAACAAACTAAAAGGACTAAAATGAAAATTTTGAAAAGTTTTGAATATGTGAACAGTGTCCCTTCAAATTTGGGTACGGAGGATAGAGAATTTGCAGAAAAACTCAAAATGCAGTTGAGTTTGCAGGTGAGTTGGAGGGCTAAAACCTATTATGAAGATGGGTTTGCAGGTGGGTTGAAGATGATCTTAAAGATTAAAATTAAGCGATAAAGAGGTTTAAATTGTAGGAATCTTGACTTCATGCTTAGGGTCTAATAAATTTATAATTTAATTATAATTGTAAACACTAATTTTCAATCTTCAACTTATATATTTTTTAAAATAAATTTGGAGCCTACAAAAATATTTTAAACTAAATAATAGTTTTAATCTATTAATAAAAATATTATTTTATTTTATATGGTTTAATAAAATAATTAATAAATAAAAAAAAACAATATATATATATATTAATTTTGATTTATTTGTTTTTTTAAAAAAAATGAAAAATAAATTAATGAATATTGACCTAGAAACATTGTTAGTTGCTAAATTTAGCGACAAAAATTACAAACTTATTTCCTCCTCAAAAGGCCAAAATCCATATTGGAGGGGCAAGAAGATTTGAAATCAACATAAATAGAATACTCAAGACAAGGAAAAATTGTAATTAATGAAATCAACTTAGATGATTCACCTTTTTTAGTTTTTCAAATTTTTGTTAAAATTTCATTTTTCACGAAGTTGTTTGAGTGTTAATTATGCGTTCAAGAAATTTATAACAATCTTTATGAAACATTTAAATTTATAACAATTTTTATGAAACATTTAAGGCCCGTAAGTTCACATTTTATCTTAAACTTATTTATAAATTTTAATTTAATAAATTTGAGTTTAATATATTTCATTTACAATTTAATTTTTTTAAATTTAAATTGTTGATTGAGATTCACTACTAACATAATTTAAAAGTTTTTTTTTTATGAAATAAATTTATTTATTATCCAAATTAAAATTTTGAAATTGGAAAAACAAGTTTGTCATTCTTGAGCCCATATATTTCACAAAAACCGCAGAATTTGGAGCAGCGGGAGGTTGAAGATAGCGAGAGGTTGAAGATGAAGTTCGTTAAAATCCACGACCCACTATTTGTTTCAATTATATATTTTATTTTTTATTTTTTACATATAAATGCTTAGAACCATTTTATAAAAATACCCCAAAAAATAAACATAACATTTTTAATAAAAAATAAAATTTCGGATTATTTTTAAATATTTGATTTCATTTTTTGTCCCAAAAATAAAAAAAACCGAGTTGATTTATTTATAATCATAAAGTTAATTTATGAATATAATAAATTTTAATTTTCATTAATTTTTTTCCTCACATTTCAAAAGAATTAGTTTATTTATTTATGAATAATATTTATTATACTTAAAAATTATTATCATGTTTAATAACTATTATCTTTTGTAAGCATGAAAATTTGAAATACTCTAATTTATGATAATAATTGTAAAATAATATTTTGATTTTTTTTTAATTCAAAATAATCAAAAGGAGAGATTAAAAGTAAATTAGGATTAAATATTATGACAATTAAACCATATTTAGAAAAATTAATTAAAGATCCAAAATTAATTTGAGATTAAAATATTGTATTTATTTTACCCAAATTAAATTCATAAAGAGATTCAAATAATTTAATTATGATTTTAGACCTAAGTTATGTGTAATTTATAACCTAAATTAATTAAATAAATTTTCCAAAAACACCCAAAAATACTCAAAAATAAAATAAATCAAAAATAAAATAAATGAACATAACTTTTATTATGTTGTTAAAAATATTTTCGTGTATTAATTTGGTGAAGAAAAATGTAAAAAAATGTTAAAAATTCGATTTTAAATAACCCTTTTACTAATAATAAAAACTGATAATCTAGTGCGACCGAAAATAAAGAAATCAGCAGCAGCAGGATTTTTGTCCAATGGATCAACACTGGATGGATTTTCATCTAGCTCCCAAGAACACGCCACATAGTTAGTTGTAACCAAAGCAACGCGCACACGGTTCCACACGGGACCAGATGCCTGAACACCAGACGGAACGCCTTGCGATGGACCCAACGCCAACGATGCGTTTATTTAAACAAAACGATGTCGTTTTGTTCATCTTTTCCGATGATACAGGACGAATGCTGGAGGCTCGCGCTTGACACCGACATCCTTCTAGAAGCTCTATCTCATTCGTTTCTCAACCTTATCCCTCCAAACTTCGCCAACGTACACGTCTCTCCATCACCTTCAATTCCCTAGGATAAGAAGTGAAACCTACCCTAGAACTAAGCTAGCGATGACAAAACAAAGACGAAGCAGAAGAGTTTTTAGAAGCCAAATTCAATATGAATTCGAATTCGAAACCGACCTAACTTTAGTATAAATTCTCCCTAGGTGTTCTTATTCCAATCCATCGAACAAAATCCAATAATTATAGCCTGTTTGAAGATCTTCAAAGAAGCTCCGACGACTGGTTTTTGAAGAAATCATTCCGGCGTTCCAAGTTTCGATTTAGAGCTCTGGAAAGCTTCATAAAGATCATTGGAGTGTTCTCTATTCAATGGTAAGTTTTCAGATCCGCTGTAATTCAAGTTATGATTCAAAATTGGAAATTTTCAAGTTCGACCGGATTTATCTTATTTAGGGTTCACTTTCGTGCTTTCTATAGTCGAAATCAATCCCTAGATGATGTCCAAGCTTTCTGTTGAAAATATTTCATTAATTCAACCCCAATAAAAAAACCTTAATTTGATTTGAAAATCTGGAAAATTTGAAATTCGTATTCTTGAGGTTTTAAGCTTGAATTTTGATTCAAATAGTTGCCTAACATGTTTGTAAACATGTTAAGATGATTTTCAAATGATAAAACATGTATCTCGATCATGTTTGATCGAACTGAAAATTTTGAAATAAAAAATTTAATTTTCAGTTTTAAAATTTGTTATAGAGCTCACTTGATGTTGTTTTGGTTGTGTCCGATTGTAAACATCATTTCGAAGCTGTTGGAACAAGAATTAGGCCATGAGATGGTCTAATTCAAAAATTCCCAAATTTTGCAAAAATCGTTTTGAAAAATCAGTCATTTTAGGGTTCGATTGATCGGTTTAAGGATTATGGGTTATGATCCCTACATCCAATGGAGTTGATAGCAACTTATGAATCATGTTTTCATGATCTGTATTAAAAGATACAAATCTGCAATTTTCATACCAAATGAAGAACATTCGGTGTTCTTGGACCGAGTCTTGTAGGACCGAGGACTAAAAGATAAGACCGAGAATTCTCGATCCTAACCGAGACCAAAGACTGAGAAAATTGACCTAAGACCGAGATCAAGGACTAGTGTTCTTAAGTTAAGACCGAGCCATAGGACTAGTGTTCTTGAGCTAGGACTGAGAAATCTGATCGATGATTCTCACATAGGACCGAGAAGTCTAACTTGGGACCGAGACTCATAAGACCCACGACCGAGAAATCTAGATTACGGACCGAGTCTCCTAGACCTAGGACCGAACAATCCGAATTCAAGATCGAGCCTCCCAAAGCCCAGAACCGAACACTCCAGTCCATTGACCGAGTATCCCGAGCCTCGACTGAGAGCTCCCTCGATCTAGACTAAGCCCATCCGGTATTCGACCGATAAAATTGGACCCAACCATTAGGATTTTTTTTCATAAGGCTTGTTTGGTTCCACTTTTCAAAACCCAAAATTATTTTTGCAATTTTGGAACCCCAATTTGTTTTCAAATAATCCTGAGAGGTAGAAAATTGATTTCAAAATATTTTCGGGATATTTCCCAAACAAATATTTTGACTAAGGCTCTGTTTGGAATTTATTTTTAAATTCTAATACTTTTCTGATATTTTTCAGGGTTTTTGCTTAATATTATATAACAGCAATCACATGTACGCATTTCTAAATAATGTTTTACAATTATTTACGTAATCTAAACTTATCATTGTTTATGACCCTAAACTACTAATTAAAGGAAATAAATTTTATAAATAAATATTTTGATAGCCAAACTTTTAAAAAATAAAACCATTTTTAATGGGCGCGGAGGTCATAGCACGAAAGCCCTTTCTTGAGCGTAACCAAATATCGAACCCCTTATGGAAATTCTAGAATAAAGTATGTTTATACATGTACTTTTTACTGACTTTTCTAAAAATTATTTGGCGACTCTGTTTTCAAATAATTAATCTTTTTTAATCAGTTATGTTTAATTAATTTAAATCGGATTCCAAATCAAATTGTCATTTGGTCACAACAAATCCTTAAATTATTAAAATTTGAATAAAATTAATTATTTTTACATAATTGATTTTAAAAGCTCCAAGTACTGTCAAAATCTTTAAAAATAATATTTTATTTAAAAAAAATTCCTGACGCGCAAACCAAGGTTGAAACCATCAAATCTAGAGCCACCCAAATCCCCCCGTATTGCCACGTGTCGACACGTACTAAGCTATGAACTAAAAATATTCCCGGGGGTTACAACTTTCTTGACGACTCTACTGAGGACCTTTTAATTTATAAATAAAACTATGGATATATAAATTTTTGTTTATAAATTTTTGTTTAAAATTTCTATATTCTCATCCCCAATCAGTTTGCAATATTTTGATTTTACAACTAAACAAATTTTAAACAAGTTGAAGAAAGTTGATAAACGTATTCAAAACATCAGACTTTTTCTTTAGCGGATATATCCATATGAATTTGCTAAAATCATCCACAAAATGTACGAAATAACGAAAACTAGTAAACAAAAATTCAGGAGCAGACCCCAAAACATATGAATGAATTATGTCTAAAGGAGCCATATATGTAGATTTAGAAGCCGAAAAATGCAGTTTATGTGTTTTCCTTTATTGACATGATCCACAAAAAGAAAATAGTATTACTATCTAAAACTGGTAATTTAAAATGTGATATAACTAAAGATGTAGTAGCGCTAGAAGGATGTTCAAGTCGTGTATGTTAAATTTGAGCCGGAGATCGAATACCAATAAACACTTGTTTATTAGAACATGTTGAAAACGAATTTTCAACAGGGTTAATGCAATAAAGTTTGTCCTTGAGTAATCCCTGAAGAAGCACTATCTTCGAATCTCGATCTTTAATAAGACAAACATTCGGGTGAAATTCAAAAAACACGTTATTATTTGATGAAAATCTCGTGACACTCATCAGATTTTTAGTAATATCCGGAACGTGTAAGATATTACGTAAGTAGAGAATTTTTTTTATTTAAAATTTTAGTGGTACCAATATTATAAATATTTAGAGGCATACTGTTTCCGACTTTAATAGTTCAATTACTTGTATAAGTAGCATGTAGGTGTAGATTAATATTAATATTATAATTAATATGGTCGGTAGAACCTGAATTTGGACAACAAGTGGGATCTACAATAATAGACGATGTAACTAACATTGTCATAGGATTTATATAGGAATTAAAACGAGGGAACTCAAGAGCACTATGTCCTTATACATTACCAATTTGACAAGGTGGATTATAAAAACAACTTTCGGAGCGATGACCAATTTTATGACAAAAATTACACTATAGACGATTATTGTCTCGGTTTTGTCTTTGGTTCTTTTTACCTCGATACCCATAAATATAAGCAGCATTCGCTTAAACGTCTAAGGACAAAATATTTTCATAATGGAATTTTTTTCTTGAATATGAGTCATTGTTCATAATTTGGAATGATGTTTGTCATATCATTAAACGATAGATCTTGTCCGGAAGTTACAACACACATATCATCGACTCGAATTTGTCTCTGAGCCCGTTGAGTAGGGTTAGTTGCAGATCTTAATCAGAAACATATTATTTGGCAGCGATAAGTGCATCTGACAAGTTTCTGATATGTTGAATTAAATTAAGAAGATAGTCACTACCTTTATGTGCGTTTTGGAGTTGACTTTGTAACTAAAATAGTCTGCTCTTTAATTGAGAAACATAGATCTTCTCTAGGGTTTCCCAAAGTTCTAGCGCCGAAGATGATTGTAAGATTTCTTGACGAATCTCGTCGGTCAATGTTGAAAAGTGTCATGCAAGTACCCTTTGATCTTGGATACGCCATTGTTTAAATTTTAGATTATTGATTTCAATTATATTATTTTGATCATTTGTTTCTTGAAAAAATTTGTGAGGAGTTTTAATATTCTCTTATACTATATCCAAAAAATATAACCTATCATGATTTTAGTAACATGTAATTTTTAATAAATAAATATAGTTGTGATTATCAAGCTTTTTCTTTATAATCTCTTCAAATAATATTATTAATTGAATGTTTAATATTTATAATAGTTTATTTATTTATAATAATAATAAAAAAGTTAACAAGAAAATTTAAGAATTAATTTATATATATATTAATAGGATATGAATTATAAATTTCCCTAATTTGTTTAATACTTTATTCTACAGTGTTAAAAAAAATTTATGACGTGTATTCTCTTTTCTAAAGGCGTGTTATTATTCTATAGTGCAATAATTTATTTTCTTTATTTTGTAAGAAATTTTGGGAAATTTGAGCAAATGACCTTAAAAACAGGGTGAATTGTTTTTGGTGAGAGTGAATAAATTTTGGGAAATTTGATCTTTTTTTGTTTTTTTTCTGACGAACGCAATTTTTTATATTTTTATTCTTTAAAAAATTTTTGGACGAAAATGTCCCAGTTGCGTCACGCAACCGCGAGACGAAAAAAAATTCGGTTGCGTCACGCAACTGTAGTTGCGTTACGTAAGGGTATAATTGTCATTAAAAAAAGAGGGTCAACAACGCTATTTAAATTATGGGCCCGCACTTTTGGTTATTCACCACATCGGTCATTTGCTCCAATTTCCCGAAATTTTAGGTGGAGACTCTTTAGGCAAAATTTGATTTTTAAATATTTCCGTTTTGATTTATTTTCATTTTAAAATTTTCAAACAAATATTTATATTTAAAACTTATTTCTTACGAGGCCGAAAAAATTACATCTTATAAGTTTTAAACCAGTGGATTAATAGATATAATTTTTTTTTCTAAAAAAAAAATACAAATCAACATAGGAAATGTTACCTTTTTTTTCTAAAAATAAAATAATAATAATAATAATAATAATAATAATAATAAGAGGAAGAAGAGGACCTACCAACATGTTAAAAATAAATATTGAAACTTGAAATTGTACAGAATATTATTTTTAAATTTAAGTTTTAGTTTTTTTTTTTAAAAATAAATTGTTTTATGTCATTATTATTAGTTATTTGTTTAAAGGGTCTAAGCAATGAACTTAAACTTTAATATGAGTTTGTAAGTAAAATATTGTAATATTTTAATTAATTAAGTAAATTGATAGTTAAAACTAATCTGATAAAAAAAATTATAAACCTTAAAAAACAAATAATCGAAATCAAACAATCTCTATAGTATCTATTATATATATATATATATATATATAATAATTTTATTTCTAATATATATAAACTATACAAACTGATATTTTAATTGTATTTTACTCTCTATATATTTAATTATATATAATTACATATATATATATATATATACAGAATAAAAAGATAAATATATATAATAACGTTTAACAAAAATATTTGAAGGTGCATTATATTTGCTCTTCACAATCAATCAAGTTTTCTCTCTCCTATAACTTATATTATTATTTTTTCCTAAGTAATTTTTTCATGAAATCAAGTTATCTCCCAACTAATTTATATATACTTTCTTTCTCATTAATATAACTTTTTTTTATTTAAAATAGTAACATTTTAATTAAATTAAGTCGTTATCAACTAAAAATTGATATTCTTTAAATAACAAATGAACAAGTGTTATTTGAGATTTAAAATTTTTTCACATACTACCAAGTTTTGAACTGTCTGGTTTACGATATTTGTAAACATACAAATACTTTTTTTTGGATTTTTCAATTTTCTCACATCTTACATATTTATTAAAGCATTCAAACCACATTCAATAGTTTAGAACACAGACATCTCAAAAAAAATATTTAATTTAAAACATTAATACGTCAAAATTAATACCAACTTTTAGTCACTCAAACAACCTTTAACAAATTAGAATGCTTATATATTATATGGTTAAAATATATGAAAAATATTTCATTAAATTTGTTTTTTTAACAACAAAATTATTTTATTAGAAAAAAATTATTTTAAACAAAAGATTAAAATTTTTTACAAAATCCACAACTTAAAAAACAAATAATTCAAATTAAATAAAATAAAATAAAACCAATAACTACACATGATTAAATTTTTATTTTTTAAATTGTTTTAATAATTGAATAGCTTTAGTCAAATAATAAAATTCTAATCAGAAATTTCAGAGTATAAATAATTTAAGAGATTATTTCACATAGCCAGATCTCAAAGTAAATAAATAAACCAGGAACTAAAAAATATTAAATTTTTATTTTTAAATTATTTTAATAGTTGAATAGATTAAAATAATAAAATTTGAATCCTAAATTTCAGACTATAAATATTTTAAAGTTTATTTAACATGGACCAGATCTGGTCTCGAAAGAAACACCTCCAGCAAATGATCTCATTTATTAATTCTAGTTTTCTTAAAATTACTATTTATTTAAGAACTTTCATTTAAGGTATAATCTCTAAATTTTTCAATACTTTTCATTTAAATTTTTTTTTAAATATTTATTGTCTGAGTTTATTTATTAGAAAAATCTGATATAATTTATTATTATTTAATTATTCATGTTATTTTTTTAAAAAAAAATTAATTTTATATTTTTGAACTCTTTTTCTTTATTTTTTAGATTTTTTAATTGAACATTTTTTAAATTTATGTTTTTATTATTATTATTTTTATTATTATAATAAGTTTATATTAATATAAAAAATTAAAATGAGAGAATATATGAAAATATGAATAAAAAAAATTAAAAAGAGATTAAATAAATAAAAAATAATAATAAAAAATATTAAAAGGTGATAAAGAGAAAAATGATAAGATTATAAGTTTAAACCTAGCCATCTATTAAAAAAAAAATTAGATCGATGTAAAACAATAAAATTTTAATCATAAATTTCAGAGTACAAATATATTAAGAGTTTAAAATGGACCACGTGAAGTCAAAGTAAATAAAATAAAACCAAGAACTAAAAATATTATAACTTTTTAAAATTTGTGTTTATAGTTAAATAATTTAAAATAAAAAAATTTAATCATAAATTTAAAAGTTTAAATATTTTAAAAGTTTATTTAATTAAGATATAACAAATCTATTAACTCTTTATTAAAAAAATAAAAAATAAATTCAGATCCATTTGTTCTGTATTTTTTTTTGTTAAGAGGTGGACGAACACAAACTCGAGAAATCATCATTAACACAACTAGCATTTAGCCCGTGCATTTGCACGATTAATAATATAAAAAACCGTGAAAAAAAAATTACGGATACCATTTTTAATTATATTTTTAATCGTTTTAAGTTTCTGGGTGGGTCAACCCACAATCCGACCCAAATATCCATTTACTCAACATCATTATATATATATATATATAGATTAGTTAGTTAAAAAGTTGAACTTATATTAATATTAAAACGTCCCACGTTTATCAAATTTGGTGTTGAATTTAAAATATAAAGTCTTTGTAGCCTAGTTGGTTAAAGAGTTGTACTTGTTTTATTAGGTTGCATGTTCAAAACATACATCTAGCATTTTTAATTTTATTTTTAATCGTTTTAAATTTAAAGGCGGGTCAACCCACAATTCGACCCAAGTATCCAAATTAACCACAGCTCTCGACCCGGCAATCCGAACACTTTAAAAATTAAGCATCATTATATATATATATATATATAGATTAGTTAGTTAAAAAGTTGAACTTATATTAATATTAAAATGTTCCGCGTTTATCAAATTTGGTGTTGGATTTAAAATATAAAGTCTTTGTAGCCTAGTTGGTTAAAGAGTTGTACTTGTTTTGTTAGGTTGCAAGGCTCTCGACCCGGCAATACGGACACTTTAAAAATTAAGCATCATTATATATATATATATATATAGATTAGTTAGTTAAAAAGTTGAACTTATATTAATATTAAAACATCCCGCGTTTATCAAATTTGGTGTTGAATTTAAAATATAAAGTCTTTGTAGCCTAGTTGGTTAAAGAGTTGTACTTATTTTGTTAGGTTGCAAGTTCGAAATATACCTCTAGCATTTTTAATTTTATTTTTAACCGTTTTAAATTTAAAGGCGGGTCAACCCACAATTCGACCCAAGTATCCAAATTAACCACAACTCTCGACCCGGCAATTCGGACACTTTAAAAATTAAGCATCATTATATATATATAGATTAGTTAGTTAAAAAATTGAACTTATATTAATATTAAAACGTCGCGCATTTATCAAATTTGGTGTTGAATTTAAAATATAAAGTCTTTGTAGTCTAATTGGTTAAAGAGTTGTACATATTTTGTTAGGTTGCAAGTTCGAAACATACCTCTAGCATTTTTAATTTTATTTTTAACCGTTTTAAATTTAAAGGCGGGTCAACCCACAATCCGACCCAAGTATCCAAATTAATCATAGCTCTCGACCCGGCAATTCTGACACTTTAAAAATTAAGCATTATTATATATATATAGATTAGTTAGTTAAAAAGTTGAACTTATATTAATATTAAAACGTCTCGCGTGTATCAAATTTGGTGTTGAATTTAAAATATAAATTCTTTGTAGCCTAGTTGGTTAAAGAGTTGTACTTGTTTTTGTTAGGTTGCAAGTTCGAAACATATTTCTAGCATTTTTAATTTTATTTTTAACCGTTTTAAATTTAAAGGTGGGTCAACCCACAATCCGACCCAAGTATCCGAATTAACCACAGCTCTCGACCCGGCAATCCGGACAATTTAAAAATTAAGCATCTATATATATATATATATAGATCTGAGAATATAAATAACAAACGATCCACTAACGACGAGAGAATTATTCGATCGAAAAAATTGATCCAACGAAACCTGATACAGATTGAATAAATGTAATATCAACTCAAATTTGAAAAAAAAAACACTCAATATACTAAAATAATTTCGGTTTGATTCACTGTAATAGAAATTTATTTATTTTTTATATTAGATTTAAATCCACCCTTAGATTTAATTGAAGCCCATTTTCACTATAATTTTGAACTCCATTACATATACTACAAATTTATGTTCAAATTTGTTTAACTTGTTGATTAGGTAAACCAGATCAAAACTCCAAAACCCACTTTGTGGTTGAGGAAAAGAGAATTTGAGCTTTTCACTCTATTAAACTTTTCAGCCTGCTTTCCGAGAATTCAAAAATATATACTTATAATGATTTAATTATAAAATTATTCACAAAAATATTTTTTTTAAACAAATTAAAATATTACAAATAGTACTAAAGTATTATTATTATTATTATTATAATTATTTTTATATTATCAAATTTCTTTAAGCACGTTCTCTTCAATAATTAACCATTCCAATTCACTGACATATAATAATTAAATGAATCACTCACATACAATGTATTATAAGGATTTTATTAGACCCCAAATCACTAATTGGATATTTTTTGTGCCTCCTTTTCCTGATCATGTTTCCAGCTGGATTCTTAGAAGGTTGGAAGAAGGAGTTTGAATGTTGGGAGAAAGAAGAAAGAGCAAAAGCAAGAGCAAGAGAAGGAGAAGGTGAAGGTGGTGAAGGAGAAGGAGAAGGAGAAGGAGAAGGAGAAGGAGAAGGAGAAGGAGAAGGAGAAGAAGTTGATTATCCTCCAAGTTCAGGATCTTTTCTTGTGCCTTTTCCACTCATAGAAGAAGCAAGAGAGAAAGGTATTAAACATTTTGGACATGAACATCCATTAATGTACAAGGAAGATATTAGAAATGGATTTGAAATTGAAGATGAATATGAAGATGTACTAGATTGCAATGGTTGTGGCAATGAAATTGGAAGAGGTGGGTTCAGATGTTGTGTAGAATATTGCGGTTTTCGTCTTCACGAATTTTGTGCATCTTTACCCAAAGAGATGAAAGACTATCCAAAACACCCACAACATTCTTTAATCCTCCACACAAACTCACCTTATCCCAACTCTGGTTACGGTTGTGATGTTTGCAGAACTTACTACCCTTCAGTGACGCAATTTTGTTATCACTGTGCGGTTTGCAAGTTTGACTTGGATCTAAGATGCGCATCAACGTCCTTTCTTGTTTGTCCTCGCACTCTGCACAACCACGAATTGACCGCTCAGTTATCCCCCGCATCATTTTCTTGTTGTTTTTGTGGTGAGAAACATAAAGAATTTGGTATGTCCTATAAGTGCAAAATCTGCTGGTTCTGGATCCACGAGCAATGTCACTCACTGCCTCAAAGTATTGAACATGATAGTCACGTGCATCCGCTTAAGTTATGTCATCGACAGGGAGAATGTTTACCCAAGTGTCTATGCGGAGTTTGTAAGGAACATATAAACATCCAATTGGGTTTCTATCTTTGTCAGAGGTGTAAATACTATGTTCACATAAATTGCTCAACTAAGAAATGGTACATCTCATACAACTATTTTCTTACAATGTTGTTAGTTTTTTACATTTGATTTGTGTTTTATAATCTTCTTATGTAGGGATCCAATAATTGAGACGTTCGAAGAAGATCAAATAAATGACAAATTGATCCAATTTCCATTGCCTTCTAGTGAGGCAGTACAGAACACGCTAGCCCAATTTATTAAAAATATATCTCAATGGAAGGATGCCGAAGATCAAAATGGAGATATATTAAATCACCCTAGCCATGATCATCCACTTACACTTGAGTTTGATTTACGCAAATTTACAAACTTTAACTATAGCAGGACAAGTACACGTAGACGTGAATATGAAGTCTGCAATGGGTGCATGCTTCCTCTATTGAATGATGCTCCCTTTTATAGTTGCAACGAGTCCACATGCAAATTCGATTTACACAAATGGTGTGCTAAATTGCCGCGTGAGTTAAAGCATCCGGGTCACACAGACACAGGACACATACTAATCCTACAAGAAAAGATGGATCCTGGATTATTAGGCATCTTTGTATGCCAAGGTTGTCAAATGACAGGGAATGGGTTTGCCTACAAATGCAATGAATGCGAAGAATACTACTTGGACGTTAAATGCGCTGCCCTTCCTAGACTAGTCAATTACGAGACTCACAAACACCCTCTCATTCTTAAGTATGGGAGATCCATCGGAGGTTGCATCTCATGTGGTCTTAGCAATTTCTTTGAAGAGGACAAAAGTATGTATATCTCTGCCATCTCATCGTTTCGTCACACCTACTTCACATTTGGTTGTGATGCTTGTAATTTTAGCATTCATCCCAAATGTTTGATATTGCCTCGAGAAATTGTATATTGGTACGACAAACATGGATTCAAATTGATAGATCCAATTCATGTTTTCATGAGTAATTATGATCAAGGTGCATCAACATACCACTGTGAATTTTGTGAGAGGGAAGTACATTCAGAAAGTTGGATGTACAACTGTTTTGAATGTGACCAGTGTGTTGATGCTGATTGTGTGCGAGAATTGTTTGGTTTATTTCCGGATCGTTTCAAGATTGGCGGACAATATCATTCTCCGCGTCACAAACATCCCCTAACAAGCATTATGCCTGACCTTCAATTTGTTTGTAACCGTTGCAATGAATCACCGTGTCAAGTATTTGGAATTGGAATTGGCTATGAATGTAGAGAATGCAAAATTGTATTTTGTATAACATGTGCTTTTTAAATTTAATAATTTCATTATAAAGTTTTATGTTAATGTTATATATATATTATAATTTTCAAACTCTTAATCCTTTGAAAGCCATAGTTAATTTCATCTTTTTCATTTTATAGGAGATAAATTGGTAATTAAATAGAACAGTTGTGATCTTTTAAAAGAGAAGGTTTTTTTTTTATATATATATATATATATATGAATAAATGATAACAATACTATATTCATCAATTTACAATTTTAAATACTTGTCTGAATTCGAATTATTTATTATAAAATGATTTGTAATAATTTTGAGAGAGGGAAAATTATTTTGGTATAAAAATCTAAATAGTGTTAATAATGATAAAATAAAAATTAATAATTTAAAATTTATATTATTTTAATATTTTATTTAATTAATTGAATGACCAGAGGAGAGAAGGGAATAAAATAATTGCAATGCACGTAAATATATAAACAAAATTTTATTTATATATAAAAATTTTAAATAAAAATAATATAATTTAAAGATTTGAATTGATATTAATTTTTAAAATTAAATTCAGTCCAAATTTAATATTTATTTATATGTTTAAATTCACAAAGTATATAAATTTGAAGAAATAATACATATGCACCAATCATGTAAATCGATAACATCTATGTGAAAAGAAACCAATCATATAAATATAAATTGATAATATTTTGGAAAGAAAAATAATTTAGAAAAATAATTCATCAAACATTTAATTTTGGATTAAATTACAAATATTTAAAATTTTAATTGGGTCTAATATTCTTTATAATCATATACTTATTTGAAAAATAAAAATATTAAAAAATTATCTAACTAATTAATTTTTGTTTTTTATATTTATAATAATTTTGATTATTCTAATTAATTTAGAAAAATAATTCATCAAACATTTAATTTTGGATTAAATTACAAATATTTAAAATTTTAATTGGGTCTAATATTCTTTATAATCATATACTTATTTGAAAAATAAAAAAATAAAAAAATATCTAATTAATTAATTTAAGTTTTTTATATTTATAATAATTTTGATTATTCTAACTAAATTTAGTAATAATTGATATTTATTAATTTTTTATTATTTAAGTATTTAATTTTTTATTTATTTTTTCTACTATTTTTTTATATAATATATAAAATAATTCAATATTTACTATAATATTATATAAATCTTTTTTAGTCTCTTTAATTTGTTTTTTATTTTTTTTAAGTATAAACAAAAATAAAATTAATAGCACCTATGTTTAATCTTTGATTTTTGATTTATAATTTTTAATAGAATTAATTATTATAGTAAATATTGATCTATTTTATAGATTACAATATTATGTTGATATAAAAAAAATAGTAAAAAAAAAATAAAAACAAAATATTCAAATAATAAAAAAAAGTAAATAGTAAAAAGGAGATAAATGAATTAATAAAAAAGTAATAGTAAAAAGAGATAAATAGATTAATTACTAAATAAATAAGAAAGAGAAAAAAAAATGAATATTTAATTAATAAATATTAAAAATAAAAAAAAGTATATGGTAACATAGTTTGAGCCAATTTTTAATAGTATATAAGTCTAAATGAACTTTTATTATATGTCTAATTGAGCTAATTGATTAAGGCTAGATGAATTTTTTTTTCATATATATAGATTTTTCATACTCATACAAAATTATATAATAAAAATTTTAAGCATGAAAATTTGATACACTATTTATAAATAATATTATTAATATTTAAATTTTTAAATTCAAAATAACCCCAAAATGATTAAAGATTAAAAATCAAATTAGGGTTAATTATTGTAATAATTAAAACCTAATTAGGAAAATTAAATAAAAATCTAAAAATAAATTGAGGTTAAAATATTGTATATATTTCATCCAAATTAAACCTAAGAATGGGTTGAAATTATTTAATATGATTTTAAACATAAATTAGGTATAATTCATGGCTTAGAATAAATAAATACCCCAAAATACTTAAAAATCCCCCAAAAATAAAAATAATAAACTCCTTATAAAAATTTTGGTATAAAATACATTTTTACATGTACATTTTACTGTTTTTTCTAAAATCATTTAGCAACTCTGTTTTCAAATAAATAATCTTTTAAATTATTTATGTTTGATTAACTGAAATCGGGTTCTAGTTAAATTATTATTTAACTCCCAGATTATTAAAATTTGAATAAAAATTAATTATTTTATATAATTAATTTCTAAAGCTCCCAGATATTTCCAAAATCTTTTAAAAATAAATGCTTCATTTTAAAAGATGCTTGTCACACAAATTAAGGTTGAAACGCATTTGTTGGGTCAAATTATTTTGACTAAGTGTTGAAATAATTTAACCATTGAGATTTTGATGATGAAATGACTTATGCGTCTTGATGCAGGTGTATTGAAATCATATTTCATATGACTTGGCTCTAATGAGGATCATTAGACCAATTTTGACATTAGATGTATAGAATTAAACGTGCAGTCTAACTCAACGGAGTTAGACGTACAATCTAATGAATGCATAGAATTAGACGTACAGTCTAACTCAACGGAGTTAGATGTACAATCTAATGAATGTATAGAATTAGACTTAAGTCTAACTCAACGGAGTTAGACGTGAAGTCTAATGAATGCACAAAATTAGACGTAAGTCTAATGTATACGGAATTAGACGTAAGTCTAATGTATACGGAATTAGACGTAAGTCTAATGTATACGGAATTAGACGTAAGTCTAATGTATACGGAATTAGACGTGCAGTCTAACTCACCAGAGTTAGAAGTGCAGTCTAATATATTTACTGAATTAGACGTAAGTCTAATGTATACGGAATTAGACGTAAGTCTAATAGATTTGCAATTAGACGGATAGTCTAATATGTGCAGAATTAGACGTGCAGTCTAACTCAGCGGAGTTAGACGTGTAGTCTAATCGATTGTGAAAGTTAGACGTGAGTCTAACTCCTTCAGACAAGTCTGAGGTAGAACCAGAATTAGACGTGAAGTCTAACTCAGTGGAGTTAGACGTACAGTCTAATGGTTATTGGATAATTAGACGTGTAGTCTAATTTAGTGAAAGTTAGACGTGAGTCTAACTTCTTTAGACAAGTCTGAGGTAGAACCAGAATTAGACGTGCAGTCTAACTCAGTGGAGTTAGACGTGCAGTCTAATGGTTAGTGAATGATTAGACGGGTAGTCTAATGCATTGTGAAAGTTAGACATAAGTCTAACTCCTTCAGACAAGTCTGAGGTAGAACCGGAATTAGACGTGCAGTCTAACTCAATGGAGTTAGATGTGTAGTCTAATGGTTATTGTAATTAGACGTAAGTCTAATTCTATTTGACCAGGCGGTCTAATAGATTCTGTTATTAGAAGGGGATGTTTGATTTCATTGGACTGATTTTCACAATCCGTCTAACTAAAATACGTCTATGCTCAGCTTAAGTAGTATGCTTGAAGCTAGCACCCGTCTACCCACGTGCTATAGCTGTACCCTACTCCTGCTCCACTTTCTAGTGAAGATCAGTACAACAACTATATGCAACCAACCAACGAATGCCACGTAAGAGAATTTTCCTCATATTACTTGTTTTGCAGGTACATCTCTGATGGAATATTCGGCGCACTACCAGTGGTGTACGGCCACGATCCTTGTGCTCAGACCCTGATGTGTACAATGGAGGCTTTCCAATGGAAGAGTGCCACATATCATTCTAAAAGATTCGATCGTTAGCTCCTGCTCAGTATTTAACAAATCTCAAGGACAACGGACAAAAAACATTACGAATTGCCAATCTCTCAATCATCTTGCTTACTGAAATTACAAAGAATTCAAGCCTTTGAATATTGTGAAGCTACATTCTGATTGTACTGTGTGTGAATCAAGAGAGAGCTAGAATCAAAAACACCTTTAGCTGAGTGATATTCTTCATCTTGTAATTGAACAGAAAGTGTTCTGTTCAATAGTGAGCTAAGTGTGTGTAAACTGTATTTGATTCGAATCATATTATAGTGAATCATTCCGGTGGTTGGAAAAAGGGGTGACGTAGGAGAGTTTCTACGAACATCCATAAACAAACTACTGTGTTCTTTCATTTCTGTCATCTTTTCATATTTCATCTTGCGCTTCAAACCCAAGTAAACAATTCCGCCTTAAATCTGTTTCAAGTGTTTACAAGTGTTTGCGTAGAATAGAAAGTGAATTAAGTCCCTAACATGATTTCTTTCAAACCGTTTTTTCATAAGCCTTCATCCATAGCCAGACCCCCGTCTCTATCGATAAAACCGATCCTATCAATTGGTATTAGAGCCTTGTTTCTATTCTCAAGCATCAAGAACCTGAAACATATCTATCATCAATGAAATTCCTCTTATGTCAAGGGACAACTACGAATATTGGATGATAAGAATGCAAGCTTACATGGATGCTCTTGACTATGATATGTTGAGTGTTATTACTGATGGCCCCATAAAGATTTCGAAGCCAAGAAGTGAGTGGACTACTGAAGATAAGATGACCAACAACCTGGATAATGTTGCTAAAAATATTCTATACCAGTCGATCAATATGAATGTGTTCTGTGAAATCAAGTCCTGTTCCACTGCTAAAGAGATATAGGATAAGCTCAACCAGATCTACGGTAGAGGTGTTTAAGCAAAGAAGGACCAGAAAGCGTTCATGTGTAATGAAAACAAATCTAGATGGGCTGACAGTGACTCAGAGGAGTCTCCTGCTGAAAAAGAGAATGAAGCTGTCACATGCCTGATGACAGATGATCAATCCAAGGTAAATGATATCTCTGAACCAGAATTTACAAACGAGGAGTTAACTAATGCACTCAATGAAATGATTATTGAGTACAAGAAGTTAACTGACTCTTTTTATGAAATGAAAGTCAAATATGAATCAACTATTCTTTCCTCCAACAAAGAATCTGAATCAAAAGTTTTTGATGAAAACTTAACAGAGATCTCTTCTGAGAATGAGATGCTCAAAGAACAGATTCAAATTCTTTCATCTGAAAATAAGAGATTAAACTATGTAGTTAGTGCATGGACAAGATCTGGAGATGCTGTCTGTTGGATCAAATTATTTTGACTAAGTGTTGAAATAATTTAACCACTGATATTTTGATGATGAAATAACTTATGAGTTTTGATACAAGTGTATTGAGACAACATGTTATGAGACTTGGATCTAATGAGTGTCATTAGACCGATTTTGACTTTCATTGCATACAATTAGACGTGAGTCTAATAGAATTAGACGTACAGTCTAACTCATCGGTGTTAGACGTGTAGTCTAATAGATGTAAAGAATTAAACGGAAGGTCTAATGAATACACAGAATTAGACGTGAGTCTAATAGAATTAGACGTACAGTCTAACTCATCGGAGTTAGACGTGTAGTCTAATAGATGTAAAGAATTAGACGGAAGGTCTAATGAATACACGGAATTAGACGTGAGTCTAATAGAATTAGACGTACAGTCTAACTCATCGGAGTTAGACGTGTAGTCTAATATATGTAAAGAATTAGATGGAAGGTCTAATGAATACACGGAATTAGACGTGAGTCTAATAGAATTAGACGTACAGTCTAACTCATCGAAGTTAGACGTGTAGTCTAATAGATGTAAATAATTAGACGGAAGGTCTAATGAATACACTGAATTAGACGTGAGTCTAATAGAATTAGACGTACAGTCTAACTCATCGGAGTTAGACGTGTAGTCTAATATTTTAGTAATTAGACGGGTAGTCTAATTGATATTCAGAATTAGACGTGTCAGTCTAACTCAGTGGAGTTAGACGTGCCAGTCTAATGGTTATTGTAATTAGACGCGAGTCTAATTCTATTAGACTAGGGGGTCTAATAGACGCTTTTTTATTAGAAGGAGATGACTTATTTCATTAGACTAATTTTCAAAATCTGTCTAACTGAAATACGTCTAATGCTTAGTTTAAGCAGTACGCTTGAATCTAGCATTTCTCCTACCCACGGGCTATAGCTGTACCCTACTTCTACTCCACTTTCTATTGAAGATTAGTACATCAGCTATATGCATCCAATCAAGGAATGCCACATAAGAGAATTTTCCTCACATTACCCGTTTTGTAGGTACATCCCTGATGGAATATTCTGCGCACTACCAGTTCTGTACGGCCACGATCCTTGTGCTCAGAACCTACAGAACCTGTTGTGTACAATGGAGGCTTTTCAATGGAAGAATGCCACGTATCATTCTTGAAGATTCGACCGTTAGCTCCTGCTCTGTATTTAATAAATCTCAAGGACAACGGACAATCTGCCTTAACAAGTCTCACGAACAAGCGAATGCAAAGAACAAGCAATCTGATTTTGCAGAGAGAGAAACTACTCAATCATCTTGCTTACTAAATTCAAACTGTGAAGCTTCTTTCTAATTGTATTGTGTGTGAATCGAGAGAGAGAGCTAGAATCAAAGCACCTTTAGCTGATTGATATTCTTCATCTTGTAATTGAACAGAAAGTGTTATGTTCAATAGTGAGCTAAGAGTGTGTGTAAACTGTATTTGATTCTAATCATCTTATAGTGAATCCTTCCGGTGGTTGGAAGAAGGGGTGACGTAGGAGAGTTTCTCCGAACATCCATAAACAAACTACTGTGTTCTTCTTTTCTGTCATCTTTTCATATTTCGTCTTGTGCTTCAAACCCAAGTAAACAATTCCTCCTTTAATCCGTTTCAAGTGTTTACACAAGTTTGCGTAGAATAGAAAGCAAATTAAATCCCTAACAGGATTTCTTTCAAACTGTTTTTCTTAAGCCTTCATCCTTAGTCAGACCCCCATCTCTATCGATAAAGCCGATCCTATCAATTGGTATCAGAGCCCTGTTTCTATTCTCAAGCCTTTCCTAAAATATGTCGAACATACCCAAAGATGCCAGTGCTACAGCCATTCCAACCTTCTCTCGTGAAAACTACATTGTTTGGAAGAAAAGAGTTCGTGCTCATCTCTCTTCTCTTCATGATGACATGTGGAGTGTGGTCACAGAAGGTCCTATCAATATTGATAAGGAGAAGGCCGACTGGACTGCTGATGAAAAGAGGCATAATAACCTCAACAACATGGCTCTTGATGTTCTGTACAGATCTCTCGATGACAGTATGTTCAACTACATCATCGAATGTGACACTGCCAAAGAGGTCTGGGACAGACTCACTCAACTTTGTGAGGGCAACGAGCAAACCAAAAAAACAAGATCATGGTTGCTACTCAACAGTTCGACAGCTTCAAAATGCGTCATGGTGAAACAATGAGGGGGCGCTTGGTTCAAATAAGGGAGTGAGAATAAGAATGTGATTAATAGATGTGTGGAATGAGAATGGATATGATTGATAGAAGAGTAGTGTTTGGTTAAGACCGATAATAATTACCATTACCATTGAAAGTGTTTGGTTTGGTTTAAGGATTATTATTGATAGTATTTTATTTGTACAATAATTCATTTTATACTTAATTTTATATATTTATAATTTAATATACTTATAAATTTATTAATTTTATTTATTAATATACTTATATTTATTAATACTCAATTAAAAATTATATAAATAAATAAATAAATTTAATATATAGTTGTAAAAATAAATAAATATAAAAAAGAAAAATAATTAGTCAAACTAAAATAAATTATTAATAAGTTTGATATTACATTTTTTTTTCTCTATATTATATTTTTATTAATTATTATCATGATTATTGATGTGTTTGATTGGTTTATGTTAGATAAATTCAGACCGGTTCGAATAAACCTAACTTAAACAAACTTCCCATGCAGGAACAAGGAACCGGACCGGATGAACAAGAGAACCAACTGAAGAAACCGAACCGGTCAAGCTACCAAACCGATCAAGAGTATTCGGAACGTGACCGCACAAAGGAAGGATCGGCCAAAGCTCAAAACCGGAACCATCAAGCAGCCGACTATCCACAAGACAAGAATAACCGGAAGAAGTCCGGTTACTTCACTATCAAAAGACATTCGGCCAAGTCAAGCGGCCGACCAGTACAAGAAGACAATTTGGGTATCTGTTGAGAATGATACCAAAGGAACAGACTGAATACTTCCATATCCATGCAAGTCTGAGGAAAGACTGTAGGCTGCAGAAAACAGTACTACCGAATCCTTCTACTTCGGGATAAGCCAGAAAGGAAATCTTCAAAGTACAGACAACTGTCCAAACAGACAGTGCCTACATTGAGTAAAAGACAAACCCAGCAGGTCTGTCTTACAAACCGGAAGAACAGACCGGCAGGTCTGAGACGACCGCAGGTCTGAGACACTGAATCACTGCACTTCTGATCAGCCAATCAGATTCAAGGCATTGAAATATGACCGTTGGCATATTTCACCTATAAAAGGAGGTAGCTGAAGAAGAGTAAATGCAGCAACAAAAAGTGGAACATACATTGGGATAACGAAAGCTAAGAGCATTTACTACAAGTGATAACAGTGTGCTATTCTAGAAAGCCTAAGTGTTGAAAGTTAAAGTGTGTTCTACAATTTCGGTGTGAATTGTAAGAGTATTATCGAGCAGGAAATAAGTCTCGATCGGATTGTACTTGTATTCCTTAGTGAATATCCTTCTCGCGGTTTCGAGAGGAAGGGGTGACGTAGGAGTTTTATCTCCGAACATCCATAAAATCTGTTGTGTTATTTACTTTCTGCAGGCTTCATTACATAACCGACTAACTTAACCATACCGCTCCAAACCGACTCTATAACTAACCATACCGAATATCCAGATTACCGAAACCGACCCACCATCTCCAAATCTTCATCATCCGAAACCGACCGTACCTATCATACAAGTGTACCGCTTCAACCT
Organism: Impatiens glandulifera; assembly: GCF_907164915.1. Lineage (NCBI taxonomy): Eukaryota > Viridiplantae > Streptophyta > Magnoliopsida > Ericales > Balsaminaceae > Impatiens > Impatiens glandulifera. The sequence goes on along the minus strand of NC_061865.1, from coordinate 48,090,868 downwards.
GAAAGCAAACCTCTTCCGCGCTTGAACCTAGTTCAAGGGTTTGTGACAGGTTGTGTAGTATTGAAACCCCGGTGTTAATCTCTAACCGGATTAACCACCACCCTACGAGTGAGAATCGCTAACCGGTCCAACCCCCGGTCCACCAGCGGCGACCTAGATCCTAACAATTGGTATCAGAGCAGTTAGTTTCAATACTCAAGCAAACATGTATCAGGATAGGCCTCCAATGCTAGAAGGTGATGACTTTGCCAACTGGAAGGCACGCATGCACCTGCACCTAGTCACCTTGGATGATGAAATGGAATCCATTCTAACCGAAGGACCGATATTCATTGATAAAGATAGAAAAGAATGGACGGCTGAAGATAGGAGAAGGAACAATCTGGACAACCATGCAAGAAACCGGATCTCCAACAGCGTAGACAGAAACACTTATTGCAAGATCAGAGATTGCAAGACCGCGAAGGAGACATGGAACACAGTCATCCAGATCTTTGAAGGAAATGAAAGAACAAGGGAGAACAAAATAATGATGGCCACACAGAAGTTCGAAAGTATCAAAATGAAACTAGGAGAAACTATGAAGGAATACAGTGACCGGTTCACTGGTGTGTTAGATGAACTAGCAACTCTGGGCAAGAAGTATGAGAGCAAAAAGGTAGTTATGAAAGCTTTGAGATCTCTTCCAAGTGCCTGGGATATAAAGACAATGGTAATGAGAGAATCAAAGAGCCTACGTAAGATGAAACTATACGATGTATTCGAAGATCTCAAGGCATATGAATTCGAAATGAAATCTAGAACCGAAGAGGAAGTCTCGGTCTCAACATCAACCAGAGCACTAATCACATCTACAGAACCGGCTGTACCTGCTCCTGTACCCACACCTGCACCGATACCGGTTCCTGCACCCGCACCTATCAGAACAGCCGAACAGTTTACTGAGGACGCCATGGCCATGCTCGCACAGAAGTTTGGGAGGTTCATGAAAAGGAGCCAACCGACAAACAACTACTATGGTGACAAATCCAATGTAAGATGCTATAACTGTAATTGTATGGGACACTTTAAGTGGGAATGCAGGAAACCAAGAAGGGATACCCAGAAACCGGACTATCAAAATGACAGAAACAATTATCAACAAACCGGTGAAGGAAGTGAGGTACCAAAAGCACTAATAGCCGACGATGGAGGAAGTCTATGGGCTCGCAGTGACAGTGACGATGAACTCACGTGCCTCATGGCCAATGAGGAACATGTATTTGACTCTCCCTATGATGAATTTACTAAAGACGAGCTATATGAAGCATTAAATGACATGGTAGAAGAATATAAGAACCTATTGACCATGTTACCTAAACACCTCAACATCAAGACCGATCCCATAGTACCTATCCCAATAGAACCAGAGGCACCTATCATAACCGAACTGGAAGTCATACAACCTGATGATACCCACACCCTAGAAACCGAGTTAGATCCTAAGATCGAACAACCTAGTGAACTAACCGAGGAAGAGAATGCCCGATTTCAATATACGATGGCCGCCTATAAGAGATCTAGCGATATAGTAAAGAATATGAATAAACACTATAGGCATCCTCGTTGTAAGCGTGGTCTAGGATACACAGGGAATAGCTCCAAAGAACGAAAACCCATAGAGAAAGCAAGGCTTACAAAAGGAAATCTCCCCTTTATAAAATTTCTTAAGAGCACCTGGACAGCCGAAGAAGAGGAAACCGCATATTATAGGGAAGAGAAGCTAAAATACGATTATGTTGGCCGAACCGATTCATGGCTTGACCTTGAGAAAAGAAAAGCCGAAATCCTCAAATATAAGAAAGACTTCCCTGAACCGCGTAGGTCAAACTACAGATCACCGAACCAAAGACGACCACTATTTAGGACATTTGATGGAAAACCGAAATACACCAGACCAAGTGTCAAAAGGACAGTTAAAACCCTAGCAAAGAAGACCGTCCGGTTTATTAAAGTTTGGGTACCTAAGGGACTAATCGCATGTGGACCCAAGTAAATGTGGGTACCAAACAGTTGTAAATATGTACATTTTGCAGGATCCAAAGAAACGGCTAGGAAACTCCGAATGGTTCTTGGACAGCGGTTGCTCCAGGCACATGACCGGAAATAGCAATTTGCTAATCGACATCAGATCAGTAACCGGTGCTCTAATTACCTTCGGTGACAACTCAAAAGGTAAAACTGTGGGCAAGGGTAAGATTGTCCATGGTAATCTAACTATTGATAATGTACTCTTAGTTGAAAACCTACGTTTCAATCTACTTAGTATTAGTCAGATGTGTGACGCCGGATACACGGTAGAATTCCTTAAACATGCATGTTTAGTTAAGGACTCTCAAGGCATCGTACTACTAACCGGAAATAGAATAGGTAACATCTACAAGGTAGACTGGAAAACAAGAATAGAATATCCCATATGCATGATAGCTAAGACTGATCAAACCTGGCTATGGCATAAGAGACTAAACCATCTAAATATGAAAACCTTAAACTACATTCGCGGTAAAAAGCTAGTTGAAGGTATTCCTGATATAGTATTTAACCAGGATAAGGTCTGTTCAGCATGCCAGATGGGTAAACAAACTAGGTCATCTTTTAAGAGTAATGGAAATATTCAATCCAGCCGATGCCTAGATCTTCTTCACATGGATCTATTTGGACCGATTCAGGTCATTAGCCTAGGAGGTATGCTCTATACCATGGTAGTTATTGATGATTATTCTAGATATACATGGGTAATATTTCAACCATCTAAACGTGAAACTGTATCAAACCTGATCACACTTCTTAAGCGTTTGCAAAATGAAAAATCAACTCGTATTAATAGCATTCGAAGTGATCGAGGTACCGAATTTACTAATAGTACATTGACTGCATATCTTGATGAAGCCGGCATTAGACACGAGTTGTCTAGTGCTAGGACTCCTCAACAAAATGGCCTGGCCGAGAGAAGAAACCGGACTCTCAAGGAAGCCGCACGGTCCATGATAGCCGACTCCGGCATTGCTCAGAAATTTTGGGCTGAGGCTATCAATACTGCATGCCATACACAAAACCGGTCTTTGATTAACAGATTTCACAACAAAACACCGTATGAGGTTTATTTTAACAGAGTTCCTAAACTCAAGTACCTCAGAATTTTCGGTTGTAAATGTTATATTCATATAAATGGTAAAACCCAACTCACCGCTTTTGATGCAAAGACCGATACCGGCATCATGCTTGGATACTCGTCAGTAAGTAAAGCATATAGAGTATATAATAATAGAACTGCAACCACGGAGGAAACAATTCACGTTGTTTTCGATGAATCGGTTGAAAGCAATACAGCTTCATGCTTTGATCTACACAACAGACTGGAAAATAACGACATTCATTCTGATAGTGAAGATGAGACTCCGGTCTTCAGGCGGTTTGTCCATGACCTAATGGGTAATATTGATACCCAGCCGGATCAAGCTGTTCCACAACAGGAAGCTGACACTTCGGTCCAATCCGAGGGAGTCGGTCGGTCTGACAATCTCGTTCAGCCTACCGACAAGTCTAGCCTTGATCAAACAAACGGTAACTTGGTAGACACCCCTGAACTGAATCTCAGAAGAAACAGTAAACATCCTCCTGAGCAAATTATAGGTGACCCTTCAGAACCTGTTCGAACTAGGAGTCAACTTCTGGAAGGATATTTTAACTCAGCATTCATATCCCAGATTGAACCGAAAAGGATAGATGAAGCATTGTCAGATCCGGATTGGATCTTGGGAATGCAAGAAGAGCTAAACCAGTTCGAGAGTAGTAAAGTCTGGTACTTAGTTCCCAGACCGAAAGATCAATCGGTCATAGGAACAAGATGGGTATTCAGAAACAAACTCAATGAGGACGGTTTGGTCACGAGGAACAAAGCCAGATTAGTGGCTCAAGGTTACAAACAGGAAGAGGGTATTGACTTTGAAGAGTCATTTGCTCCTGTAGCCAGGATTGAAGCCATTAGGATTTTTCTAGCTTTTGCGGCTTTAAAAAACTTTAAGGTTTTTCAAATGGATGTTAAAAGTGCATTTCTGAACGGTGACCTACGTGAAGAAGTGTACGTTGAACAACCACCCGGTTTCAAAAATGCTGCATTTCCAAACCATGTATACCGGCTGAACAAAGCTTTATACGGTCTAAAGCAAGCACCTAGAGCCTGGTATGATACGCTAACCGCATTTCTATTAGAGCATGATTTCACCATCGGTTCGGTGGATAAAACTTTGTTTAAGTTTGAAAAGAAGGAACATATCCTACTTGTTCAAATTTATGTAGATGATATTATTTTCGGTTCCACCGATCCAAAGCTTTGTGACAAGTTCTCAAAAATGATGACTGACAAATTTGAAATGAGTATGATGGGAGAATTAAGTTTCTTCCTAGGTCTTCAGGTTAAACAACTCAAGGAAGGAACATTCATCAGTCAACCTAAATATACCAAGGAGCTGCTAAAGAAATTCGGTATGGACACATGCTCCTCGGCGGCCACTCCAATGAGCTCATCCATCAAACTGGACAGAGATGATGAAGGCCAATCAGTAGATCAGATTGCATACCGGGGCATGATCGGTTCCCTATTGTATCTAACAGTAAGTAGACCGGACATCCTGTTTGCAGTTGGTGTGTGTGGAAGATTTCAAGCAAATCCAAAGCAATCTCATTACACAGCCGCAAAGAGGATACTGAAGTATCTAAAAGGCACTCCTGATGTCGGTCTGTGGTACCCAAAAGACTCATTCTTTAATCTAACAAGCTACTCAGACGCAGATTATGCAGGATGCAAGATCGACAGGAAAAGCACCAGTGGAACATGTCAGTTCCTAGGTGACCGACTGGTGTCATGGCACAGCAAGAAACAGACATCGGTGGCTACATCAACTGCGGAGGCTGAATACTTGGCGGCCGGAAGTTGCTGTTCTCAACTCCTGTGGATCCAACAACAGCTGAAGGACTTCGGTATCATAGCCGAAGAGTCACCGATCTTCTGTGACAACACAAGTGCCATTGCGATTACCTACAACCCGGTTCTCCACTCCAGAACCAAGCACATCGACATAAGGCATCATTTCATCCGAGAGCATGTCACGCTGAAGCATATCCGGCTGGAATACGTACCGACCGATCAACAAGTAGCCGATATCTTCACGAAGCCGCTGCAGGAAGCTAAGTTTTCTCAATTCAGACTTACTCTCGGCTTAACCGACATTAGCCAAATCCTTCCAAAGGATAATTAAAGGGAAATCGGTTCAGACAGACAAACCGGTAATTCTTCCTAAGATGTTGAACTTTGAATCTTCGGGGTGTTTGTGGAAGAACCGCCCAGTCTATCAGATAGAGTAAACCGACCGGCTACTTGGTGCATGCACCAAATAACCGCATCGGGATGAACAACTGATACCTGACCGGTTCGGAAGCAGGTTACCCTAGATTATTTGAATTTCAAACAAAAGAGGAATAGTTATCAGAGGTTACAGGTATCTGTTCTGCATCATTGCCTTTTCAGAGTAAACCTGGTCGCGCCTAAAAAGACGTGAAGATCTTTTGATATCTTTCACAGTCCAGGCCTATGACCGACACCTAGAACTGCAAAACTGCCTATTTCATGCAAAGTTTCTTATCCCGCGGTTAATACATATCATCTCATTTAATGCCCGGATAATAGGTTAGCCCCAAAACCAGTATTTAAAGGAAGCACTCACTCACCAAAACACTCACAAAACAAAACACCCTCTCTATCACTAAGGCAAAAATGTCTCAGTTCACAAACATTCTTCAGGTTAACTTTGAATCGTGTTCCAATACCGATCATTACGACATCTATAAAATGATAAAATCCTTGGAGGATACCGGCCTCCAATACTTCCTTGATGATAAACTCACCATTTATCCTGGGTCTGTTCTGGAGTTTTTCCAAAATGCTAGAGTGTTCAGAGGAACACCACATTTTGACACCCACATTCAATCTAAAGTGGGGGGTATTCTCTTTGACTTCACCGAGCAAGACTTCGCCCGGTGCTTCGGCTTGCCCAAACAAGGGCTAACAGATCTTAACCCCCCGGCCAACTTAAAGGCCGAGGTCTCACACAACCTAGCCCGGTCGAATGAGCCGGTGGATGACCACGGCAGCAAGGCCCACTTGAGAGCTGAATATCAGCTACTCAACGACGTGTTAGGAAGGGGCATCTTAGGAAAAGATGTCACTAACACTTACTGCGTGGCGGTTTTCAACATGATGGCGGCCATTGTCACCGGTGCGCCGGTGAACTGGTCTAGAGTGCTGTTTGACGTCCTTATTTGGATAATCGGCACCCGGTCAGTGGCCCTCATTCCCCAAGTAAGCCGACTTCTTGAGGAGCTTGGCGTCCCGACCTGTCCCGGCGAAGGTCTAAGTCATGCTCAGGTGCTCACAAGGGAAGGAACTGATTCATTCTATGAACAGTTTGAGAGAGAATGGAGGAGGGGGAACTTCAATCTCCCTCAAGATTTCAATCCCCGCGCCCGCTAAGTCACTCCTTCCTGCATCCGGTCGTTTTGCAGCATGTACCGGATGTATCCTTAACCAACTCAATTCTGATCATATCGGCTTCATCCATGTCTACTTCGGTTTTATTTGTGTTTTTCATTTCTGTATGCCATGTTTCGGCATTATCTCTACCATTTTCGGTCTCTATCTAATCAATATCGTTATGTGTTAAATGCATTTAATGAGATAATTCAAAATTAATGAGATAACTCCCAACCACCCGAACATTTAATATCCAACCGAACCGGTTACTTCTCAACTAACACTTACCTTGGGTTTTGCATTTTGCTCCTTCCCCATGCGCCTTGAAAAGGGAAAGATTCTTTTCCTTAATAAAACAAAACTGACCATCAATGCTCAGATTTTCCCTCCAAAACCGATCCTATATAAGGAGTCATCCTCCTCTCATTCTATCACATTCATAAGAACAAAATCACTTGTATTCTTCTTGAATCTCTCTCTCAATACCGAAATCATGCCGAGCAGAACTCTGGGAAACTTCCTATGCATCGATTTCGAATCTTGCACGGACATAAGGGATTGCACTACTAATCAGAGAATCATGTATAACTCTCTCGTTGAAACCGGTCTTCAACCGTTTCTTGAAGAGGCCGGTCCAATCCTTCTAGATGATGTCAAGGCCTTCTTTCGAAGCGCCTGCATCAGAGGAAAATACATCGTCTCGACTGTCAGAGACCACACATTCTGGATCGACGAGAATGAATTTTCCTCACTCTTCGGTCTACCCGCTGAAGGTTTCTCTGACTTCCCGGCTATTCAGGACCCTGCGGGATTTGAAACCGCGCTCTACTTATCGGCCACCCCTCTTCCGGTGGAACAGTTTGGGCCAAAAACCCAACTTGCTAGTCACGGTCAGCTATTGCTCGAAATCGTGACCAGGTCAATTCTGTGTCAATCACCCAACCAACGGTATTCCAGGAATACCTACAACATCATGACCAACATTCTTCGCAAATCGGCCATCAATTGGTCATCGGTCATTTGGGAAAACTTAAAGAATATGGTGCTGACCAAGAAGGGTCTCGGGTATGCACCGCATATCAGCAAGTTAATTCTCGGGTATCGCCCAAAGTTCGGACCGGGCACACCGGCTCCCTCTTCAAACATCCTCAACAGTGGTTCGGCAAGAGAACGGCTCTGGAGAATGTCTGTTGAATAGGCTATATTTTTCATTGTTTTTGTATGCCTATTCCTGTACCGAATCTTATAATCGGTTTTCTTTATCTGATATTTCTTGAATTCCATTATCATTTCAGTTTAAATGACCGTGTCTTCTTAAATTCTTTGAAAATTTATCTAAGTAACCGATCCTCAACCCATAACCGCGTACTCATCCGGTCTCATAAAACTGTTAACACTCTGATCAATCAAAATGTCTGGTTAGACTTCGAAACCGCTCAATCATTCGGCCTCAAAGAAAAGAATGCGTCATCCATGACATAGGCTAAGGGTTTTGGAGGGAAATCTCCCGCCCAAAGTTGCCGCCCACCTTCTCACACTTAACCGCCCATAGTTTGGCGCACTTTCATCTTGGAGGGAAAATTCCCGCCCATTCATGATGGGACGGTTGGGCTTCCAAACCGTGCCTATAAAAGGGGCCTTCGGTCACTTTTCTTTCATTCTCACGCGATTCACTTTCTCTCTCTAAGCTTCCTAAATTCTCTGAAGCCGTTTTCTCTCATTCTCAAACTCTTCAACATGGGTCGTGATTCGGCGTTGTTCAAACTCTACTCTCAAGTGGATTTCGAGGAAATCCGGCAGAATGGGACGACCGAAGCGAAGGAAGTTATTGACCGGCTGATTAAAACTGGTCTGGGATATTTCCTAGACGGTCCTCACATAATTTATAAAGATGCGGTCGAAGAGTTCTTCAACACCGCAATCATCTCCTACGACAGGATCATCGCGACGGTTTGCGGTTCCCAAATCGAGATCACCGAAGCATTGGTGGCCGAGAGCTTGCGTCTCCCAACTACCGGCCAGGATGCAACGTCAGAAATAGACAATGACACCTTTGAGACGGCTTGCCACTTCTTATCGGCAACCAATGAGCCGATCACTACATTCGGAAGTAAACAAATGCTGAAACCGGAATATATCCCGGCGTGTGACGTTTTCGCTAGAGCGATACTGGCAAGGGGAGGAAATTTCAGCAACCTTACCAAAGACAAAATCAAGATGATAATCGGTCTGTTGGAAGAAAAAGAGGTTAACTGGGCAAGATCAGTGTTCGGCAACCTCATGGACATGGTGAAACCGGATTCAACCCGGTCGTGGGGATATGCCGTGCCCCTCGGTAAGATCTTCCTCCACCTGAATCTCAACGTTGGTCCCGGTGTTGCGTTAGCAAAACGTTGCCTCATTAGATCAAGGCAATTCCTTACAAGAACGCAGACGGCCTCCAGTTCCAGAGTGGCCGAAAGAAGAAAGCCGCAAAGAAAGATGCCCCGGCAAAAACAAAGACCGGAGGAAAGAGGAAAGAAAAGATAACCTTCGTGGACCCACCACAACAAACAGAAGATGAGGAGTGGGCCCCTGAGGAAACCGACACGGAGAGGATCGATGATAGAACGGTCAATGACGACGATCATTCGGCTCGGAGTCCGAACGATGCCGAACAAAGCGCTAATCCTGAGACCACCGAGGGTGAAGACGGGGTTGATGAAGGAGCCAATGATGAAGGCCACAACAAGGAAGAGGCCGACGAGGCCGAGGCCGAAAGATTAGCCCAGAAAATCTTTCAGGGCATTAACAAGCGAGACGAGGACGTTATAGACCTATATTTGGAGTGGCATGAGCACCGGTTCAGTACAAAATATAAAGATATCCTACCGAGCTTCCCGCAACAGGATTGCATCGACAGATTGGAGGAGGTAGAGGACATGATCTTACGCCTCACAAAATCCAACACAATTCAGGAGGTACAATGCCGAACTTGTCTCCTGATACCGAGAAGCCATCTTCGGAAATTAAGAAGACGCATCCGGAAAATTAAGGAAGAGTATGCCGAGGGGGGATCGGTGTGTACCGTAGCGCCGCGAGTATTAACAAAGCTTGAAAAAGGCAAAATGGAAATACGTCAAGAAATAGAGCGGCTGGAAGCAATATGCAACCAAAAGCAAGTACCGGTCTATACCGCTCCGGTAATCGAAGAATTTCCAGTTGACTGTCCAACACCTCCAAGGGAGGTTGAGGTACCGACTTCGGGGGTTGAGGCACCAATACCAAAGGATGTTGAGGCACCAATATTAGAAGATGTCGAGGTACCGATTTTGGAAATTGCGGTAACAATCTCGGAGGATGCGGCAACATTAGAACTTCCAAATGAGAATGCTGCACCGATAGACTCCAGTGAGAGAGCCGATCCTGATCCCACCGAGCAATCAATACCTCCTCCACCACCGGAAGTCACCGCTTTAGTCCCTCCTAAAGAATGGATTGATGACCGACTTCAAAAGTTTGAAGCATCAGTTTCGGAGCGGGTTGAGGACCGACTTCAGCAGCTTGACGCATCCTTATCAGAGCGGATCGATGACCGAGTTCAAGAACACGACGTGTCCAAGTTTCAACCGTTCAAGGATAGATGTAACAACATATTTGATTCGGCCCTGAAGTTCACAGACGTGACAAAGCAGCTTCTGGATCAACATCAAGCACGTCTCGCAGAACTCAGCACCGGACTATGGGAAGAGGCCGGTGAGCGCGAAAAGTGTGTTCAGAGAACCGCAACTCTAGAGGATGTGACCTCCAACCTGAAGAAGGATTTCGAACGGGTCGACACAACAATCGACCGGGTCTCGGTACTGGAAAAGAAAAACGAAGATCTCGTGGCCGAAGTAAAGGCACTTACCGCACAGATGACCGAAATTCTAAAGGCTAAGGAGAACGCAGATGCCGCGGCTATAGAGGCTGATGCTTTAGTGGCTAAAAGGGTCCAGGATGCGCTGGACGCCGAAGCTAGCAAAGATAAAGAGGCGCCGCGATCGTCTCAACTAACCGAAACAGATTTGGAAGCCGAAAAAATAAGAAGAGCCGAGGCCTTATACCTAGGGTATGCAGAGAAAGTGGCAAGTCAGGCTGCGGAGGATGCCGCACGACTGGAAAGGGAATCACGAAGGCTGGAGGGCTTTGCAAAGGAACACGAGAAGAAGAAGAAAGCGGCCGCCTCCGTTTCCGCACCAAAGAAGAGACAGAGGCCGGCTCCTAAGAGAGTTCACATTGCCGAGATGTTCAATGAAATCTCTGAACCGGTTACTACGGGTACTTCGCAGCAAGCCGACCTAGTCGAAGACGAAGTCGAGGAACAACTGCGGTCCCGGTCTAAAAGACAACGATCCTCCCAACAGTCCAGGCAACCGCAACCGACGAAAAAGAAGAGTGCCTATGACTTCACAGACTCTGAATAGGGACTATTCTTCTCTTTCTCATTTGCCTTAGAACTTTTTTATGCTTTGTCTTTTCCGGTCATCTATAAATATATATAAAGTTATTTTTGAATCCGGCCTTATTTTGCATTCCTACTTGATTTTGATAATTTTAAATAAAATAATCAAAAAGGGAGAAATTGTTAGATAAAAGATAAAGACTCTTCCAAAACTTCTCTCTCAAAATTTTTCGAAAAATTCTCTAAGTTTTTTTTTCAAAAACCGGCCAAACAAAACAACCGGCCTACGGTTGCAAACTTACATGATTTTGATAATTTTAAATAAAATAATCAAAAAGGGAGAAATTGTTAGATAAATTCAGACTGGTTCGAATAAACCTAACTTAAACAAACTTCCCATGCAGGAACAAGGAACCGGACCGGATGAACAAGAGAACCAACTGAAGAAACCGAACCGGTCAAGCTACCAAACCGATCAAGAGTATTCGGAACGTGACCGCACAAAGGAAGGATCGGCCAAAGCTCAAAACCGGAACCATCAAGCAGCCGACTATCCACAAGACAAGAATAACCGGAAGAAGTCCGGTTACTTCACTATCAAAAGACATTCGGCCAAGTCAAGCGGCCGACCAGTACAAGAAGACAATTTGGGTATCTGTTGAGAATGATACCAAAGAAACAGACTGAATACTTCCATATCCATGCAAGTCTGAGGAAAGACTGTAGGCTGTAGAAAACAGTACTACCGAATCCTTCTACTTCGGGATAAGCCAGAAAGGAAATCTTCAAAGTACAGACAACTGTCCAAACAGACAGTGCCTACATTGAGTAAAAGACAAACCCAGCAGGTCTGTCTTACAAACCGGAAGAACAGACCGGCAGGTCTGAGACACTGAATCACTGCACTTCTGATCAGCCAATCAGATTCAAGGCATTGAAATATGACCGTTGACATATTTCACCTATAAAAGGAGGTAGCTGAAGAAGAGTAAATGCAGCAACAAAAAGTGGAACATACATTGGGATAACGAAAGCTAAGAGTATTTACTACAAGTGATAACAGTGTGCTATTCTAGAAAGCCTAAGTGTTGAAAGTTAAAGTGTGTTCTACAATTTCGGTGTGAATTGTAAAAGTATTATCGAGCAGGAAATAAGTCTCGATCGGATTGTACTTGTATTCCTTAGTGAATATCCTTCTCGCGGTTTCGAGAGGAAGGGGTGACGTAGGAGTTTTATCTCCGAACATCCATAAAATCTGTTGTGTTATTTACTTTCTGCAGGCTTCATTACATAACCGACTAACTTAACCATACCGCTCCAAACCGACTCTATAACTAACCATACCGAATATCCAGATTACCGAAACCGACCCACCATCTCCAAATCTTCATCATCCGAAACCGACCGTACCTATCATACAAGTGTACCGCTTCAACCTGAAAACAAACCTCTTCCGCGCTTGAACCTAGTTCAAGGGTTTGTGACAGGTTGTGTAGTATTGAAACCCCGGTGTTAATCTCTAACCAGATTAACCACCACCCTACGAGTGAGAATCGCTAACCGGTCCAACCCCCGGTCCACCAGCGGCGACCTAGATCCTAACAGTTTATATTATAAATTTTAACATGTTTATTTGAATAAAATTAATTTGATAATTATCAATTTATATTAATATATTTTTTGATACGTAAAAATTTATTATCTATTACTAAAATTAATTAAATGAGAAATATTAAAATTATAAAATACCATGCTAAATAAAACAATTAGAAACAATAAATATGAAGTGAAATTATATTTTTTTTATAAATACGTGAAAACAACCATCTTCCCAATTAATAAAACAACAATTCTTATGCTCTCTTCCTAAATATATAAAAGTATTTAAAGTACCTAATACAACAAATAGAAAATTAACATAAACTTAACATAAACTGCATATTCCATACATACTTCATGGATTGGAAGATGGTTGAACAAACCCAAGCACATAGGATCGTCTCATATGACTTGGCAACGCGAACATAACTTCCGCTTTCGCAGGGTCCTTGTAGCAAATTTCAACAATTTTACCAACATCCATTTGAGGTATACCGATGCTAATTAGTTCATCAATAACATTCTGCATCTTTGCAGCACTTAGAAATTCAGATTTAGATTCAGCAATCAAAGCATTTGTAACAACATTATATTGTGATGCCATTTGGTCACAAATGGACTCAAATTTGGTACTAAAGTTGTCCAACTTTGAGTCAATCCTTTGTTGAAGAGGTTCTAATTTCTTGTGGAAACTTTCCCTTCTCGGTGAAAGTTTGTTTCTTTTCTAGGATGATTTTTTGTTTGATGAAATTGTACGTGAGCCTTGTGAGTGAGAGACGGCAACGGGTTCATCTTCACCATCCGATGAAGAATTCACAATCACATTCTTTTACCAACTAGGATCCATGCTTGCGTCAAATATATCTTCAGCTCCGAGCCCTGTTGCCCTATCTTTACCCCACACCATGTCTAGTTTACGCAAATATGAGAATGTAAAATCCCGCAACCCAATGGCATTTGGGCGAGTCTATACAAAATAAAATAACATAACATTCAGAATATGTAAAAATAAATAGAAAGAACTACCAAAGTAAACGCTCAATAAATAATCGAAGAGAGTTTAGAAAGTCTTACCAGACACCATTCATATAAACACTGTTTTTCACATTTGATCTTATGCTCAACCTCATCCCACTGATAACCACTTTGCATACACATCTCCGCAATGAGATTGTACTTGCCTTTAAGATTTTTTATCTTTGATTCAATGTGAGGAGTAGCTTCTTTATTGAAATCGGGAATCTTACGCATTATCATCTTACGTAGTTGACCCATGTAATTGTTCTTAAATCTAGAGTCTACTTTCCATAATGGATCACAAGCTAACTCTTGGAGGGTATCAATCAAAGCATCAACCTCTTCATCAGTCCAAAATTGTTTATTTTTTCCACGTCCACGATAAATAGTAGATGTAGACATCCTACAAAAAAACAATAATAACAGAAAATTGAATACAATATATAAACTTTATTAAATATAAGTTATAATTACAAAATTTCTAAAATATATGAAAATCTAAAGCACAATAAATGAATTATAGATATAAAAAACTATCAAGTACAAATCATTCAAGAATTAATTCAAATCACGTTGTTGTCATAATAAGCTTAAGAAGCAAACACTAGTCAACATTATTGTCATTGGATCTAGTGGACCACATGTTATACATATTAGTAGCCATATTATTTCTAAATTCTAGCCACTCATTACTTGGATTAATTTGTGTAATATGTTCTACTTCTTCGTCATCATCACTTTCCTCATCATTGTTCTCTTCTTCTTCTTCAATAATTGACTCTTGTGGATCAACACTCATATATTTGCGAACAAAAGACAACATGCCATTATGATGCGAACTTGGATTTGAATGGTAAAGAATGAAGGGGATGCAAGAATCTTCCATCTTCCTTTTAACAACCCAAAACATCTTTCTATAACATTTCTAGCTTTAGAATGCTTCATGTTGAAGTATTCCTCTAGGGTCTCTGGTCGATGTCCATCAAATTCTTTCAGATGATATCGTTGTCCTCGATAGGGAACAAGAAATCCTTTTGCATTGCAATATCCAGAGTCAGTCAAGTAATAACAACCTTCATTGTTGAACAATAAATACATATTGAGTAATATGAAAAAATGAAAATACAATTTGTTAGGATCGGGGACGCCCTTGGAGGACCGGGGTTGTATTTTCCGGTTTTGAGTAAGGGAGGCCGCTTACGACAACACACACAACTTGGTGATAGTCCGGTTAAAGACTAAAACCGTTCTCAGCACTGCACAACCTGTCACAGACTCTTGAACCGGTGTTCAAGGGCGGAAGTGTCTGTTTCAGGTTGAAGCAACGTTTGCGACTTTTAGATGATGTTTAAGGAGGAAGATGTTTAATGAGAATGAGTGACCGGTTTTGGAAGTATGATTTGTTTGCGGTTTTCGGTAAGATAGCGGGAAATGAAAGCGAAATGAAAGAACAAAAGACACAGAATTTGTTTATGGATGTTCGGAGCAAACCCTCCTACGTCACCCCTTCTTCTCAAGTTATGAGAAGGATCTCCACTAACTCTTTAGAGTTACAATTTACACTTCCGGTCGAGCCCAACTTCGCTACTCGCCGGTTACACCAAACTCACACTTTGATGTAATACAACACAACACAATAATCACACACAAGGATTTCCGGTTTTAGGCAAACCGGTTTTAGAACATAAAACTTTATCTCTCTAGAATTTAATGCTTTGATACTTTGTTTTCGTAATCCGTCACTTGCAGAACTTTTATTTAATGAAGACGATCCGTCTTCCTTTTATAGCTGAAAGTAGCTAACGGCTACTTTCTTCTCTCTCTTGATGATTGGTTGATCGTTATCACGCCTGTTTGCAGAAGGGTTGCTTGCACGCTTCAACTTCCTCAACACCTGGCGTTCATGCAGATGACTCTGAGCAGATGATGACATAACCGGTTTTCAGATTGATACACGTGTTGAGCATCCGCTTCCGGTCGTCAGCATCGGATCACCAAGGCATCATTGCTTTCTTCCCATGCTTCTGATCGGATCCGATCTTCTTTTATCTTTTCGAGACACGTTTCTTCCGTCATAGTACGTCACTCTTGAGATTTGAATCTTCCGACTTTTGATCTGTACTTTCCGGTTTCTGTGTCTTTGTGCATTATGATCCGGTTGAAGTGTATTCTTCTATCTTGGCTAACCGGTTGCTTGAGAAAGAGAGGCCGGTTCCTGTGATCATTTATCTTGATCACTTGAGGCCGGTTTCTTTGAAGTAATATGAGCTGGTTATTGATGCCTGATTTCCGGTTCCGGTTTGTTCAGTACCTGCACATGAAGTTTAATTTCTGTTTAGTTTGTCTGGCCGGTTCCAAACTTAATCTACTTAATTTTTCTATCAATTTCTCCCTTTTTGATTATTTAGAATAAATATTCAAAAATTGTAATGTGTGGCCGGTTTTAAGAAAATTAACTTACTTAATTTTTCTATCAATTTCTCCCTTTTTGATTATTTAGAATAAATATTCAAAACTTGTAATGTATGGCCGGTTTTAAAGATTTTGTTTGAGAGAAATGTGTTTGAAAAACATGTGTTTGATTTTTGAACAGTGTATGTTTTGAAAAATACAAGAGGTCGGTGAACATGTATGTTTTGGGAAACATAAAAAGTATGTTTGAAAAATATAGAAGTTAGCAAAAGAAACCAAGTTCCGAAACACATCAAAAACATAATTGTTCAAAGTAATAATAAAAATAGAGTTTAAGACTTGGATGATCCCCCCTTGTCTTGCTCTTTTTCAAGCACTTTGTCCAGACGTTTCCTTGCTTCTTCTGTTCTTGCTCTGTGCTCTCTGGCACGTCTGTCAGCATCTATCACCACACCTGCCCACACACTTGTATGGCCGGGGACCTTTTTCCTAAGATTGAAGTTGGCACAAGCTGGTTTTGGCGGTGGACGAGGTTGGACAGTCAAAGGTCTGCAGCTTGGATTTGCGGTGGATTCTCCGGTTGACCTTCTTTTCCGTCTGTTTAGTTCCTCCGAGTCTTCTTCTTCTTCTTCATCCAGCGGTTCCGCATTCAGTCCAACCGGTTCGGCTGTCTTCAATTCTGCCCTTCTTAACACTTCTTTAACCGCGCTTCGTTTCTTCTTGTTCCGAGTACTCATGGAATGAGATGATTGACCCTGTACCGGTTCCTGAGCGTTTGCCTGCTCCTCTTCATTGCATTGTTGGGCCAACTCATGATCCTTGTCTTCAAGTTCCTTCTGAACCCGTTCTCTTTCAATCTCTTCTTCTTGCAACTTCCGAGCGGTTTCAGCGTCTTTTTCGATTTGAGTTTGTGTTGATCCGACTTGAACTTTGGACATTTCACCGATCTGGATTGCCATTGCTTGCAGCATATCCAGAAGTGGAGCGGTTGCGGTTTCAACAGACTTGGAGATCATGGCTTGGACCGTTGTTTGCATTGTTGTATCCATCATAGCTTGCATAGAGTTTACCATTTTATCTTCAGCCGCGGAGATTCTTTCTTCGGTTACCGCCTTGAAGTTCCCCAGGCATGAATTAACGGTTTCCGCCACTGCTTGCTTAATCTGATCGATGTCCAGAGCCTTGATATGTTGAGCGGTTTCTGGTTCCGGATTTTCAGATGTGCCGGATGTTTCCCCATTAAGAAAGAAAGGTCTACTTTGATATTGCTCAGGATTATTGAATTGACGCTTGCAGGTATCCCACCATTTATTATCAAGGCGTTCGAAGCTTTGCACAAGCCGTTCTCGTACTCCAATAAATCGCTCCGCCATCTTCATTTCAATCGGTTCCAGCTCTTTTCCTTGGATTTCTTGAAATGCATTCTCAACAGCCTGTAACCGCACGTTCTCAAGAATTACTGGAGCTTTGCTCATTGCCGGTTGAATTAGTTGGGTGTTGGCTAACTCGAGTGCCTGTTCTTCTAACTGGATGAGTGCGTCCCATTGCTTGTTTCCACTGAAACCTGGAAGCATGTCGGATAGTTTGGTCTCACTTCGGAGCCTCACCCACCTAATATATGGAGCCAACGCTTCACTTGCACCCTTATTCATATCTTGAATAAATTCATCGAACAACTCATTTTCTTGCTCTAACGTATATGGGTATTCTTCTCCGGTTGTGGCTTCAGTCTGGGGGTCGACCTGCAATGTGCCCGTTCCGGTTTCAGTTTCTTCAATCAAGATGCCCTTGCCTTTATCTGCCTGAGAAGGGCCTTCTGGAACTGTTCTGCCTCCTGCGGAACCGGAAGGTTCCCTTTCTTCAATGTTTTCCTCCTGAGCCGGAGGTGCTTCTTCAGTTGACTTGGTCGTCTCATCGACCGGTTGGATTTCTGGTTGATCAGGTACTTCATCCTGATTTTCTGGGTTCCGACGACTAGAAACGTCGTCTTCTTCGGTTTCTTTAGTGATCTCTTGGACCACATTCTGAATAGCTTCTGAAGTGTTCAAGCCCACTTCGGCTAACACTTCATCGGCTTGCTTGCTTGGGGACTTGGAGGTTGCAGAATCAACATTTCTCTCTGCTTCCTCCATTGAATTTGATTTGTTCTCCTCGCTCCCCGAAGATTCGGTTTGCTTTGGAGAATCAGATGGAATAGGAGTTGGAACAACGGTATTGATGGGAATTGGTTGGAATATCTCTGCGGTTCTTTCAGGAGGATTGTCCGAGGAAAGCGTTCTCTCGGAGTCCGCCGGTTTCTTCGAGCTCTTCTTTGCTGATACCTTCTTCCTTCTTTTTGGTTCTGGTTGAGCTTCTGCCTCAGCCGCTTTTCTGGACGGTTTCTTCTGTCGTTTTTCTTCTTCAACCGGAACCGATGAGCTGGCTCCCTTGGATGACTTTGATTTTGCGGTTTTCGGCTTGATCGTCTTCTCCGGTTTCTCTGCCACTGACTCAGAGTCAAGGATGTTGGATATCGGAAGCGGTACGCCTTCACCTAGTTCCACATTCAGGAACTCAAGAATCTTCACGATTTGCATGGCATAGGCCTGCACCCGGCCTTCTTTCTTGATTACCATCTGACAGAACTCTTCGTATAACACGTAACCCCAGTCCACCTTATCGCCGCGGACAATTGCTAACAGCATTCTTAGCTTAAATTTTGTGAGATTGTCGAAGTTACCTCCTTTTCCTTGGAGCGATTTGGAGATGATGGTCACTAGCCACCTGTATTCCGGTTTCAACTTGATTCTCCGGCTGCTGTGGAGCACCAGGTCCTGACCTGAAAGGGATACAACCAACCGGGCAGCATTTGATTCTGCGTCGGTTAAGTCGAATTTCAAGTCCGAGCCTGTGTTGGGTAGACCGAGAGCCTCCGCGAAGATTTCTTCAGTTATAAGAACCGCCTTCCCGTTGACGGTAGCCGATATTTTTCTCTTCAACAGTGTCGCCGTCGCCAGGAACTCCGTCACCGCCGCCGGATAGAGGGTGAACGGGCCAGAGAGGAACTTCTCCAACCCAGAATCTCGAAGGAGTTGAAGAACAGCTTTGTTCTTGTCTTCAGCGTGCTGGTCGATGTCTTCAAAATCAACCTGCAACATCCATTGAAACGGGGCTTTGCCTAGATCCATTGATGATTTTTGAGGAAAAGATGAAGATTGATGATGATCGGAGAGAGAGAATCTTTGAAGTTCTGGAAATCTTTAGAGAGAGAAAGCGCATGTGTTGAATGAACTGTCTTGAGTTTATATAGGTGGCGGTTCCAGGCAGTTTTGAAGATGAACCGTCACTTTGGAGTTTTTGGCGCCAATTTTCCCTCCAAAAGTTACTGCCGTAACTTTGGGCGGTAAAGGTTGATTTTGATGGGCGGTAAATTTTGAAAGGTAAAACCATGGGCGGTTATGTTTTTCAGATTTTCATTTTTGCTTGAGATTCCGGTTTTTGTTACATCTTGTTAACCGGAATTTGTGAAGTTAACTTTAAGTGTGAGTATGAGTTTGAGAAACCGGAATGGAATAATGAGGATGAAAAGTTAGAAAAACTAAAATATTTCATTGATATAAGAAAGAAGAGACATAATAGCGGTTCTGGTCGTACAACAAAATGACCAGAAACCGGAAAATAGAAATGGAAGGACAGAGAGATTAATCCTCGGTGAACCAGTCTCCTTCCACCATCCTCACATACCAATTTACAAAGGTGTTTTCAGGTGATCGTTCCTCAATCCTTGATATCCACCTCTGCATCATGATCGTGGTGAGAGTGTTGGATGGTCCAACCGGAACACCGGTTCCGAGATTGCGACGTTTGGACATAAGAAACCGGGTGATCTGAGGGGCGTAGCTGATCTTTCCCCTCTTACCGGTCATAAGCAGCTTCAGCTTATTGAAAAGATATGATGACCAGTTGATGTCGGTTTTACGGATGATAGCTATCATGATGTCGAATGCCTCCCGGCTGTAGTTTTGGTTTGGCATTCGGCCTATGATAGACCGTTGAACCAAGTCGTGCAAGACTTGGTAGTGAGGAGCAATATCCTCTTTCTTCCCACAGTCCTTAATCGGAATGTTGGAGGAGGAGAAGATCTGGAAGAAGTCTTCCTTAGCCGGCAGAAATGGCGTAGGAAAGTCAGAAAAACCTTCGGTAGGAAGGTGGAAGAATGTGGCGAATTCCTCCTCAGTGAACTGGAGGAACCGACCATCAATGATGGTGCGAATGCTACCATCATCCAGAATGTGACCGTTGTTAAAGAATTCGTACACCTCCTCTTCGAGAATGGTGTCCGAACCCTTAAGAAAACCTTTCAGCCCAGAAACTACGACATGCTGAAAAATGCCTTCATAGAAATTACTTTCCTTGAGATCCTCAAAATCGACAATGAGAGTGTTTCTTAATTCAGCAGACATGGTAATGAACACTGAGGAAGGTTTAGGGAAGTTCTTGAGCTTATG